>NC_080839.1:635900-953850 GCF_030435755.1 Ochotona princeps
AATCTCTTTCCTTGGGACCAACTAGTTGGCCTACAGGGTTTTGGGGGAATAGAATGGAAAATACAACTCTCATTCTCATTCTCTCTTCCTTTCTTTCTCCCTCCATCACTAATTCTGCCTATCAAATATATAAATCTTATAAAAAGGTCCCTATCTCACCCCACATTAAAACTAGAGGTTGTTTTTAAAGATTTATTTATTTTACTACAAAGTCAGATATACAGAGAAGAGGAGAGACAGAGAGGAAGATCTTGCGTCCGATGATTCACTACCCAAGTGAGCACAACGGCCGGTGCTGTGCCAATCCGAAGCCGGGAACCTGGAACCTCTTCCAGGTCTCCCACACGGGTGCAGGGTCCCAAAGCATTGGGCTATCCTCGACTGCTTTCCCAGGTCACAAGCAGGGAGCTGGATGGGAAGTGGAGCTGCCGGAATTAGAACCGGCGTCCACATGGGATGCAGGTGTGTTCAAGTCGAAGACTTTGGCCACTAGGCCATGGTGCCGGGCCCCTAGAGTTTTAATAAAATAAATCTGTTCTTGAAATAAAATTCTTAAGTGCCAAATATTGTACCTTTGCTCATAAGGAAAATACAGGCAAATTTCTTCCCTTGATCTTAGTCAAAAGGCTGAGAAGCGATTCCGGCAAATTCTTGATAGATTCTAACCAGAATACGTTCATCAGTCAACCATTTCTACCATTGTTTTATGTTTACTTCAGTATCAATACATTAATATCATATTATTGACTTATTAACATGAGCTCACACTCTACAGATCTGTAACTAAGGCCTAAATAAAATGTGTCTGACACATATACTATCTCTAAAAACCCAACCAAAAAAAAAACATATCCTTCTTATGCTTAGGAACACTAAACATCATTTCAGCACTACGATTGGGATCATCATAAACACCTAAATGACTAACACACACCAAAATGTGGCACTACACATACTATGAAAAACATACCTGCTTATACAATGAGGATTGAAACAAGGCTGCCTTACTCATTCTCAGGTGGAAATACATATGTGCACTAAGTGGCTCAAATTTATTGTAGTTATCAGCAGGTACACAAAAGCTCAGTCGATATTAATAATGTTAAATTACAAACAAATTTTAGCAAGCAGGGAATTTTATAAAACGGAACCTAAAAATAATGACAGACCGGAATGACTTCTATTAAGTAACAAGTGAGGCCTCAAAATGTTGCATTTTATGATGAAAAACATGGGCTAATAGAGATATTTGCAAATCAGAGTCTCTGGGCCTGTGACACCAACATCCCATATCAGTGCTAGTTGGAGACCTGGCTGCTCCACTTGCAATTAAGCTCCCTGCTAATGCACCTGGGAAAGCATCAGAAGCTAGTACCAGTGGTTGGGCCCCTGAAGCCACATTGAAAACCTGAAAAAATATGAGTTCCTGGCCATTGTCACCTCCTGGAATCCGAGTTCCTGACCACTGTATCCCCGTGGAGAGTGAACCAGATGATGGAAGATTAATTCTCATTCTCCCTCTCTGTAACTCTACCTTCACATAAATAAAACTAAATCTTAACAAATAGAAAATATGATTCTCCAAATACATTATCTCAAAGGAATTCTCTAGACTTCTACATTCAGGCATCAACACACACACACACACACACACACACACTTTCTCCAATATATAAATGTACTAAGCATATTTATTTATACAATCAGAAATATTTATTGAATATCTACAATGTGTCCTACACAGCATTAGACACTGAGATAACATAATAAAAGAGTTCTATCATGAAACTTACCTTACATGTGGAAACATTTTTTAAAAGCCATTAACATAATCAATCAATTTAATCATGTAATCTAGGAGTTAGTTGAACATGAGAGGCCTAAGGTCACCCTGGGAAGGCAATCCTCTAGAGAGGATGGGGGATAAAAGCAGAGCATGCGTCCCATCTCTGCTTCATCATCCACTGTGTAATGAATAGCCCTCCACTGTTCTCTATCTTCACCAGATTCTGAACCTATGAGGCTACTTAATGTGGATGCTATACCTACAGCATATTAGCCAAAAATAATTCTTCCTTCCTAAGAAGTTCCTTTCCAGTATTTTAAATAAAGCCATAAAATACCTATCAATACAGGATATAACAAAACAGAAGTCAGCAATGGCTTAGGAAGTCACCCTGATCAATTAGGCAAATTAACTCCTCTTAGTTAATAAGACAAGAAATACTTCCATAGGAACAATTCGCACAGGGTACAGGAATCAGTTTGCCATATATTGGAGTTGTGTATAAGGGATTTAAAATTTAACTGACACTTAAAATTTTCTAAATGAGATACTCCATACATTGGAGATGTGTATAAAGGATACTGAAACCAGACATGCTCAGATTCCCTGACGTAGTCTCAAATATCATTTAATTTAAGGCAATCACATACTGAATAGCCAATTCCTGGAAATTACACAAGATTTTATGAACTAGTTCAAAACTTCCAATAGTACTTTCAACACTTTCTGTTATCTGCCCCAGTTTCTCTCTTAAAGAAACTATCTTAAGGTGAAATAATATTTTTTAAATTTATAATATATATATATATATATGTGTGTGTGTGTGTGTGTGTACACACACACAAACATACGTGTGTTTTATTTTTATGGTTCCATAGGCACATGCTTTCCACCCTCCCACTACCCAGTCCCCCTCCCCACCATTTTCCCCCATGTTATTACAACAGTATGGCCCTTCAGCAACAATCACACATCCAACATTCTGCAATTTAAATGTATCACACATTGTAGGTATAGACAATGGTAGAAAGTCCAGCATCCTATTATCAAGGTATATTTAACTGCTTTCATTGAGAGTTCTTTTATTTAGGAGTAGAGACACACTCTGCAGTGGATCTTCACTTCCCACTATGCTACTCTCCATTCCACAGTTCATCAGAGGGAATGTATGTATATACATGTTTACCTATATAGCTATTTAACTTCTATGTTGCATGAAAGTTTCTTTATATCAGAGAAAACACATGTTCCCTTTGGTACTGGCTTTTTTTCAGTGAGCATAATGGTAGATGGTTTGGGACCACTTTCTTGCAGATGGTAGAATATCAGACTTTCCAATGGGTGAACAGTATTCCACCCTAAAAAATGAATGAGCAAATCTAATCATAAATTAAGAATATTCAGTAATCACAGAAATTTGAACATACAATATATGACTATGCTTTCAAAGGGTATTTTACTTGTCATCCAATGGAGTTGGCAATGGTTTTTATTACCTGCATGGCATCATGTCATTTCCTTGATATACTTCAGTCATCATTGGGACTTCCTGCGGATGTGTCCCAATTTCACTTCCAAATTGTGTCCCTTCTGACTTCAAAGGTATTTGTTCAGTCAGATGATTTTCAATATGTTCTAAAGAAAATTTTAGGTCATAACAGAAGGAATATTTTAAGTTACACACTAACATCTGAGGGCAAAAGTTACCAAATTTATAAGTTAATAACAAAATTAACAAAATTAAAATGGCTCCAACAATAGAACATCTAATGCTTTTCAATAGTTTAAAGATCTAGATCTACTATTTTAAATATTGTTTCATATTTTCTTATACAATCCTCAAAAACCCCCATTGAATTTAGCATCTATTATTCAACCTAGAAGCTAACATCCATTTAAAAAGGCTTTTAAAAGCATTTTTTTCAATACTTCCTTAAACTATTTCCATAACAATCAGTAATATCCATTTTATCTAGTAAAGAATTTGCCTCTCAATAGTATTATATTTCTATTCAGCAATAACTTTTAGGCTTAAACATAATATGTGTTATAAATCATATAAGGAATTTAGACCTTTTGGCTAATAAATACTCAGATGTCCTCTAGACTTAAACCAAACCATGTCTGAGAGAAAAGTATAAACTTTAACCTACCTTCAACTGCTAATTCACCTACAGTAATCTATAAAAATGAAAACTACCAATTCTAAATAATCTGAGTGCTTCAAAATCAGTGTATTATTTGATGATAGAATGAAGGAAAGATATATTTTCCAAAATGTGGCATGAATCACTACCACAAACTAAATCACTGCCACAAACTTAATGAAAAGAAAAAATACAAAATCGTATTAATAAGTCAAAAAATTTAGTAATTACGTGTATTGAGTATATAACTATCCTAAAATACTCACAACTTATTTAAATGAAAATGCAAGGAATTTTTAAGTAAATATCTTAAAAATAAATGATTGAATACACACAAAACTATGTATATCTGTACTTTTGAAAAACTTTTGCAACCCATTTTAAAAGTTAAGCTACTTATTCCACTGCTAAAAACAATTATTAAATTGATGTTGAGTATTTTCTTTTTTCTTTAAAGATTTATTTATTTTTATTGCAAAACCAGATATACACAGAGGAGGAGAGACAGAGAGGAAGATCTTCTGTCCAATGATTTACTCCCCAAGTGACCACAATGGCCAGAGCTAAGCCAATATGAACCCAGAAGCCAGGAACTTCCTCCAGGTCTCCCACATGGGTGCAGGATCCCAAGGCTTTAGACCAACCTCGGCTGTTTTCCCAGGCCACAAGTTGGGAGCTGGAGGGGAAGTGGAGCTGCCAAGATTAGAACCGGAGCCCATATGGGATGTAGGTGCGTTCAAGGTGAGGACTAGGCCACCGCACCAGGCCCGAGTATTTATAAAACAGTGTTTCGTTATTAGAGATAATGCTCATTTAGTGTAGTATTTTGAAAATACAGATTAGATTATAAACTGCCCATGCTTCTCTATTCAAAAATGATCATTATTGACATTCAAATATTTCCTTCAATACTTTACTAATGTAAATTCTGTGAATTAAAATTTTTAAATGAGATGCTTTTTAAAACCCAACTTAAAACTTCAAACTTAAAACTGACTATAAAAGAAATGTTATAAATATCACTTTATATTTAGTTTTTTGTTAACCTCTTAATTTCTCACCCATAAATTCAGTTTTTTATAAGTTGTATACTTACACGAAAAAAAGGACATAATAAATGTGAGATTCAAAACAAGTCAGTTTCAAGCCTAAAATCGTGCAATATTTCCCTTACTAAATAAGCCTACTATGAGAAGCAATTTTCTCTTGACATAATATCGCTATATCACACACACACACACACACACACACACACACACACACACACCATTTTAAGTACACCTTCCACTTCCAGTCCAGTTTCCTATTAATGTACCAGGGAGACAACAGATGAAAGTTCAAATTCGTGGGTTGAGGCCAATCACTTAGGAGACCTGGGTCAATTCCTGGTTTTTTGTTTGGTCCAACCCCACCTGATATGGGCATTTGGGGACTGAATCAGTAATAAAAGATCTCTCAACACCCATCTCTTTTGTCTGTCATTGTTCATTTTCAGTAAATCAATAAATACAGAAATCCTTCACAATTTAAAAATCACATCTTTCTTCATGAATGTATTTATTACTTGTGCTGTAGTTCAGTGGGGAAAAGCATAACATTTGGAAGAACTATCAAGGAAGGAAACTTGTTGTAAGGAACATGAGATCTGTCTATATTACTTTTAAATTTCCTGTAAATCTCTAACAATTTCAAAATAAAATATTTTCTAAGATGTATTTCTTTGAATGGCCGAGTAATAGAGAGTGAGGGAGAGTAAAGGAGAACCAGAGACAGAGACCAAACTTTCTTCTGCTGCTTCACATCCCTAACACATCAGCAGCCAGGGCTGGGACAAACAGCATCCAGGAACGCAGAGCTCTCTCCAGGTCTCCCTTGTGGGAAGCAGGGACACAGGTGCTTTCATCTTCCATTTCCCACTGTCTTTCTAGCTACTTTAGCGGGAAGCTGGAAAGGAAGTATGGCAGGCAGGACTCAAACAAGTTTTCATACTGATGCCAGCATTGCAGGTGGCACCTTGAAACACTGTGCCACAATGCCAGCTCCTAGATATCACTAAAAGAAAAACAACAAAGTCATCAGAACTGGTTTGAGAACACAGTGAATGGCTTCAGCTAACCCAGTTTTTGGCAGGTCAACTGCAATGGGTAATGGTAAAAATTACTGTGATGATCCAAAGTAGTGTAACAATTTAACTTAATAAAAATCTTGAGCTATGAATTAGTGCTTTATGTAGCACTCATATTTTGAGCATGTCACCTACCCATTTGTTTAGCCTACAATAGGGAGAGAAGCAAGCACTGAAATGATTATGGTATTAATTTTTTCCTTACTGCTGTAAGGAAGACATGTATCAGCTGTGAGGAGAACAGCAGGGAAGGAGACTACAAGTCTCTCTTAGGAGTTGAAGGGATTGATTGAAGGTGTTCCAGCTGAAGGTAAATGTAAAGGGAGACAATGACACTGTGTTGCAGACATGCCAAAGCACAGTGTATCAAAAACAAGGACTGCAGGCGAACAACCCAAAGAAATAGCCATCATTTTATGAAAAAGATGAATCTTGACTTAATACCTAAGGGAGTAACGTTTTCTGAGTCACTCGTCATGTCTTGTTCCACACTGTCATCATCGGTAATATCTTCTCCAAGGATGGCAGAGCAATTTTCCGTCTTTAGAAAGTGTTCAGAGATTTAAAAAAAAGACAGAAGGTAATAACTTACACTAGTGCATTTATTATTTCTTTTCTCTTAAGATTGATTTACTTCTTTATTTCAAAGTCAACAGAGAGGAGAAGACAAACACTCTTCCACTTGCGGGTTTGCTACTCAAATTATCACAACATTTTGAAGCCAGGAGCCAGGACCTCCATCTGGGTCTCCCACATGGGTGGCAGAGGTCCAAGTAATTGGGCCATCTTTCTGTTGCCTTTCCAAGTACACTGCACCAAGGAGCTATGAGATGCTCATGTATGTGGTAGCTTCACCTACAGTACCACAATACCAACCCAAATGTATTTCTTGTGGATGTACAATTACACTTTTTAAATAAATCTACCTAGAGTAGGTATTTGGCACAATAATTAAGAAACCCATTGAGATGCCCATATTCTCATCTGAATGCCTGGGTTCCCATCCTCACTACATCTCCTGATTCCAACTTCTTCTTAGTTCTCCTCCATGACCATATTCACCCCTAAACGCCGCACTAACAGGTGGTGCAAGTAGAAGCATCCCTGCCACCTTGATTGGACATTCAGATGGAGTTCCTGGCTGCTGGCTACAACAAAGTCCAGGCAAGGCTGTTGTGGCTATTAAGTTCTATAAGATAAAACCAAAACTAGTGATTCTTAATGAAACATCTTATAATAGTTCATTCTTGCTAAATCCATATTTTAAAATGGCAAAATGTTGTATGAGATGATTATCTGCTACAAATAAAAGAGTGATCATTAACATACAGTATATATTTTATATAATGACCAATCTGATATAAAGATTACAAATTTTAATGTATTAAAAAGAAAACATAAGTGAGGAGTTCAACTGAGATAAAATACATTCTTAAGAAGTATTCAAATTAGAACATGAGACGTTTCCCAGCATTGGGTAGTTTTTTCTTGGATTGCAGAAAAATTTTCTAGCACTGTAACAAAAATATCACATGACTGTGTCGTATATTTCTCTGGAAAGCCCCACTTAAATCTATTCTGCTCTACAATTTCCATCCTTCAGTTGCCTCACACTTTTAAGAGTTTGAGGCACCAAACGAAAAGGTCTACAGCTTTGCACACAGTGCTAGGATTGTTCTGTTTAACATGTATTTCAAGGTCTGTCAATCTTTGAGCTTAGAGAAAAAGTTAAACAATACATTTCTCACATGGCATCCATAAAAAGAAGGGTTCAAGGACAAGCCTTCTAACTCACAAATGCAAAAATCCACATATGTTCAAGTCTCTTATGCACAATAGTGCATTATTCACAAACAGTCCATAAATGCCTACATTTTAACTCAGTTCTATTCTGCTAGTGATACTTAGTAACTCTGTTATGGAAACAGTGATAGCATTAGATATTTAGAGAATAAGCACAAGAAGAAGAATCTGTCAGACAAAATACATTTTTTTTTTCAAATAGATCTGATGCACAGTTTGCTGAATCTATAGCTGTGGAAATTGTGGGTGCAGAGGGCAAGCTATATGATAGTAAGAATATTGTCAAGATTCCAGCCTAGCAATTTAATTCATAATTTGCCATTGCAATGATTTGCTTCAGTTTATTTTCTTTGGAAAAGAAAGTTTTTAAGTTTCTAAGTTAAGATACAATTCTATCCAACTCAGTCACACACATCAGTAGAGTCATTTACCTCAATTTGATTTTCATTGTCATTGATAGGTTGGTCTGTCAGTATTGTAGTGCATATAAATGTCTTTTTCTCTTTAAGTCCATTCAGCTCTTGTTTTGATATTTTAGCTTCTCCAATAAGCTAAAATCACAACAAAAAATGCAATTCATCATACATGTTTGTAAACAGATGCATTTACAAGGCTGGTATGTCAATACCAGACATCAAAAAGACAGGAAAGATGACTCCTATTGCAAAGAATTTTCAAATTGGGGTAGTATAAAATAATAGGCTTAAGTATTCTTTAACTCATTTACATTTGTATATAAAATCAAAAGTTTTCTGAGACAAAAACACAGATACTTTATAAAGTTCATGTAAAATGACTAGGGATAAGTTTGTCACTAAAAATTCTTTAAAATCCATGCAAATTTTTAATAGTATGAACTTTTTTCTATAAAATGGTTGGAAACACATCTCTCTCCATTTCCCTCTATCCCTCTGCCATTCTGTTACTTTGCCTGTCCTAGAAAGAAAATCCTTTATTTAAAAGTAACAAACTTAGGCTGAAAAAAGAGACTATGTAGATAAGTAAAAAAAGGTATAAATTCATGAAAGAAATTTTCCATATACATATGAAAGAAACATCTTACACTTCATAACTTTACCATCAAACAATAAACATCAAATTTCTCTGTCAAACTGGCCCTACATTGGAGAATATCCTACACAATCACGCCCCCAGAAATCCTTTTCTGTAAAATTACCAAAGAATCAGATGATGGCTAACAGGCAAAATAAAATGAATACTGGGGCCCGTGCTGTGGCACAGCCAGTCAGGCCTCCACTTGAAAGACCTGCATCCCCTGGGGGTATCCAATCAAGTACTGGTGGCTCCACTTCTGATCCAGCTCCCTGCTTATATCCTGGGAAAGCAGTCTGGGATGGCTTAAATTCTTGGGCCCTTGAATCCATACAGGAGACCCAGAAGAAGCTCCAGCTATTGCAGACATTTGGGGAGTCAACCAGAGAGGAGAAGGTCTCTCTTTCTCTATAACATCACATGTCTCTCTTGTAAACATGCCTTTCAAATAAAAGTAAGCCCTAAAAAACTGAAATTAAATGGCCTGGTGTGATAGCCTAGTAGTTAAAGTCCTTGTTTTGAATGCGCCTGGATCCCATATGGGCATTGGTTCTAATCCTGGCAGGCTTGCCTTCCATCCAGCTCCCTGCTTGTGGCCTGGGAAAAGCAGGCAAGGATGGCCCAAAGCCTTGGGACCCTGCACCTGTGTGGGTGACCTAGAAGATGTTCCTGGCTCCTGGCTTCAGATCAGCTCAGCTCCAGCTATTGCGGCCACTTGGGGAGTGAATCAATGGATGGAGGATCTTCCTGTCTCCCTTCCTCTCAAAGTATCTGATTTTGCAATAAAAATAATAAAAAATTGAAACCAAGGAAAAATCATCAAATTTAGTGACTAGATGCTATCTAATACACTGCTAAAAAGTGATGTAAACATGCAGTAATAAAAGGTTAGTGAATGATCATTATTACAATAATTTGTTTCAGGAACACTGATAATTAAAACTACATAAAAGTAGTTCAAACAAGTAATGCCATCTAAGTCATTTTTTTAATATAAAAGTGTATTTTTGATTCTATCAGAAGCTTAACACTGGGTTGACCATCACTTGCTCTTGACATTAAGATGACAAAAGATTGCTGCTTTTTGTTATTTTAGAGGCATAGTGTTTAATAGGTAAAATAGGAAATGCATCAAAGATGACTGTAAAAACAAAACATGGAAAGTGACAGAAAAATAGTAATAAACTCAGTAGACCTCAGAAGCTAAGACATAAAAATGGGAAGGCCTAAAGGCAGATTAATTTGGTAACACTCCGCAAAAATTAAATAGTCTGAAGGCAAAAAAAAAAAGCCAGCAAGAGCATCAGAGAAAAAAAAAGGAGGAGGGAGGAGGAAGGAGGGAGGAAGGAGGAGGGAGGGGAGGGGGAGGAAGGGGGAGGAGGGAGGAGGGAAGAGGAGGGAGGAGGGGGGAGGGGGAGGAGGGGGAGGGGGGAGGAGGGAGGAGGAAGAAGAAGAAGAAACAGAAGAAGAATTGGATTGAGCCTCTCATGTAACAAGGCGCCACTCGACATCCACATCCAGTATCTCTGATAATGAAGCGGCTCAAGTCTCTGTCCACCCAATTTCCTCTTTCCAATGAATACGACCCTGAAGAGTCAGTAGGTGATGGTTTGTGAAGGTGGATCCCTGCTGCCTACATGGCAGACCAAGAGTGAGCTCCCAGTTCTAAGTGTTGGCCTGGCTCAGCCTAAAATTACAACTATTTGGGGAGTAACCAAGAAGATAAAAATTTTCTCTATCTCCACCTCTCAAATAAACACATTTTATAAGATTTACATCTCTTGAAAACAGTGTATTGATGAATTATGAATAGCTATATAGGAAACAAAATAATTATGTTAAAGAAAATGTTGGTGAGACAGAAAATGTAATCCTATTACAAGACCCAGATATAGCACTTACAGAATTATGATAATACAATTACTGATCATATGTAAAGTTTCCCACTGAAAAACTATCAAGTTACTGGGAAAAAATACATGTGAATGAGTGTATCTTAACTATATAAATGGGAAAGAAAAGGATAAATATAAAGTCCTCATTTTATCTACCTCCAGAATCACGTGTGCCATTAAACCTCAGATAAGGTTTGGATGTAACTGCTATCTGCTGTGATTGCCAAGGTATAAAATATGCTGGCTTACTTTCACTCCCAGGAAAGAGTAGCAGAAGAATATACACTTGTGTACCCCTCCCTAAAATATACACTTGCAAGTGGGTAAAGAAAATGTCCTACTCTAATAATAACAAGAAAAAAATATCTACTCTAGGTCTTAATATGTTGTTGGTCACAAGTATGCCCAAAGTGCTTCTAATGACATAGCTGAAAGCTAGAGTCTCTATAGAGTACAAACCTGTTTCAAGCTTTCGTGAAGCTGCAAATTTTCAAACAATACCTTAATTATATCCAAATGTGTTTGAAAGCTCTTGGTTGTTCTTATAGCCTAAGTATAAAACATATTAAGTCAGTAACAATTAACATAACACAATAGATCATCTTCATGGACTCCCTAGAATATCCACGTGGACAACAGCTAAAGCATCCTAAAGCATGAAAACAACATGCCAACAGAGGCAGCCCAGCATAGCAGGAAGAAAAAACCTAGAATCAGAGTATAGTTCTGCCACCAATTTGCCATGTAACCTTGGACAAATGACATAACCTGTTATCAATGTCCATGTATTGCATAGCAAATTTTGTGAACAATGTATTCTGTATCTCATCCACTAAAAGCTAACTTTATGAGAGTTTTTCTGCCTTAATATGTTAAACACCAAGCATCTTCAACAGGACTCAGTTTATAGCAACAGCTTTTCAAATATGTGTACAGTGTTACAATAAACTTTCATCAAGTGCCTTATGTGTGTGTGTGTGTGTGTGTAAACTGAAGATCATCTACCTCTGAAACCCTAACATCAAATAGTATTCCTGAATAATAAAAGCAACAATCAAATTTAATTTATTTGCAAAAGCAACAGACCTACAAGTGTTAAGACAAATTCAACTTACTGCAGCAATTTGTGATTGGAGGGATTTTCTTTCATCATCCAGGGTCTGGATGCTTTGTTTTGCCTGGAAAGAAAGTATCAGTTAGTAGAGAAGTATTTACTAAACCCCTCCAATTTTCAAGATGCCACATCTCAACTTTGATACTTCACAACACTTAAGGTACATAATGTACATTACTCCTTACACACATCATGATTTTAACTGCTCATATTTACAATGTCCTAACCAAAATTTTTAATGAATAAAAACTATACAGTGTGTATGTGATCATTCAACATAAATGATTTATATGGCCTACATCAGTAGTGAATGTAGAAAGTTCTGTAAGAAAATATGCAAAAAAAAAACCCTACTTCACATATGGCATCTAAGGAAGGGAAAACAGAGGATCTGGAAAATGGTGTTCTCCATTTTTTGACCTCTATATTCCTTACCTTTTTGTATAGTACATGTTATACTTTGGCCAATAACATTACATTTTGAAACCCCATTAGCATTTTATAATATTGTCATTAAATACAAAAAGTCTTACCAATGTGTTTTGTTCAAAATGTTCAGATTTCTCTTTTTCTAATTGTTTTTCTAAAAAGAAAACGTCATCCTGTACGTTGAATTTGCAACTCTCTAGCTTTTCATGCGTTTCCTAAAAGAAAAGTCAACTTTGTAAGACATATGTGGGAATTTGTAGTTAGGGAATCAGGTGACTACACCCAAACACATGGAGTATAAGTTAAGTCTAGTTCACAGATCCTAATGATTGTCAGAACAAAGTGCCAACAAGCAGGTGCCAACCAGCTTCTTCACAGAGAATAAACAGTTCAGGCTTGCAGGCCACACAATCTCTATCACAGTTATTCACACATACTATGTTAATTAGAAACAAAGATAATTCTAACTGAATGAGCAGCATTGTGCCGTACAACTTTTTTTTTTTTTTTTTAACAAAAAAACAGGTGGGGTGAGAGAGGAAATCCTTGAGCCTACGGAACTATATCATGAAAAATCAAACAGAAAAAAGAAACTGGTGGAGAATCCACTGTGTAGAGTTTGCCAACCTTTGCTTTAAAGCATTCTAAAACAAAAAAGGTGAAATAACCTAATTCATTATAATGTAATAACATCAGAATTAAATAAAATCAAGATTTCTTCATATTTGATATTGAATTAAAATAACTGCAATTAAAATTTTAAATAATGTAATAAATATGCTTCTGCCATTTGAGCCTTCAACAAACTTATTTAAAGTTGAAAAAACAAAATCAAAAGTTTCAAATGTAAAGCAAGCAAAAATAAATTTTTTAAAAAAAGCTCTATTGTGCTGCTGAAAAAAAAAACTTATTTTTCCTATCTCTCTAAATTTCACTATTTTTTATAGCAATTCTGTGACCTGAATCAGAAATACTCTACCTGCTCTACTGGTTTAATTTTTTTTTCTAGATTCAACTACTAAATTCATGCAAATTCTCACATAGTTTGTATTCAGTTATGACTACTACCGCTGAAAATAAATGCTATGTCTTCTTAATTAGTAATACAAGAAAAAAGATTCCAAAATATCCAATTAGCTAATTTTTCTGGTATGTTACATAACTGAAATGCCTTCACAACAGGCTGGCATATTCCATTATTTCAGTTTGTCTACACATATACTCCAGGTTGAGTAAATGTGTTTGCTATTGAGTTTTTCCAGTTCTGTTAGCATGCCAAATGCCTTGTAAAATTCTTCTAAGTCATCAAATCATTAGTCAATTACTACTACGATGGTGTTTTAAAGGGTCAGCAAGTATAAGAGGTTATCAATATGCTTTTGATATTATTAGGTAACACAGGAAGAAAGCATTGATAGATATATCATATTTGCAATACAATTTATAGCATCCTTTGCACTGCACAAGGAAATTAATGACAAACAGATGTTCTGATGATGAAAGACATCAGTGATTGAAACTGCCACATGGAATTGAACTCCTACACCAAATTAAAGTGACTACCACCTTCTAACTTCACATCGGTGGAAGCAGACCTCTTCCGTACTGCGTTATTACTCCCTGCTTTTCACATCCCGATCTTTAAATGGTAGTGGCATATTCTAATCACTTAACTTAATCCATCTTAATTGAACTAAAGTGTAGTATATTTTCCTTACAAGGAGTTGAATCACACCAGGCTCAGGAAAGCTGAATCATGAGAATACTCCTCATTCAGTAACCTCAGGTTGGTAACTTCAGACCAGCCATGGGGGAACATTCTTTTTCCCTCAGAACTCAGCAAATGATTTTTGGACAGCCAGTTCTGAAACACTTAGCAGCATATCAATATTTACAATGCAAATCCCTGATCTGATGCTGAATAATTCCCAGTGTTCTGAAGATTACACAAAGGTAAATACCATTACATAGTTTAGGTAATTTATTGCTGACAACTATTGCTGAAATTGTTTAGAATGAATCCTTCATCTCCTTGTGGAGTAAACTGGGTCCAAAAAAGCAAAGGTCACTTCAGGAATTTTCCAGGAAGGAAGAACAAACAGCTTCTAGTGAGCTCTACCGTGAACTGAATATGCCTCAGTCAAAACATGCTACCTAGCAATGACCTATTTCTATTATTTAACCATTTTTAAGTTATAAAAGCTAAATTATTCTTTCACACTTCTTTGTAACTTACTTTACTGACAATATATTATCTATAAAGTCTATGTTAGTCATCAGCAACAATATTTGCCCCAGCTTTGAAAAGGAGGCCATTTGGTTTCTTTACCTTCAAAGCTTGTGCTTTATTGGACTCCTCAACGCTGGAATGTTTTAAAGATGGCTCTAAATTCTCATTCTGAAACAAACCAACACCGTGAGCACAAACTATAAATTATTCTAATAAACATTTACTTATTTGTTTGGAAGGCAGAGCTTCACACAGAGTGAACTTATGAAAACACCTGTTTGCAAGAGCCAGATTAGAAAACCATAACTGAAATACACATAATGAAAAAAGGACTCCCTTATAAAATGTAGGAAAATTATTAAAAGGAAAATATGAATATGCTTTTTTAAATGTGAAAAAGCAAGTCCATAAAAAGAAAATTCAAGTGGTTCAAAGATATATAAACAAACTCATTAGGACAACACAGGGTAAAACCAGAATGAGACAATGTCACTCCTAACACAATGGCTAAAATTAGTAAGAACTGTTAAATGTTGAAGTGAAGAACAGCATAATGCTGTATTACACTCCAAATAAACTATTTACACAAAACTATGAACATAATAATTAGTTTTCTGGCTCTTATTTTTTATTTTCAAAATTGTCTTACCTCTTTATCTGCAAAGCTATGTTTGTCAAGTAGTTCATGTTTTTCTTGTATTATTCCAGAAACTTCTACAGCAAGCTTTTTGTTTTTCACTAAAAACATATAGAAAACTGTAAGTTTTCAGATTATATAAAAAAACTATGAGATCTAAAATAGAACAATAAAAAAAAGCTTACCTGTAAAACCACAATTCTTAACCTGAAACAAATTTTGAAAAGATGTTAAAGCAAATATACATTTAGGTAAATCCAAGTTAACTTCTGCCAATGTAAATGTTACAAATAATTTCTCCATGACAAATGCTCTATTTCCAATGAGAAAATCTACATGTGAAAGTCTTCCTTTCAAATTCTTAAATTAAGTAGTATATAAACAGCTCTGAAATAGTTTTTTGTAAAGATTCCTGTTTCATTTCACTGATTTATTTTCCCGAAACATATCTGGCACTAAAAGAAATATTTTCAGAAAACTATTATCACATTTCCTAATGCTAACATTCAAAATAAATATGATAAATATCATCAATTGGACACATCTGAACTGATTGTAAAGAAAACAGTAAAGCAAACCTTACTTTTCTTTGATCTTTATCAAATAATAAAGTTAAAAAAATCCATTTTCAACAGCCCCATTAGGGATGAGGAAGAAAATAAAAGAAAACTTAATTCAGCTATAAAATATGGATACAAATAAAATTAAACAAGGAAAAATAGGGTATAATAGAATGCTGCAATGGTAAATTAGTGAATCAAAACATTATTTTGAGAAACTCCCTCAAGCTTAAAGGAAAAAAATCAGCCCAACTGCTTAATCCTCTGCCTGCCAGCACTCAGTATCCCATGAGGGTGCCAGATCTCATCCTGGATGCTCAACTTCCCATCCAGCTCTATGTTTGTGGCCTGGGAAAGAACTGAAGGATGGTCCAAAGGCTTGGCACCTGTACCCATGTGGGAAACCTAGAAGAAGAGCTTGGATTCTGGCTTCTGATCAACTCCATTCCCACCATGGGTACACTTTGGAGAGTGAACTAGCAGATGGAAGATCGTCCTCTTCTCTCCTTGTCTCTGTAAATCTGCCTTTCCAATAAAAATAAATAAATCTTCAAAATTAAAAAAATGAAAAATAAAAAGAAAAGCAATACCTGAAAAACATTAGTTCAAAAAGAGAAAATAATTTTTAAAATGAAGAAAAAATTTCTCCATGTTTACAAAAAGACAATCCTAACTTTGAGTCTGCAGAAGTCTAAAAGATAGAGAAAAGGAATTTTATGGCTAGACACATTATATTCAAAGCAGAATAACAAGTTAAAAGACCCTTAGAGAGCCCTTATGATGCCATAGTATGTTATGCTATCATCTGTGATAGCAGCATCTCATATGGACACTGATTGCTCTATTTCAAATCCAGCTCCTTGTGAATGCACCCAGGAAAGCAGTAAGAGGTGGCCCATGTTATTGGGCCCATGCACCCACTTAGGACACTGGAAAAAGCTCCTGGCTCCTGTCATCTTTTGGCCTGGCTCAGCCTCACTGGTTGTAGCCAAAATTTGGGGAGTGAACCAGAAGATGAAAAAATAACTCCCCTCCCTCAGTCTTCATCTCCCCCTCCAACTATGCCTTTCAAGTAAATCTTTCTTTCACCATACCTTTTAAGACTATTTTCTGTAATGTTTATGTTAATGATGAAGAGATCACAGACACATTTGGGGATAGATGTGCAGCATGAGGAAAGTGAGAAAAAGAGAAGCTTGTGTTTTTGTCTATGTTCATCAGGAGAGAGTGCACTCCTTCCTGCTGCACGGCTCTCTTGACCCAGGAAAGGGAGTGGCTGCATGATGTCACCCTCAAGTTCCACAGGAAAGGAGCATATCCTGGAAACGGGATCAGTTTCTCCAAGAGATCAGCAGCTCCATTTACAGTCCAATTCCATTACTGACTTGGGAAGCAGCAAATGGTTGCTCAGGAATTTGAATTCCTGGCACATACGGGGGAAGACACAGATGCAATTTCTGGGCTGCATTCTGACCCAGGCTTTAGTTATTACAGCCACTTGAAGAATGACCAGTCATTACAAGATTAATTGCTTGTTCCCTCTATTTCTCTTGCTACATTTCAAATAAATGTGTTTTTTTGTTTGTTTTTGGTAAGTGGAAGAAGTTAATAAACTAAGCTTGAAGAAACTAAGTACATCAATTATCAGTAACCATAATAAACTTCTGAACTTGACCTACTGATGGAAAACAGTCTGGTAAGATGGTCACAATCCAAAGGAGAGGGCTTGGGTTCAATCTCCAGCTCTACCTCCTGCCTCCATGGTCCTGCAAATACAAACCAACCACAGGAGGCACCAGCAACAGCTCACGTATTCGGGCCATGCTACTCATGCAGGAGGCTCTGATTGGGTTCTCAACTCACAACCACAGCTGGCCCATCCCTAGCTGTTGGAGGCATCTGAGCAGTGAAATAGCAGAGTGGACATTTCTTTTGGTCTGTACGTCTCTCTGTGTTTCTTTCTCTATCTCACTGTCTAATAAAGTTTTAAAAATAGAGAAAAAAAGAAATGAAAGAATTTTGGTATTTTAATATTACAGAAAACTTCTACAGGAAATTCTTTCAAAATTTTGTACTTACAAAATTGTTCTGAATGCCTTTGGTTTTTATATTAGACATAGAACATAAGTGATTGTCTTTCCTAAAAGCAATGCACATTTCTTATATTAACTGTTCAGCTAAAAGGATGAACTGTTTTTAGTATAGCATTGTTTACTTACACATTGAAAAATTCTCCACAAAAACATGAAAATTAGAAACCATGCAACAACAGTTACATAGATCTTCCAGTCCCATGGAAAACCACGAGAATCTTGGCTTTGTCCAATAGTATCAGGTAGCGTAATCAAAACCTTAGGACAAAGGAAATTAAGTTCTTAAAATGCAATTTAGGTAATAAGTACTGATTACAAACACAGTTACAACTCTATATAGTCAATTCCCTCATTTTCTTTTGAGGAAACAAAATCACCACACAGAAGGCACCACAGGATATTTTTCTGCAAACTTCTACCTACTATCACTCTACAATAAAGAAGTGCAATAGAGGGAAAGGCAATGATTTCTTTTTTTTTAAATATTTATTTTATTTTTTTATTACAAAGTCAGATACACTGAGAGGAGGAGAGATAGAGAGGAAGTGGAGCTGCCGGGATTAGAACCAGTGGCCATATGGGATCAAGGCAAGGACCTTAGCCACTAGGCCACGCTGCCAAGCCCCAAGGTAATGATTTCTTAAACTGGAAGCAAACAGATGTGTTCCCATAGCTTCGAAAGAAAAGAACAGAAACAAAGAAGGCCAAAAAAAGAAGCTGAGTGACCTAAGTTCTGTTACTTTTTTTTTTAACACCAATGGGGTTTTATATATAAATTATACTGTATTTTACACAAAACATATTCCTACTGGAAAGAAAACATTCATCTGAAGCTTGCAAATAGACGTTGGGGAGTGGATATTTTTGTTTAATGATTAAGATACTCACATTCCACAGAGTTACCTTGTTCAATTCCCAGTTCCAGGTACTGACTCCAGCTTGCTGCTAATGCAGACTATGGGAGGCAGCAGTGATGGCTCAAGTAACTGAGTTCCTGACCCCACAAGGGAAACCTAAGTTGTATACATGACTCCCAGCTTCAGCCCCAGACACAGCAGACACTCAGGGAGCAGACAAGCAAGTGAAAGCACTCTCATTCTGACTCGATCTCCACAACTCTCAAACAAATATCTCAATTAAAAAGTTTAAAAACCAATGACAAGCTTGAGTTTGAAGTTCTGTTTTAAAGAACTCATTTTATTTACTTCAGAAGTAGAGTGAAACAGAGATAACTCTTCTATCCACTTCCCCCAATCACAAAAGCAGAAGAAGCTAGGAATGACCAAATCAAATGTCTACAACAACATCTGGGTCTCCCACATGGGCCGCAGCAGTCCAAACACATGGGCCAGCTTCTGCTTCTTTCCCATGTACATCAGAGTAAGTACATCAGAAGTGGAACAGCCAGTATTTCAGCACAGAATGGCAATGTCATGATTCTGGTCCCTGTGTTTAGATTCTGAACCCCTGCATCCAAACTCTATCGGTTTCTCTGATTATCTATGATGGGAATGAAACATTTGGAACACTCAGGTAATTCAGAGGGTGAACGTTCCCTCCCCCCCATTCATGGTAGTCATGCCATAACTGTGACCTTGTAAATCATTTCTTCCCCCACCCCCACCATAGGTCTTGAGCACAACACAGCTCAAGACTTCCAACATTGTTTCTGTGCTTCAACTTTCTCTGGGTCAGCTTATCACCCATCATCACTCAATAAGATTTTTCTGTTGTTTCTTTGCCAAGCCCCAGATGCTACTCTACCAAAAACAAAGGAGGCAGGTAGGAGAAAGAAGGAGAATGAAAATACATTTTAAAGAGTCTTCTGAAGTACAAGGTTAGTTCTTTCCAGGTTTCAATCCAAAATCTCTACAGCAACTGTTCACTTGCTAGGAACTTTCTGCCTAAAAAAATACCATTTAATAAGTACTCTCCCCTCCAAAATCATTTTTCTAACTCTAATCCCCACACCCAGGTTGCTGTCTATAGTTCATTAGCCTATACCAAATAAATAAACCTGATTATAGCTTTTCTATTGGGGGGGGGGAGACAGAAAAAGAACAACAACAAAAAAAGAAAGAAAAACCAAACTAGTTCTCACCTAGTTTTTCACTCTCCAAATGCCTGCACTTGGATGCCTAGGATGCCACAGCCAGAAAGCTGGCAGTTATTCCAGATCCTTTTTCTCCCTCATCCCTAATTAAAGCAATATCCATTTTAATTTCCAAAGCTTAAATATGTCCTCATTCATTGTCCCCTATCACTGCAGCTCTATCTTCAGTTTTGCTTCTCTGACATCTAACCTACATCCTTACCTAGGCTCAGGAAGGCCCAGGTCTAACTCCTGAAAAGGCTTCAAACAGCTCCCCAATGCCAGCAAGCATGCCAACATATCAGTTCCTGAGCCCACTTGCCACTAACACAGCTGCTTTTTACCTTAAAGCACTGTTGTGCTTCATGCCTGCACTGCTTAAAACATTTCCTCAGCCTACAGACTTCCATATTCAGGAGAATGTCAGCTGCCCAGCCTATAAGTTTCCCTAGCAGGTGTGTGTATGCTTCAGTAAGCATTTGATTTTTTAATACTAGTGATCTGTTCTGTTGTCTTCTCCTTGACACCTTGATACTGGTGGCCAAAACTTTGTTACTTCAGTCAGAACACACACACACACACACACGCACACACACACACACCCCTCCCTCACGCTACAGTGCAATAAATGAAAGAACAGCATAATTACATCTGCCTCAATGTTTAGTCTTTTAAAAATATTAGTGTTTTTTTTTAAACTTGGAAATATGCAACAAAGACAACTATACACTCTGAAAGGGAGGAGGTCTCTGTTACCTCATAATGAACTGAACCAAAAAAAAAAAAAAAAGTAACTCTGGGAATTGACAATCACTAAGCTTTAACAATCTCCTTTCTGTTAAGACAAAGATGAAACAGGGTGAAGAATCTCACTGAAAAGCACCACAGGGGCACTCTTCATTGAAGATAATGAGATATAATCCCAAACTTTCAACTGAGTTCAAGTGTCCTTTCAATACAAGAGGTTTCATCACTAAATTGATTTGGGGAGATTTGTCCTCAAAATTGTCACAGTTGGAAAAATCATGTGTCATGGATCCCTGCCCAAAATTTAAAACAAACATAACAAAAAGGTCACTTCATTTGGCACTCTGAAACCATTCCCTTACTTTGTGATATCCAATAAACCAATAAACCAATGAAGCTCCCTCTTCATGTTCCTGATACCCAGGTCCTGCTCTACCATAGGAATAAACCACCCAATACACCTGGCCATAGGAGAGGGCTGGCCTCAGACCCTGTGGCAACAGTGGCTCAGATCACAAAACCCTCATGGCGCCCAGACTCACGTCGTGTAGCTCATCCAGGAACCACCCCACATATGAATGCGGGGTGGCCCCTGGCGGCTCCATGAAGCAAGGCAGCTTCAGTGGTCACCACCACATCCACGGCCTCGCAGCAAAGAACACTGATTTTTTTTCTGAAATCTAAACCTGGCAACCGGAGCGTACCACTGCAGAGCCAGCTATGGGGAACCAGTGAGAGCCAGGGAAAATGGATCCCACAGGCCTGTGGTGTCACATCACACAACTGCTAGGGTGTCATGGCCCCTCTATTAAACTTTCTATTTCAGGATAATGCAGGTCTGAATCCATCCCACTAGTGCCTGTGGCATACCCCCTTCCCACCATCCCACCCCCTCCCCTATGTAAATGGAATCATCCAACTGCCACTGTGAGGTCAGAAGCACATGCTGGCCCCTCCATCTTGGAGGGAGGCTCTCTTAAATGGGCAGATGCTATTCCTGGGTATTCCCCCCCAAATCCAGGAAGATAAAGTATTTGGGCCTGGAGAATCTAATTGGGCCTCAGGTCCTGAGCTGTAGTGTATGCTACACAGCCAGAAAGATTGGGGCTGTGGCTCAGAAACTCAGGCCTTGGGAAGCTGTGGTGGTGGCTGCCAAGCTACTTCCAAGGGTCTCACGGTGCAGCTCCATGGGGTGATTACAGTGTACCCGCCTTGACCCAGCAGCCCAAGCCAGCCCAGGCCTGAGCCTCAGCAGCTGGTCAACAGTAACAGAGGCACAACACAGGGACAGTCTGTAAATGTCCAAGTGCTATCAGGAAGCTGGTCAATCATGGCACTCAGGGGGTGGGAGGAATTTGTGAGCTCCATTCTGTATGTGGCCATTCTGGGAAAGGGGCTGGCAGGGACCCATTAAGAGCCATCTTCTTGCCATCTGAGGATGTGTTGCCACTGTACTTCCAGCTCTGAGCCTAGAGCCAGATTTAGGACCATGCCAGAGCACAGAAATGGGAAGCCTGACTTCTGTTGAAAGTCTCCGGCTCTCTAGTCCTGAGTCCTCAAACACTCGCCTGCCCACTTGCCTGACCATGCACACAGATCAGGACACAGGAGTCTCCCGGCTGATCAAGTGGCTGAGGGAGTGTGGCATGCGACACCTGCTTGCTGAGCTCCCTGCAGAAAAAATGTGGTGAGTTAGAGAGGCTTTTGTCCATGGTGCCACCCTCTTCTAGATGTTCCCTGAGCCACTTCTTCCATCCAAGCTGGACATTCCACTTGGCATCAGCATGATCACCTGCTCTGGGCGTTGCCTGGAGGGGCTTTCTGGCACCAGGGGAGGAAGCAATGCAGGAGAGATGAGGGTATCCAATGCCCTACAGAACCACAGGGAAGACCCAGGACCCAACCAATGATCACAGACATGGTCCAGCATACCAACAAACACTTGTGTTGAGAAATTTCAATGGATCTCAGGAAGGGATTTGAGATCCACAGCAAGGTCATCTACCAGTTCAGTATCAGGTCCCCACAATGATGGGCAAGAAGACAGCCCCTCCCCAAGCCCTCCCCATTTCCTAGGATGAAGAGCTCTCAGCATGAGAACCAGGTGCTCACAAAGTCTTTTTATTTATCAAATCAATTTCCTTTTCCAAAAAAAAGTTTTTTAAATGCTTGAGATAGGTATATCAATTTCACCATTCAAAAATAACGGGCTGGTTGTAGGCCACAGAGTAAAGAGAATATAAATGTAAAAATGGAAAGCCTTGGAACTGGTATTGTGACACAGCAGGTAGGGCTGCAGCCTGTGGTGCCTGCATCTCATGCAGATGCTGGTTCAAACCTTGGATGCTCCACTTTCAATCTAGCTGGCATGGTGTTTGGGTTCCTGCTCCCAATAAGAGAGACACAGATGCAGCGCTTAGCTCCAGCTTTCGCCTGGCCCAGCCCTGGTCATTACAACAAACTGGGGCATGAATTGGAGCAGACAGAATAATCTCTCTCTGCATCTGTCTTTCTCTAATTTGGACTTTTTAGATAAATTAACAATAAAGATCAGAAGCCTTTGTTGTGCTGCAGTGTGTTAGGTTGCTGTGTGGGATGCCCTCATCCCATGTTGGAATACATGTGATCTGATCTAGTTCTGTCTCCTCTGCAATGTCGCTCTAACTTAGCTTCCTGCTAATGCACAGGAATAAGAGGAGCATGTGACGGGCCAAACACTGGCTCCTGGAGTCAGCAAGGTCCAGCTGCAGCTGTTGTCATCCATTGGGGAGAGAAGTAGCAGATGGATGGTGTGTGTGTGCACGTGCATGCGCGCAGGTTCACATGCAGCTTTCCCTCTAATTTTTAAGGAAGCAAATAAAAATGCAGCTTTTCAGAAATGGGGAGAGTTTAAACTAGTTAAAATACTTGCTGTTTTAAGTCAGCAATACAGAGTGGACAGAGAGCAGAAGTGCATGGCCAGTGTAACTCCATTTAACCAGGTCTGTGAGTGGTCGTTTCTATGAGATCTTTTTCCCTCCAGATGGCTCATAGCAGTTAGTTCAGGACACTCCATTTCTAATCACCTTCCAAACTGGATCTCTTGACTCCTCCTGCAATGTCAGGGCTGATTACAGCCACTGGCTGGATTCTGGGAAGCATTAGGGCTTCAGAACGGACTTGCCATTCCATCAGTGTAGTAAGTGCTCATCTCTCTTCCTGCCTCTGACACTGCTTGATACACTATTAGGACCAAATGTAAGACAGGTTGAACCTTTGAATGAACTTGCATCCTCACCAGAGGGAGGCACCTTGCTTTTTCCTTTCTATGTAGTGGATGATGATTTCTGGATCCTGTTACTAATTGGCCCTGGTATCCAACTTGGGAAACAGGATCCTTGGTAGTGTAAGTACAATCACCTACTTCATCCTCCAAAAGGGGAACAACCTTACGAATGTAATGAGTGTGGAAAAACTTTTTGCCATATGTCATCCTTTGTAAGACATTGGCAAACACCCACCAGGGAGAAACCTTATGAATTCCACCACTGGAAAAGCCTTTATCTAGAAATCACAACTTAGAATACATCACGGAACAAACATAGGGGAGAGACCTCATGAATACATGGCTCTGGAAAAGATTTCTGTATAAACCATGTCTTATGGACGTCAGTGAAGTCAGAAAAGGGGGACAGACATGAGAGTAGTGACTTCAAAATGCCTTTTTATGAAAATCTGTTCTCATGAAATAGGAAATTCACCAGGGATAGAAACTTTATGAATGTTCAGAATGGGACAGTCCTTTGCCAAAATCAAATGTCAGGACAGAGTATTCACCAAATCTTATGACTGTAACGCACAGGGAATAGTCTTTTTTTCCAGCTGTAGTACCTCAGTAAATCAGGGAATTAAACAGAGCTGCTGCAAAGGCGACGGCTGCTGGGAGTGCACACTGCTTCTCTCCTGCACCGACAAGTGCCACTGTACCTTTTGGACAAGGTCTGTGCCAATAGCCAACTCACAGCATGTGCCAGCGGACAGAGCCCTGCAGGTTGCTGCTTTTCACAAGGAAGACAAAGGGAAAGGGTTTCAAAGAGAATGTGGAGGAACAACTCACTAAAATAAGGTGGGAAATTGATCTTGCCACTGAGACTATCTCATCTTTAGAGTTGGTGACATCTTCATTTGTGGAGAAAGGGCTTCTGCTGGAATTACATCTCAGATGGGAGACTGAAGCTTCCTGGAACTTCCAACAGGCTTCTGGGTGAAATGAGCCTTTAGTGTGGATAGGAGAACTCATGGCTCCTTGCGTGCTCCATGCGTGAGGCCATCACTCTGGGTGGGGGAGGCACAGCCTGGACTTCTGGCTCAGGATACAGTTTCGCTCCCAGCTGCCTCTATCTCAACAAGGATGGGGGAGGAGATTATCCTGCACATATGGATCCCTCTCCCATGAGACACTCCCTGAATACAAAAGCCCCTTCCTCATGAGGCCAACCCTGCACTCACAGGGTCCTTTGCATGTGGTCATTCCTACAAAACCACTATCACACAAGACCATACCTGCACCCATGGGCTTCTGTTGCATGAGGAAATCTCTGCAACCAAAGGCCAAGGTTGAGTCAAGCCTTCCTGCAACCACAGTTCTCCACTGCATGAGGCCATCCCTGTACCCAATGGTCCCTGATATTAGAGTCTTTTCTGTACCCGCAGGACCCTCACGCATGAGGCCATTTCAGCATACAAAGAACACTTTCACACAAGGCCACATCTGCCTTCAATGACAAATGTCACATGAGGATACCCCTGTACCAACAGCCAGTTGCACAAGTTCATCCTGTACACAAGGCATCTGTCACATAGGCCATCCCTGCACCCAAATGTACCTGTCACATGAGGCTTCCTGTATACTCAAGCCTGTCATATGACTCTATCCTCATCCATTTGGTGAGGACTTCCCTGTATCCAAAGACCAATGTCGTACGAAAACATCCCTGCACACAAAGGACAATGTCACACAAGGCTATCCCTCCACACAAAGTTCCTTTCCACGAGGCCATCCTACACTGAGGGACCCTGAAGCATAATAGTATCTTACTTCAGGCCATCCTACACATGCAGAAACTTCTAGCATGAGGTCATCCCTGCACCTAAGGCCACAGTGACATAGGCCATGACTGACTCTAAGTGCCCTTTTGCACAGAAACTTTCCTGGACCCTCACCATCCTGTTTTCTAGGCAGATCTGGCAAACACAATGAGAGAGGGGGTTGCAAATCCGTCCTTAATCACAAGCCCAATTTGCACAAGGACATTTTGCAAAAACAGGCCTCTGTTGCATGAAACCATCCCTGCTACAATGACCAATGTAGTGCGAGGTTGTCCTGCATCCAATGGTCCCTATCACATGGAGTGATCCCAGGACAGAAAGGCCTCTGGTTCATGAGGCCACCATGCAACCACAGGCCTACGACTCACGGGGTAGTACTTTTTCCACAAATCCTGGTAGCATAAGGCCATTTCTATACGCAAAGTCAAATGTCACATGAAGCTATCCTATGCCTACAGTTCTGCTACATGATGCCAGTGCTGTATCCAAAGGCCCCTGTCACTCATGGAAATTCTGCACCCATGGATTCTTCATGTATGAGGCAATCTCTGCAACATATACAGGCCCTCCCACACAAGGTCACCCTGAACCCAAAGCCCAATGTCACACAAGGCCGTCCATCCACACAAGCCTCTGCTGAATGAAGTCTTCCCAATGCTAATGGCCAAAGTAACACAAGGTCGTCTGGAACACACATGTCCTGTTGCACAAGTACATCCCTGCACTTAAAGAATCCCACCCATGAGGTCATGTCTGCACTCAAGGGTCCTGTCATGAGACTGTCCATAAACCCACAGACTCTTTTCTTCTAAACAGTTCAGCAAACAGCCCTGTAAGACCAACCACTCTCACAGGTCAGTGCTGCATGAAGCCATCCCTGTAGCAACAATCAATGTGACACAAGGCTGTCCTACATGCAAACATCCTTGACACATTAAGCCTATCCTGCACACATAGGCCTCTGTCATATGAGGTATCCCCGCACATAAGGAGCCCTTTTTGGTTGAGGTCATTCCTGCAAACAAAAATCAATGTCACATGAAGTCATTCTGCACTACAGGCCACTATCACCAGGGGCCTTCCCTGTATCTAAATCTCAGGGGTTTCTGACTAGCAGCCCCCCATGACCACCAAGGAGATGAGGTGACAGTGTTTCTCAGCAAGAATCACCAGATACAGTCTGGTTGAGCATGTCTATTTATCATAAAGCAAGTACAACTTACATAGAAAAAGACAAAGGGAAGGCAGAAGGGCATCCCCCGACAATCCTTTCACCCACCATGGCATGTAATTGGCGAGAAGGCAGCTCTACCTCTCTAGATCCTCCAATCCTGATGCAGGTCACATAAACTACATGTGCCTGGCAGGTAACGTGGGACCACACCAAATTGTCAGTTGCTTATCAAGGAAGACCCAGCACAGCTCATCCAAGGACAGAGAAGAAAGGCTGGGGTGCAGCCCACTGTTCTCGCCTGTATGGCCAGTGATCAGGTCAAGCTGAAGTCTCAGGCTGCCAATATCATTGACAGGGGCTCCCCTGGGGACTCAGTATGCCATGTCCGTATGAACTCCCATATAGGTCAAACAGGAAGAGATCCAGGGGCAATCTCCCATACCCAAAGACCACTGGTGCTGGAGGCCATGCCGTACCCATAGATACCTGCCAGATGAGGGCATCCTGCACACAGGTCTCTCTCACATGAGGCTATCCCTGCACCCAAAGTCCCCTGTCAGGAGAGACTTCTGCACACAAAGACAAATGTCACATGAGGCCATTCTGCAGCACACACATGCTTCTGTCTCACAAGGCCATCCCTGCAAGAAGAGCCTATGTCACAGGAGTCTGTCCTGCACCAACAAGTCTCTGTCACACAAAGCCATCCTAGCACCTACAGGCTCTTATCTCATGAGCCTATCCTGCAGCCACAGATATGTCTCACATGACGCCATCCCAGAGCAGAAAGGCTACTATCTTGTGAGCCATCCATGCATCCAGAGGACTTGGACACATGAGGTCATCCTGTACCAACAGATCCCTGTAACATGAGGCAATCCCTGTGCCCACAAGCTCCGGTTACACAAGGTCATCTCTGGAACCAAAGGCCAGTGTTACGTGAAGTCATCTTAGACCCACAGTTCTGTCACACAAGCTCATCAGTGCGCTCACAGACCTCACCTGCATCTACAGATCCGACACTCATGAGGTCATCTCTGCATGCAAAGGACCTGTCACATAAGGCAATCACTGTATCCAATGGCCACTCTCATTGTGCGGCCATCCCTGCACACAAAGACCACCATCATGTGAGGCCACATCTGCACATGAGGCAAATGTTACATGAGACCCTCCCTGCACACACAGGCACTGTCACATAAGGTTGTCCTAATCCAACGACCTCTGTCAACTGAGATCATACCTGCACACAAAGGCCCCTGTCACATAAACCCATCCCTGCATTTCATGTAGGACCAAGCCTATACCCAAGGCAACTGTCACTCCAAACTGTACCTGAATGCACATACACTGATAAAACACAAGGGTCAGTTCTTGATGTCATGCTGGACCACAGGACCAAGTCACAGGAGCCCACCAGGCACACATGCACAGGCTCTATCAAAGAAGGCCATTACTACAACCAATGGCCAACGTAGTAAAAGGCCATGCTGCACCTACAGGTCTCTGTCACATGACACCATCATGGCATACAAAAGCAACTGTCACAAGAGGCCATCACTACCTCAAGCCCCTGTCCATACAAGGCCATCCATCCATCTATAGACCATGGATGTACAAGGCCATTCCACCATGAACAGGCCCCAGACATGTGAGGCACCCACAGGCAGATTATGCCAGGGTATCCCTAAACCAACAGGACCCTTTTGAGAGAGACCAGCCCTATATCTCCTATAATCCCTGTTATATAAGCCCATCCATGACCTCAGGAACCCTGGGCCTACGAGGCCATCCTTTCACCCACAGAACCTCTCATGCCTTAACATTCCTGCAACCACAGGCCACAGATGTGCAAAAATATCATTACATCCACAACCCCTTGATGTGTAAGGCCAACCCCACAACAGAGGTCCCAGACATGTATCATAACTTCTATACCCAAAGGCCACTGTTACATGAGGCATTCTGGCCACCCAGACACCCTGGATACACATGGTCATCCCTCCCCCATACAAACATAGGCACCATTTGCTTGAGGCCATCCCTGATCATAAAAATGATAGGTGAGGCCATCCCTTCTCCTATTTGTCCTGGAGCCATGAGGCCATTCCCATACACAGACCCTGTTCATGTGAGTCCATCCCTGCACCCACAGGCCCCTGTCATGCTTTGCCATCGCTGCAGCCAGTCACAGATGTGCGTGAGGTCTTTGTTGCACCCAGAGGCTCTGGACATGAAAGACCATCCCAGAGCCAAAGGCCCCAGTCACCTGAGGCCTTCCCTGTCCCCACAGGGCCCAGATGCACGAGGCCATCTATGCACCCACAGACCTTTGTCATTGAGGCAGACCCTGCACCTACACACCCTTGTCATTGAGGCAGACCCTGCATCCACAGATCCATATTGTGAGAGGCTCTCCTGCACCTAAAGGACCAAAATAGCTTAGGCTGTCATGAACACAGCGGCCCTGGGCATGTACGCTGTGAACACATGCACAAGCCAAGGTCTTCCCAGACCCACAAGCCTTTGGAAGGCAAGGCTGTCCCTACACCCAAAAGCCCTTTACCCTGTAGTCCACAGGCCTCCATCACGTAAGAGTGGCCTGCACAAACAGGTCACAGACACTGAGGCTGTACTCGCACCTAAGAGCCCAACACATGAGGCCTTCCTTGTAGCTACAAGCCTCTGTGGCATGAGATGTCATCCTGCACCCATTGATGCCTTTGTACAATGCTGCTCCTCCCAGGCCCTTAACACATCAGGCCTGCCTGAACCCAAAGATCCCTGTTGTGTAAGGCCATCTCTACACCCACAGGCCTCTGTCATCCAAGGCCATCTCTGAACCCACAGGAATCAGATGGTGGGGCAGTCCACAACACAGGCCACAATCACACCTGCCCTGCCCCTCATCCATGGGCCCTGGCTTGCAAGACCAAACCACATCCAAAGAAAATTGACAACAAACTACACAACATGCCACATGGTGGGATGTCATCCTACACCCATAGTCCCCTGTCACACAAGACCACCCCTGCATGCATTGATCCCTGTTCTGCAATAGCTTATCTATACCTACAGGCCCCAGATGGGTGAGGTCATGACTTTACCCATGGAATCCTGTCGCATGAGGCCATCTCTGCCCCCACTGACCCTTGTGCAGCAAAGCTATCCCTGAGGTTGTCCCTAAACCCACAGGCCCGTGAGGAGCCAAGGTCGTCACTGCAGAAATCGGCCCCTGTAGCATAAGGCTGTCCTCGCACAGCAACCACCAGCATTCGGCCTCTGGCTTTGTGCTGATGGGGTCATTCATCTGCTCAGTCCACAAAATCACACCCTTGACCTCTGACATCTCCTTGCCCATGTAGTTGTCATGCCATGATGGCAACCTGTCCAACAGGGCTGGTAAATCAGTCTCAACCACAAAAGAACACCTTCATCCTACTTTGCTCTCAGAGACGCCAGAGCCAAGTCTTCATCAGGGTAATCTCCAATGTCACCAGGATCCTGGATGGCTATTTCTCACAGCAACTCCACTGTGACTTAAAGTCTGCACTGGACATGGCTCAACCAGTAACTCCATGCCAGATGAGAACACGGCAAAGTCCTTCATTTACACAAGTAAAACACCTAATTCGTTTCCAGTTTTCAGATGTCTAAGCATCATCTGCTTGGCAGCAGAGCCAGCACAAAGGAGAAAGGGAGAGGTCATGTCAGGTGCTTCAGAAAGTAGCCCACTTCTGCCTGGCACCCATCCTCACAAGCATAACTCTGGTCACTCATAGTCTCTCTGGTCACTCAGTTACTTTGCTGCTGTTCATCTAGGGTGAACCTGTGCAGAACGAACTATACACCTCCCAACTCCAATGCCTGCTGAGAACACAGGGAGACTCACTTCTGTTGACAATCCTCAACTTCTGGGAGCTCTCCAGGACTTCCTGATTGAGGATCCTAGGCAGAAAGTTCCAGATTTGCATCACCTCCACCATCAAGTGCTTGAAGTTCTTCTTTCTGACTGCGAAAACTCTTCCTTCATACTCATGGGCTACAAGGAAAAGCACATCTTCTGATCACTGCCATTGCTCCCACAGGAGGGTGATCCCTTCACTGCCCACCCAAACCCTTGACTCACCATCCAACAAGGATAATTCAGCAGGTGGAAGGAGGCGCAGCTGGCCTGCTTGAGACAGAAGTCCAGGAATCTCAGCATCCTGAAGAGCACCCTCACGAGATGAGGTAACTCAACTTGTGCACAGCTCTGGGCCCAGGACCAAGTGCATGGCCCCCAACAAGATGCATAGACTCTCACAGCTGAGCCCTCACCATGGACCCGAGTTCTGCGCCTGTGCCCAATCCATCACGGCTTCCTACTGCAGGTCTCCCAGATGCACACAGCACAACTGCTTGTCTCCATTGTCTCAACCACAAGGGCCATGGATATCGCTGATCCTGGAGATCTACGCTGGTGCCTCTCAGAACAGGAACTTGTCCACCCCACCAGCACCTCAGCTCTGGGCTTCATCCCTGCATTAGAGACCTGTGCTTTGCCTTGCTGCTAACCCGCACATCTCTGCCAACAATGACCCACGCGTTTCTCCTGCTGATGGAGGCACTCACACTTCATGCTGCCTCCCTGCCCAGCTCTACAAGCACCCAGACAGACCCTGTCTCTGCCCTGCTGAGCTAGAATACACCCGCACTTCTCCCCAAACTTTGCCTCTATCTCAGAAGCTTCACTGCTGCCTCGTAGGAACCCTCCACCTAAGGAGCAGATCTAGGCTTCCTGCAGCAGCCTTCTGGGTGACCCGAGTTCACCACCTTGGACACAGGACCAGCCACCACCACCACCCCTGCTCAGAGGTCTCCACCATCCCCAACAGGCCCGCTTCACCTCAGCCTTGCGGGCTCTACTGTGGGCAGACCCCACCTCACACCCCAGCTTCCTGCGTGGCTCCAGACAGAACAGCCCCCACATCCCAGCTTCCCACCTGGCTCCATGCAGACCCCACCTCACACCCCAGCTTCCTGCGTGGCTCCATGCAGATCACCCCCCACACCCCAGCTTCCCACCTGGCTCCATGCAGACCACCCCTCATACCCCAGCTTCCTGCCTGCCTCCATGCAGACCACCCCTCACACCCCAGCTTCCCGCCCTGCTCCAGACTCCCCTTAGACCCCAGCTTCCTTCCCCCTGCTCCATGCAGACCCCACCTCACACCCCAGCTTCCCCCGCTGCACACAGACCCCCCCCACCCCAGCTTCCAGTCCTGCTCCAGGCAGCCCTGCACTGCCCTGCTGACCCGATACAGACCATGCTTGGCTCACAGCCCCCAGCAAGGCCTGGACGTCCGTGCCCACAGTGCCCACTGACCCACTGCTGTCTCCCACGCAGACCCGCGCTTCCTCACCGCCCTCCAGCTGACCTGTGCTTCACCAGCACCAAGCACCAAACCCGAGCTCCACCACCAGGCCGCCCTGTCCCTGTCAGACTCCACTTCCCGCCAACCACACTCCCACATGTCCCGGCCAGTATTCAAGGCCCACACACCCTCCTCCACTTCCCGCTTCCCCTTGGAGGCCCTCAAAGAGCTCAGCGCCTCAGCTCGGCTTCCTGGGGAGTCTCCGCAGGCCGCCTGCACGCGGGGGCTCAGCACCAACCCCATCACCCCGGCTCCTGCACGGACCTCGCTGCTCCGTCCCAGCACCGCCTGAGGAAGTTTCCTCCTGGTGAAGAACAGTTCTTCAGGCCTCAACCCGGGTCTCTCTCCGTGGCTGCAGAAAACTGCTTTCCCATACATCACGCGGCCCAGCACTACAGGCACCCACCGCCACGCGCCCCACGCTGACCCCACGCAGACACACGCACCCTGCACCGACCCCACGCAGACGCACGCAGTCCCGCCCTCACGCAGACGCACGCAGCCCCGCCCTCATGCAGACCCACGCAGCCCCGCCCTCATGCAGACACACGCGGCCCCACCCTCACACACGCGCGCCATGCCCGCCCTCACGCAGACCCACGCAGATCCATGCAGCCCCGCCCTCACGCAGACACGCGCGGCCCCGCCCTCCACGACGCCCCGCTCTCACGCAAACCCACGCTGCCCCGCCCTCATGCAGACACACGAGGCCCCACCCTCACGCAGAACCACGCATTCCCACCCCACCCTCACGCAGACACGCGGCCCCGCCCTCGTTCCGAGGCCCCGCCCACTCACACCTGCACCACCCAGCCAACTTCACCTCTGTGGCTGCGCACTGGCCTCCAGTGCAGCTGCAGGCGGTGTGGCAGTTGGCAGTCCGTGCAGGGGTGACTGCCCTCATCTGCAAAGTCCCCAGCAAAACCCGGGAGATGCGTTGCGCCCCTGCAGCTGTAGTGGGTGTGGAAAGTTCAACCTGACTCCCCGCTCATGCTCTCCCTAGACCTGCTGTCCTTTTGGGGTCACTTGCAGGCAGAGCCCTGGGGGTGGGTCTCCCAGGAAGAGGTGCTTTCGCCCTAGTCCTAGAGGCAGTCATGTAGATCAGCGTCCTCCAGTCTCCCCAGCCACTGGACGGGGACGCTGGGGGTGCTGGGCTGTGGTCACGGCTTGGCGGCCTCCTCCACTGAGGCTGTTGATGGGCACATGGGGGTGCTGGGCCTGGGCGGCAGCCTCCAGAAAGACTGCGGGGTCAGGCACACTGGGGTGCTGGACCTGTGGTCACTACTGGGCGGTCGCCTCTTACCAAGACTGCGTGGACATGCGTGAGGTGGGTGTTGGGTTTGGGCAGCCTCTTTCAGTGAGGTTGTGGGGACGTGCATGAGGAGGGTGCTGGGCCTGTGGCACCCAACTCCCTCCCTTCCATGCCTGCATTTTCGTTGGACAACCCAGGAGCTCTGAGCCACAGCATGCAGCTGTGGAGTCCCTCATGGGGTCATGGTGGGCTTTCCTGGCACAGAGGGACCTGCAGGCCACCCCTACCCAGGGAAGAGAGATGCAGATCCTCAGGGGAGCTCTGTTCTGCACACAGGGGGCATAGCCTTCACCTTTCCTAGGTGTGGATCCGGAGCCCAGTGGGATGGGAAGGGCGGCAAACAGCCAGGCCAGTTGGACTCCTGCACCCATGTGGGAGACCTGGAAGTGCTTGGCTCTGGATCAGCTGGCTCTGACCTTTGCAGCCACTTGGGGAATGAACCAGCTGACAGAAGATCTTTCTCTCCGTGTCTCCTTCTTCCTATAAATCTACCTATGCAATAAAGAATAAATATCTTTTAAGATGTCCTGAGAATGTATCTAGTCTCCTTATTTATATTAAAAGAGAAACTGAAAGAAATACACTTACAATGAATACTATCATCCATTGTTTCTTAAATCACAGAAATCTCATTAACATTTTAAGACAGATCTTTCCGTTTCCATCTTCTCACCCTGATGGTTTACCAAATCATTTTCAGTCTACCACGATTTTGCTATTTTATTACAGATCTATTTTATTTTAAACTGAAAACTAATAGCTGCATATGGTCCCTGGTCCTACAGGGAGCACAGCCCCCAGTGACTACTGTGTGCCCGTCCCCAGCTCTGAAGTGAACACGATCCCCAGAAATTCCTCTTTGCCCCTGTCTGCGGCCCTGCAGGGAACATGGTTCCCAGTCCTACAGGGAGCACAGCCCCCAGTAACTACTGCGTGGCCCTGTCCCCGGACGTGCAGGGAACATGGTCCCCAGTCCTACAGGGAGCACATCCCCAGTAACTACTGCATGGCCCTGTCCCCGGCCATGCAGGGAACATAGTCCCCAGTCCTACAGGGAGCACATCCCCCAGTAACTACTGCGTGCCCCTGTCCCCGGCCCTGCAGGGAACATAGTCCCCAGTCCTACAGGGAGCACAGCCCCCAGTGACTACTTCTTGTCCCTGTCTCAGGCCCTGCAAGAAGGGTGACTGCATCAGGCCACTGACTTTGCACAGCTCCCATAGCCCTCCTCCTTCCACCTCATGCCTGTGCCCACCCATAGTCCTGAGGGTTCTAGGGCAGGGATGTTTTCACACCCATTGGGGATCCAGCTCCCCTTATCTGTTACTCCCTCAGATTCAAGGCCCTCCACTGACCTTCCCAGCCAGCAGCAAGCTGATCTCAGGCTGGGATTCTGCTGGGTTTTCATTGGCATCCAACACATCAGCCTCCAAAGCTGGGCTGACCTTTTGCTGTGCTCTCCTTTATTACTGCAGAATAATACCAGAAGCTGTGGCCATGGTGTGGGAGAATTGGGGAGGGCTGCTGGCATGTGCATAAGGCTGTGTGTGCACCAAGCGGTGTGTGTTTCTTTAGACATTCCAACAACTATGCATCCAGCTGCCTCTGAAGACCCCATCTCTCTCAGAGGATACCTAGGCAGCACAGAGGTACCTTCAGGGTCTCTGAAGCCCCTAGGCAACAAAACTGAGAGGAGAGGAGCTCAGGCTCACCCAGTGCTCCCACGTGACCCCCTGCCCTCTCTGGAGTACTGGTACTCCTGTAATAACCTCAACATGGGTGAGGTTGCACCATTACCCTGACTGCGTCTCACTCACAGTCCCAGGCCCACCCTATCAGGGTCCATCCTGAGTTCTGGCGCATTGAAGGCTCAGGCCGGTTTCAAGGGCTTTCAAGGGCTGGGAGGCCCCTGCCTCTCTGGCTTACCCCTCATTCCCAACACACGAAGAGCTACAGGTCCTCCCTAACCCTGCCTGAGTCCTGTTTACAAGCTGTGCAGCTGCCCCAGGGCTTGGCACTTCTCTTTCCTGGGAGTATGGGGCCCTCCACATGCTCGGTAAGCAGAAAACCCCTTTTCCTGTCAAGGACTGTGTCTCAAAGGAGGCCCCTTCTCATTACAGCTGAAGCCTCTCCCAACTGTGACTTCTCCCTTTGCCTTAGGCCTCTCTATGTCCTGGTATCTCCTGTAATAACAAGGAAGTGTGATTCCAACAGTCCATATGTAGCAACCCCCCCACACACACACACCTGGTTAAGATCCTGTTCTGGAGTTGGTTCCTTGGTGGTGGTGTCCAGGATGTTAGTGTCAGGAAGGGACCACAGTTTTGCACCCCAGCCCCCTGGGTTCAGATCCCCCAGACTGAAATCTAAGCAGGACTAGAACCAGATCAGGGCTCTGCTACAACCACTGCCTCTGTTGGCTGCATTGGGATCCTCTGCCCGCTCTAGGAAGTGGGCTGTTCACAGATATTTATATCCTTTAATGTCACTGTTGACGAAACAAAAAATAACAGCAAATATGAATAATACCATAAGCGTGGAGATGTAGAAAACTACAAGCAAAAGAGCAGAGTAAGAAAGAAAAAAAGCATTTTTTCCATGCAGTTCTGTGAAGGGACTGTGTGTGTGTGTCTCACTTTGGGCCGGCTGGGTCATCACTGACCCTCCCCCCACCGTCAGTGCTTCCCAGCAACTCCTCTGAGTTGGCCTCGGGGGTCTGGGAAGCCCCCTGGGCAGGAGGCAGGACAAGAAAGCTACAGGATTTCTCACCAGGCCTGCAGAGCAGATTCCCCCAAGGCTGCCAGATACAACCTGAGTCCACGCTGTGGTCACAGACAGTCCTGGCTGCTGGCTTCAGCATGCCAGTCTGACTGTGTGCCGGGGCAGGGTCCGGGTGTTAGCCCAGATCCACAGCCCCAGGTTCTCACATAGCCTCCCTCACCCTCGGTGTCTGTAAATATTCTGACATCCTTTGTCTCCATACACATTTTTAAAATGACTTACTTACCTTTATATGGCTGTGTGTGAACCTAGGAAACTGCAAGCTTGGCCTTAACAGTCTTCACTTATATTGCTTTTGTTGCTGTGATTTAATCCTTTCCTTTCTGTGAAAGGCATATTTAGGTATCTGTTTCAGAAAGTATTAAAACAATGGCAATCAATTTGTATTGTTTTGTTTTTAATGTAAAATATAAAGGTATATGCCATGGGTACATCCAGACACATGTAGGATTATCCACACATACACTTTTATATTCCATATTTTATTGTGACCCAGAGATGTGAAACAATTCAAGGACCTACTGACAGATGATTAGGTAACTACACAAGCATGTATCGTCACAGTGGAATATTCTCCAGCAGTAAACAGAACAGAGGAGGATGAGGAGGAAAGGAGGAAGGGAAGAGGAGGAAAGAAAGAGAAAGAAGAAAATAGGAAAACGCAATGAGAACAATTTCTACATACTTCTTTGGAGATATTACCAGTGCGTGTGTGTGTGTGTGTGATTGTGGTGCTTGTGTGTGTGTGTGTGTGTGTGTGACACTGTGGTGCCAGTGTGTGTGTGTGTGTGTGGCACTGTGGTGCCTGTGTGTGTGTGTGGCACTGTGGTGCCAGGTTGTGTGTGTGTGTGTGGCACTGTGGTGCCAGTGTGTGTGTGTGTGTGTGTGTGTGTGTGTGTGGCACTGTGGTGCCAGTGTGTGTGTGTGGCACTGTGGTGCCAGGTTGTGTGTGGGGACGGGCAGGCATTTTGTGTGCCACGGTGTTTGTGTGTCTGTGTAGCAGGCATTGTTGAAGCAGGGTGTGTATGTGTGTGTGTGTTCAAGGCATTCTGGTGCCATGGTGTGTGTGTGTGTGTGTGTGTGTGTGTGTGTGCGGTTTTGTGTTACCAGTGTGGGGGGCATCATTGTGGTGTTGGGGTGTGTGTGCTTGGGTAGAGGTAGGCAGAGTGATGCCAATGTGTGTGGAGGTGCAGTCACTGTGTGTGTCTGTGTGTGTGTGTGTGTGTGACGCAGTGTGGTACTAGGATGTGGGGGGGCAGACATTGTGGTGCCTTGGTATGTGAGTCTGTAGCAGGAATTTTGGTGTCACAGTGTGTATGTTGTGGCATTGTGGTGCCTGGATGTAAAGGGGGAGGCATTGCATTGCCAGGGTGTGTGTTGGGGACAATCATTGTGGTGCAAGGATGTATGTTTCTAAGTGTTTATGTGGCACTGTGGTGCCAGGGTGTGTGTATGTGTCTGTGTGTGTGTATGTGCAACTGGCATTGTCATGCCAGTGTGTTTGTGTGTTTGTATGTGTCTATGTTTGCATGTCCATGTGTATGTGTGTAGAATGCATTGTGGTGCCAGTGTGTGTGTTTCAGGCATTGTGGTGCCAGGGTGTTTGTGAGTGTGTCAGGCTTTGTGGTACACATGGTGTGCGAGTGTGTGTACTTGTATGCATGCAGAACGCATTATGGTACCAGGGTGTGTGTGTGTCTGTGTCTGTGTATGTGTGTGCAAGTGTGTGGCATTGTGGTGCCAGGGTGTGCGTGGGGAGGACCAGCACTGCGATGCCAGGGTGCTTGTGTATGTCTTTGTGTAGCAGACATTTTTTAAACAGGGTGTGTATGTGTGTTCAAGGCACTGTGGTGCCATTGTGTGTGTGTGTGTGTGTTCAAGGCATTGTGGTGCCAGTGTGCTTAGGGGTAAGGCATTGTGGTGCCAGGATGTGTGTGTCTATGCTTGAGTGTGCACGTGTGTGTAGAACTCATTGTGGTGCCAGGATGTGTGTGTTTGTGTGGCAGGCATTGTGATGCCAGGGTGAATGTGTGTGTGTGTATGTGTGCAACACGCACTGTGGTACCAGAGTGTGTGTGTGCATCTGTGTGTGTGAGGCTTTGTGGTGCCACAGTGTGTATGTGTGTGTGGTATTGTGTTGCCAGAGTGTGTGGGGGGAGGGCTGGCACTGCGATGCCAGGGTGTTTGTGTGTGTGTCTTTGTGTAGCAGGCATTTTTGAACCAGGGTGTGTGTGTGTGTTCAAGGCATTGTGGTGCCATTGTGTGTGCGTGTGTTTGTGTATGTGTGTTTGAGGCATTGTGGTGCCAGTGTGTGTCTGTGTGCAGCAGGCATTGTCAAACCAGGGTGTGTATGTGAGTGTGGCACTGTGGTTCCAGGTTGTGTGTGTGAGTGCTCGCGGCACTGTGGTGCCAGTGTGTGTTGGGAGGCAGGCATTGTGGTCCTAGGATGTTTGTTGTGAGGAGCAAGCATTTTTGTGCCAAGGTGTGTGTGTGTCTGTGTGTAGCAGGCATGTCAAACCAGGGTGTGTATGTGAGTATCCATCTGGGGGGAGCACTGTGGCACCAGGGTGTGTGTGTGTGTGTGTGTGTGTGTGTGTGAGAGAGAGAGAGAGAGAGAGGGTGAGTTTGGGGCACTGTTGTTCCAGAGTGTGTGTGTGTGTGTGTGATATTGTGGTGCCAGGGTATATATGTGTGTGGCATTGTGGTTCCAGGGTGTGTGGGGAGGAGCAGGCATTGTGGTTCCAGGGTGTTTGTGTGAGTCTGTGTGTAGTAGGCTTTGTCAAACCAGGGTGTGTATGTGTGTATGCATGTGTGGTGGGGGCATTGTGGTGCCAGGGTGTGTGTGTGCATGTGTGTGTGTTGTGTGTGTGTTCAAGGCATTGTGGTGCCACACTGTTTGTGTGAGGCTTTGTGGTTCCAGGGTGTGTGAGGGGTGCAGGCACTGTGGTGCCAGGGTTTGTGTGTGTCTCTTTGTTTCTGTGTTTTCAAGGCTTTGTGGTGCCAAAGTGTGTGTTGTGTGTGTAGCAGGCTGTGGTGACAGGGTGTGTGAGTGTGTTTATAGGCATTGTGGTGGCATGGTGTGTGTGAGTGAGTGTGTGTGTGTCCTTGTGCTGCCAGTGTGCGTGTGTTCAAGACATTGTGGTCCGAGGGTATGTGTTAGGATGAGCAGGCATTTTTGTGCCAGGGTGTGTATGTGTGTCTGTGTGTAGCAGGCAGTGACAAACCAAGGTGTGTATGCGTGTGGGATGTTGTGGTACCAGGGTGTGTGTGTGTGTACGTGTGTGAGAGAGAGTTTGGGGCATTGTTGTGCCCGGGTATGTGTGTGTTTCACTGTGTGTGTATGTGTGTTTGAGGCATTCTGGTGCCAGGGTATGTGTGTTTGTAGCAGGCATTGTGGGGCCAGGTTGTGTGTGTGTGTGTGTGCGTGTGTGTGTGAAAGAGAGAGAGAGAGAGAGAGAGAGAGAGAGAGAGAGAGAGAGAGGGTTGGGGACACTGTTGTGGCGCCAGGGCATGTGTATGTCTCTCTGTGTATTTGTGTATGTGTGTTCAAGGCATTGTGATGCCAGGGAGTGTGTTCGCGTCTGTGTGTCTTACTGTGTGTGTGTGTGAGGCATTGTGGTGCCACGGTGTGTATGTGTGTGTGTGTGGCATTGTGGTTCCAGGGTGTTTGTGTGAGTCTGTGTGTAGTAGGCATTGTCGCACCAGGGTGTGTATGTGTGTATGTATGTGTGGTGGGGGCATTGTGGTGCCAGGGTGTGTGTGTGTGTGTGTGTGTGTGTCCAAGGCATTGTGGTTCCAGGAGGTGTATTTGTGAGGCTTTGTGATGCCAGGGTGTATGTGTGTGTGTGGCTGGCATTGCGGGGCCAGTGTGTGTGTATGTGTGTGTGTGTGGCATTGTGTTGCCATTGTGTGGGGGGGGCACAGGTATCTTGGTGCCAGGGTGTGTGGGTGGCAGGCATTATGTTGCCAGGATGTGTGTGTGTTTGCAACAGCCTTGTAGTGTCAGGGTTTGTGTATGGCATTGTGTTGTCGGTGTGTGTGGCATTGTGGTGCCAGGATTTTCTTGTGTGTGTGTCAGTGTGTGAATGTGACAGACACTGTGGTGCCTGTGAGTGTGTGTGTGTGTGAGTGGGAGTTTGCCAGGAATTGTAGTGCCAGGACTAAGCCACCGACTGTGATCCCCACATCCCATGCTGGCATGCCTGGGATGCAGCCCCAGCTCTGCCTCTGAACCTGCTTTTTGCTATTGCACACAGTGGGAGGTAGCAGGTGATGGCTAGGTACTGTGGTCCCTGCCACCCACATGGGGTACCAGAATGGAGTTCCAGGCTCCTGGCTCTGGCCTGGTCCAGACCTGACTTTTCATGTGAGGAATGAAAAGGCTGTATATGCTTCTCTTGCTTTGTCTTTCAAATAAATAAACAAAAACAAATTTTAAAAAGGCAAGCTTCCAAAGAAAAACATATACTACATCTTAGACTTTGAATGTTTGTGTGCCTTCTGAAACTGATGTCGAAACTTAATAGTTAATGTGATAGAGCATGAGGATTTTTACCCACCTGGTGAGAGTAATACTCTAATAAAAGAGGGTTCATGTGGTTGACATCATGGCTCAACCGGCGAATCTTCCACCTTCAATTGCTTACACCCCATTTGGGCATTGATTGGTGTTCTGGCTGTTCACTTCTTATACATCTCCTTGTTCAAGGCCTGAGAAAGCAACAGAGGAATGCGTAAGTCCTTGGGACCCTGAGCCCATGTGAGAAACCTGGAAGAAACTCCTAGCTCCTAGCTTCAGATCAGCCTGTCTCCAGTTTTGAGCCATTGGGGAGTGAACCAGAGGTTTAAAGATCTGTCTCTCTATATCTCTGAAAATCCAGCTTTCTAACAAAAACAAGTAAATTTTTACCAAAAGAGGGCACATTTATTGAACATCTGCACCTTTTGGACTTTGCCCTCTCCCCATCATGGGAGCAAGGCAGATGGGCTCTCACCAGCTGAAACCTTCATCCTGGACTTCTAGCCTTATGAACTGGGGACAAAACAATTTGTTGTTTACACACTCCCAGTACCAGGTATTGTGTTATAGAAGCTTGAACGACTGCAGCAGAATGTTACCTTTTGTTTTATGAAAGGAACGAAACAAGAATATTAACTTGTATTGCTTGTACTTATATAAATAAGCAATGGAGGAAACATAAAAAATGATAAAAATGTTTTTAGAAACGGGATCCGCTAATTAGGAAGATAGAAAAAAGCTAAAGCTACACTAGACAAAGCATGATTTATTAGATGTTGAAAAGCACAGCACAAAAAAATGTATTTACTAAAACAAAATAATTAATAAAACAAATATACTATGAACAGTTTTGAAAGAATCCAGAGGTTCAAGTCTGGAAGAAGATAGATCAACAGATTGATGGTACTCATTTCTCTGATTTTTGTCTCTCTTTACTTCTTCATAATTTTCATTCTCATTGCTTACCTGCATGTATTTTCTCTGCTTCGTACAATAAATTTACATTATCTGTGCAGTTGTCAATATTTGAAACAACCTGTCAGGACACTTCCCCAAATTACTGGGAAATAGTTTATGCAACTGCATCAGCATTTCAGCCACTTCAGGAGTGCTGTGGTTCCCTGAACTCCCGGGGAAATTTCCTTTTCCTGTAACCTACTGAAGCATACCATCAGAACCAAACTCTCAGCATTTATAGTTAAAAGGCAAAGTGCCCGAACTACAAAAGGCATTGCTTAAGTCAACGACAATCTATGTTTTTTTTAAGTCAGATTTGCTACTAATATCTAGTGAATGAACAAAACGATACACCAAACACCACTCACATATTTTTTGTGTCAAGAGATCCCCCTAAATAACCTACTTTTCACTGACTGACTTCCCCAAAATGACTTTTACGGGTAATCTCATCTTTTCTGTTTCAACACATTTGGATTCTCTTCTAATGCATGTCCATACATAAACAAGTGTGAAACTATTTTATCAGAAATATTGATTCAAAATTTTAAAAAGTTGAGAATAAAGCGATTGTATAAGAAAAGTCAGAAGGGAAACAGTGAAGCAGGGGGGTCTGTGTAAAGAACCACTAAATCATGCCAGTCCCTTAACAATCTCATGAGAAGATACTGTAATGATCAAGTATAATTCATGTCTCTGAACCTCAGCTGAGGAGAAGAAAGAACTGCATGGCACAGGACTGCCATATTTGATGTCGTCAACAACTTTAATTCATGGCACACATAATACCTTCTTCTTCCTCGTCAACTTAACATACTGACAAATAAGCATTTGACCAGAATAAAATTAAAAAAATACTCTGCAATATCATCCACAGAAGACAAAAGGAACTTCTGATCAAGTCCAATAAGTAAGGATCCAACCAGTCAACAGCTGTCAGCAAACACTGCTCTTGCCCCAAAAGCCCTGTTAGTCTGTAGGCAGAAAACGGTCTCCCATGGAGGATTCAAAGGAATCCTGATTAGGAATGGATCTAAGCTCTCTCACTCCCATAATCTTCAGTAAAGAAATAAGCTCTGTATCCAAAAGACTGCCCCAGAGTTCATGCAGCAGCACAAGCTCATTGCCAGGAAACACAGCTCACACTGCACAGGTTGTTTCAGAGGAATTTCAGATTTTTTTTAGTTTCATGTTGCTTATTAATATAGAAGGAATGTATCCTTAAAAAAACACTTGAAAGATCAACACAATCTCTTGTTAAGAAAGAGACAAAGAATCAGGATGTTTAATATTTGAAAAATAGAGAATATAAACATCATGTGAAAATTCAAGGTATTAATAACTCAATTAGATTAAAATTTATTTCTAGGCAGTTATGACACCATTTCATAGAGATAAAATAATTTCCAAGCAGATTTTCTGAAAGTCAATAGGAAAAAAACTAAATATTTCACATTCTAGATTTTGTCTTCATTTCTGAGTGCTGATCCTTGTTTTAATTTCTTAAACAGGAGACAGGAAGATGGCAGAGAGCAGAAGGTTGGTGTAGCTACGTGTGTGGAGAGACAGAGACAGAATTTGGTAGAACAGAGAACAGGAGGAGCATAATTGCGGGGAAATGTGTCCAAGGCTCATTGGAGTCGGCAGTACTGAAGTGGGTGCCATGCAGACAACAGAGGACCACGGAAAACTCTCACCATGGCAATCTGCAGCCTGAGGGGGGGAAGGCAGATACCATCTGGGGCAAACAGGGACTCAGATAAAACCTGGTGACTTGGGTATTGATGCAGGAAAGATGCTGGTGGAAGTCTTAGCCTCCCCATAAGAGAGACAGGGAGGCAAAAGAACACCTAGATCAGAACATTTGTGGCAGAAAAACAGCCCAAGGAGGAAATCACAGGCACAGACCCAGGCACCCTCTGCTAGAGGAGAGAATGCCATAGGGGAAGTGAAGCATGTGTGTCAGAGACACACAGGGCAAGATCTCAGCCCATCCCCACCCAAGGGCTCTCAGACCTGGGCCACCCAGAGGGACACCAGAATCACATGAAATGGAGATGCAGGGTCCCTCAGGGTCAGAGGTTTTTCTCAGTGACCCCGCAAAGTAAGGGCTGATTCTGAAGGTGCATGGGAGAATGACAACACCGAATGACTGCCAGGCAGAGTGCAAGGGAATTCAGCAGTGGAGGTTCGAATTCCAGGACAAAACAAATTCATATAACTCCCCACCATCGCTTGCCTGTTAGAGGTGAGGGAAGGCATGGTGTCCCTGGAGCGTGTTGAGTTTAGATACTGATTGCACACTGCACAGCAGTAGCTAGGTCATTCCTTCTCTAGGCACCTGCCCAGTGGGTAGAAGCCATGAAGGTACTGGGCGGCAGGGGGCTTGCATACAGAACTGGAATGTGCAGGCCTTGAGATGCAATGCTGTGGTCAGAGAAATCCCCCAGCTGCATACCTACCTGAGGCTGGGAAATGCGAGGCCCAGAGACAGTGAAGGTACCAGTTGTCCACAAGGTGGCAGCAGCTGACAAACACCCTGATCGTCTGGCCATCCTAAGGGTTTCACAACCCCCAGATCTGCGAACAGACACAGCTGTTCCAGAAACCCAAAAGGTACATCAGAGATTAAAATCTCAAAATGAAAAGAAAGCACACAGACATGGGAAGAGGCGCCAGGAAAAAAAATTATTCAGATTAGGCAGCCAGCACTCTCCCTCAAAAATGATCAAAAAATATCCTCAAGCTCAGAGCTGCAAGATGAAGACATCGGGGAACTAGCAGATAAGGAATAAAAAAAAAATCATCATGAATCTCTTCAGAGACAATGAGAAACACTGGGAAAAATTAAGGAATTCAAGAAGAGCATTATCACAGAAAATAAGTTGGTCCAAAATGAAATATTATGACTGAAAAACAATGCAGAAAGCCTGACCAACAGAATGATTGCTGCATAACAAAGAATATCAGACATAGAAGATAACCAAAATGAATACACACAATTAATAAAATATCTGGAAGAAAATATGAACAAACCCAAGAAATCTATACAAGAAAGGAACAATATCATCAGTCAAATATCAGAATTATAAGCATTCCAGAAGACACATAAAAGGAAACAAAATTAAACATAGATAACCAACACACACACACACACACACAACACGGCTATATCACAACCTCTCAATACTAACTCTGAACACTAATGGCCTGAACTCATCAGTCAAAAGACATAAATTAACAGAACGGATTAAAAAACAGGACCCAACCATCCGCTGCCTACAAGAGACACACCTAATCAACAAAGATGCAAAGAAGCTGAAAGTGAGAGGATGGAAAAGAACATTTCACACCACTGGAAAGGAAACAGAGCAAATGTAGCTTTTCTTAATTTCAGACGCTATAGACTTCACCATGGAACATTGAAACAGATAAGAATGGACACTACATAATGATAAAGGGAGCCATCAACCAAAAGGAAATAATAATAATAAACGTTTTCATGCCAATCACAAGAGCACCTAGCTATATGAATCAATTGTTGACTGACTTAACCAGAGACATTGATGTTAATACAATAAACGAGGGAGACATTAACAGCAATAGATAGATCAAGGAAACAAAAACTAAGCAAAGAAGCAATAAAACCCACATGGCCACAGAATAATACATTCTTTTCAGCAGCACATGGTACCACCTCCAAGACTGACCACATGATAGGGCACAAATCAAAACTTACCAACTTCAAAATAATAGAAATCACACCATGTATCTTCTCACACTATCAGAGTGAAGCTGGAAATCAATAAATTCAAATACCCTAGGAAATTGGTAAACTCTTGGAGGAAGAACACCACAATTTAAATGAACAATGCATCAGAGAAGAAATTAAAGAAGAAATAAAAAATTGCTTGAAACCAATGAAGACTCACACACAACATATTAAAACATCTCGGATACCACCAAGGCAGTATTAGAGGTAAATTCTTCAAAACAATAGAAGGGAAAGCAACTCTTCTAAACTCGTTCTTAATAACAAACATCATCCTAATACCAAAGCCAGATAGAGATTCAACAGAAAAAGAAAACTACAGACTGATATTCCTGAAGAATACTGAAGCTAAGATCATCAACAAAATACTAGCTGACAGAATGCAAAAACACATTAGATGGATTATTTATCCGGACCAAGTGGAATTCATCCTGGGTATGCAGAGATGGTTCAATGTCCGCAAATCTATAAATGTGATACATCACATCAAAAACTGAAGAGCAAAAATCATACAATAGTTTCAATAGATGCAGAAAAACCTTTTTACAAAATCCAACACCATTTCATGCAAAAAACTGCAAATTAAGACAGACATGGAAGGAACAATCCACAACATAATCAAGGCAATATATGAAAAACGCAAGGCAGCATCCTATTGAATGGGGAAAGATTAGAAGATCTACACCAGACAAGGATGTCCACCATCACCACTGCTATTAACATAGTACTCAAAGTACTCACAAATGCCATCAGACAAGAAAAAGAAATCAAAGGAATTCAAATTAGAAATGTGGAAGCTGTCTCTGCAGATGATAATGATACATGGGAGAACCAAGAGACTCAATGAAGACCCTGTTAGAACTTATACAAGCGTTTGGCAAACTTCTAGGGTACAAAATAATGACAAGAAATTAAAAGCTATAGTGTATGCAAAAAAAAAACAACCCAGCCCTGAAGAAGAACTAGCTAACATGGTACTATGAAGAGGCTCTGGGCTCCTGGCTTTCGATTGGCGCAGCTTCAACCACTGAGGCCACTTGGGGTGTGAATCACTAGGGAGCATTGAGGATTTTCCTCTGTCTCTCCTCCTCTCTGTGTTTCTGACTCTGGAATAAAAATAGTATTTTAAAAGTGTAGAAAAGTCCTCTCTGGGCCAAGTTCATTGCTCATAGATGGCTTAAACCTTTACAACTGAAACCAAAGGACAGAGTTCAGCAGCACAGCCCTTGGAGAGGACCAGGGGAAGACAGAGATGCCAGAGGCCAATATCATGGCTGCGACATATACACAGCTGCTGTGTCCAGCCTCCCAATGCACTGAAACTGTGAAGTTTTAACTCACTAAATTAGTTGTGACTTGCACAACTAGAAAATTCCATAAAATACAATTCTATACACAAAAAATCATAATTTTTTTTCCTGAATTTATGTTACCTAGACTTAAATCACTCAGGCAAATATACCATTTAACTGCATCATTCATGGAAGTACTTTCAACAAAAGAAACAAGTATTTTAGAGTTACTTATATATCTCTTTCATTACATACCATACCATAAACAAGAGTGACTTTGTAGTTTACTATTTCTCAAGAACTTTGACTTGTTTCTTCTATGATTCTATACATAGGAGAACCAAGATGCTCAATAATGACACTGTTAGAACTTAAACAAGCGTTTGGCAAACTTGCAGGATACAAAATGATGAAAAGAAATTAAAAGTTATAGTGTATGCAAAAAAAATCCCAACCCTGAAGAAGAACTAGCATGGTACCCTTCAAAATAACAGAGAAGAAAATGAAATACCTGGGAAGGGCCCGGCAGTGTGGCCTAGCAGCTAAAGTCCTCACCATGAATGCTCCGGGATCCCATATGGGCGCCGGTTCTTATCCCGGCAGCTCCACTTCCCATCCAGCTCCCTGCTTGTGGCCTGGGAAATCAGGAGAGGATGGCCCAATGCATTGGGACACTGCACCCGCGTGGGAGACCCGGAGGAGGTTCCTGGTTCCCGGGTTCGGATCGGCGCACATTGGCCCATTGCGGCTCACTTGAGGAGTGAAACATCAGATGGAAGATCTTTCTCTCTGTCTCTCCTCCTCTCTGTATATATGACTTTGTAATAAAATAAATAAAACCTTTCAAAAAAAAAAAGAAATACCTGGGAATAAACTTAACAAATGATGTGGGAAGTCTCTATTCTTTACAGAGCTGGAGAAATGATTCACAGGTTCATCTAGAAACAAACAAACAGAAAAAAACACATGAATAGCCAGAACTATCCTGAAGAATAAGAACTTAGCAGGAGGGATCACAATTCCAGCTCTTCGGACATATTGTAGGATGGCAGTTATCAAAACAACCTGGTACTGACACAGAAACAGAGAAGAAGACCAATGGAATAGAATAGAAATACCAGAAGGGAACCCACACATGCACAATCATCTAATCTTCAACAAGAAAGCAGAAACCAATCCAGGAAAAATGAAGGTCTCTTCAACACATGTTGTTGGGACAACTGGCTAATGCCCTGCAAAAATAAGAATGACTCACACATTTCACCATACACAAAGATGAAATCTAAATGGATGAAAGATCTAAACCTACACCCAGAAACCATCAAAGTTTTGGAAGAAAACGTTGGAAACATTCTGCAAAATATAGATGTAGGCTCTGACTTCCTAGAAAAATCATCAAAAGCAAAAGCAAAAAGACCAAAACAAACAAATGGGACTACATCAAACTAAGACATTTCTGCACAGCAAAGGAAACAATCATCAAAGTAAAAAAAGCAGCCAACAGAATGGGAGAATATCTTTGCACACTACACAGGAGACAGGGGGTTAATCTCCAGAATACACAAAAAACTCCAGAACAACCAAAACAACAAAGCAAACAAACCAGTCATGAAATGGGCACAGGAAATGCCCAGTCACTTTTACAAAGGAACAAATCCAAATGGCTAACAGGCATATGAAAAAAATGCTCAGGCTCCCTGGTAATAATGGAAATCCAAATAAAAACATCACTCAAGTACCACCTAACTCATACATTTCCTATCACCAGTCACAACAGCCAAGAAACATATTAAGCAACACATTAAGGAAGTAACACATTAAGGAAGAACTGTTGTCATTTTCTAAAACATATCTGGAATTAACGTTATATTATTGAGTGAAATAATCCAAGCATAGAAAAGACAAATAACACATAATCCCATTCAAATGTAAGATCTGTAAACTTGATCTTATAGATGTTCAGAGTGGAAGGCAAGTCCCTTAACATCCCCAAGTGCTGGCACGTGGGTTCCTGGTGCTCTATTCCCCATTGTTAAGTCCACCTGGCAGGATCTGGGAAAGATCTTAAACATAACACATAGTGAGGCGATAGCTGCAAGTGCCGCAAGCCCCTGCACCATGAGGGGAGAGCCACCTCTGTGCCCAGAATCATGTCACGGGCACAAAAACCCTAGTGTGATTGATGACCAGCTCACTAAGGAATAAAGACACGCAGTACCCACAATTGGGCAAGTTTTTCCTTTGTCATGATGTTTCCTTTCATTCTGCCCTAGGGGAAATACGGCTATGTGACCGTATGGGGAACTGGCATTGGTCAATGGGTCTCTTCGGCAGACCGGCTGAGATTTGGTTCGTGCACATACGTGAGTGCGTACACACACACACACACACACAGAGTTCTATGGTTCCTTCCTATTTACCTAAGGTTGAAGGAAGATGCTAGCACCAGTCCCCCAGCCATTCTCATGGCGCCAGCCTCAGTAATGTATGAGCTCCATAATCACAAGTTTCCATGAGTTTCTACGGGTGTATATCGGCCTGCATGGAGACACTGGTATTACATGTCAGGCAAATCTGCCCCATCAGAATATGGGCTTATTTCCAGTGTTAGCCAAATCCAGAACTTCCATCCATGAGCAAAATCCCAGGAGTAGAGACTTTTGGTTTACAGCTACTGGACCTCATCATGGTGCACAACGATCTGACCTCAAACCTAAATCCCTCTTCCCTTCTACTTTGGAGAAGAAGGAATTTTGCCCTGATTTCTGTTGGGTGTTGGTGGTGGGGCAGTGGCAACGTAGAGTTCAAGTACTCATTCTGCATACAGTTCCTGAGGAGCAATGGCCATGACTCTGTCTTAACCTGAATGCTATCACATTAGATCTGGCTTTGGGGATAAATCTGTGGATTTAACGCCCCCACCTGCTTAAAGAATAGTTGTCTATAAGTTCCTATCCTTATTGGGGGAGGGGTGGCAAGGCAACTCTTTGTGGCATTCTTTAACAAGACATAATTATGCTAAAGTAAGAGAAATAAGACACTCATCTCTTACCCAGCTTCCTTAGCTCTTCTGAAAGTGAACAGGTGCTTGAATTGCTGCTCAAATTGGTATCTCTCTGGTGAGGTGTGTGCTGGAGTGTCTGAGTCAGTTCTGGTTTATTGTAATCTCCTGAGAGGTTTGTTTAGCTCACGATTCCAGGGAACACACCTGGTGAAGGCCTTGGCCTTACAGGTAATCATATGGCGGGAGACTGGGAGAACATGCATTTCTTTGTTTTAGCTCTCTTCATATAAAGTCACTGGTATTGAATCAGGGCATCCGAAGATCTTATCTAATATCTCAATCACCTCTGAAAGATCACATCACACCAGTGTCGCATGAAGTTCTCATCCTCTTGGGCAATAAATGCCAATATAAGCTTTGGAGTGACAGTCATGTTCCATGGCAAGAAGGGCAGTCACATTGGTGTATCCTTAGAGCACACTGGAGTTATCTCTGACATTCTCTTTAGCAGATTCCTTTGAGCATCTACTTCACTTAATCTCTGTCAGGCTGAATGCCTCATTTTGTAGAACTCCTAGGGTTCCAGCTGTCATAGCTGGGTCCTCAGGTTGGCATTTCTGGTGTCTTTAAAGAGGTGGGCTTAGGGGGAGGTTCTTATGTCACTGGAGGGTGAAATGAGTGCATTTTAATTACAAGATAGACATGGGCCCTTTTTAAATAAAGTGAACAAATTTTCTGTATTTCACAATATAGATTTAGCAGCCTAGTTTCTATCCCTATCCTCCCTTCTGTCTGCATCAGAAGCTTAACACTCAATTAGAACTGGTAACCATCAAATAACTATTATATTCTTTTTTACAACATTTATCAGTAAGCATTTATAGAACTTCAAATTAAAAACAAATGTTCTAAGCCAAGAAATATGAGGTAAGTAGGTTTTTGCTATAAATGCTTTCTACCAAGACCTTAAGATATGCCAATAAATTGAAAAGTCCAGAAGAATAAAATTCTCTACACAATTTATCAATCGTGAATCATCAGGACATTGGAAACCAAATAGACCAATAACTAGGACAGAGATTGAATAAGTAATAAAGATTCTTCCAACAAATAAGTCTGGGACCAGATGGCTTCACTGTTCAATTCTACTGAATGTTTCAAGAAGTAACTCCAATTTTTCAAAAATTATTCAAAAACAGTAGAAAGTGAGATAATCCTTCCAAGTTTATTCTATGAGGCCAACATCATCTTAATTCCTATACCAAAAAAATAGATGCAACAGAGAGAGAGAAAATAGACCAATATTCCTGACAAATGCAAATGCAAAAATCCTTAACAAACTATTAGCCAACACAATCCAACAACACATGACAAAGAGCATCTTCCTTGTTTTTCAGGTATGATATGCAAGGCAATAAATGGGATACACCACATCAAGAAACTGAAGAGGAAAAACCAGATGCTTATCTCAACAGATGCAGATGTAGAGTCGGAGAAATTCAACTTCCTTTATGTTAAAAACTTTAAGCAAATCAGGCCTGAAGGAATTTCCACCAATATTAGGAACTAAACAAGGATGCCCAATCTTGCCACTGCTATTCAACATAGTACTAGAAGTACTAGCCATAGCAATTGTGCAACACAAAGAAATAAAAGGAATGTAAATTGGAAAGGAGAAAGTTAAATTAGTCCTTTGTTCAGATGGCATGATTCTTGCAGAGGAACCAAAAGACTCAACTAGGAGCCTCCTGGAACTCATTAGAGAGTTTGGCAAAGCCACAGAATACAAAAACCACACACATAAATCAATGGTCTTAGTATACACAATTTCATGGGTGTGAGAAAACTTGTAAAATCAGTCCTGTTCACAACAGTGGCAGAAAACAAACACATAAACAAACCTTAAATAGTTTAGCATATACCAAACGAAGGACGTGATGGAGCTCTATGAGAAACACTACAAAATACTGAAGAAAGAAATATAAGATGACATCAAATTACGGAAAACTGTGTCATGTTCTTGGATTGGTAGAATTAATATCATCAAAGTGCCCAAACTGTCAAAAATAATCTATGGAGTCAATCTGATTCCATCCAAAGTTGAATGGCATTCTTCTAAGATAGAAAGAAGTGCTGAAATTCACACAGAAATGCAAGGGATGTTGAATAGCTAATCCAATCTTAAACAGTTAAAACAAAGAAGAGGTATCACAAAACCAGATGTACTGCAGAACAATGATAATCCGAACAGCACTGTAACTGGTAACAGACCTGAAGGGCATGGCACAATGGCTCAATGGCTAAATCCTCACTTTGCAAGTGTCAGCATTTCATATGGTCAATGATTCATGTCCTGGCTGCTCCACTTCCCATCTAGCTCCCTGCTTATGGCATAGAAAGGCAGTAGAAGAAAGTCCAAGTCCTTGGGACCCTGAACCCACACTGGAGATACAGAAGAAGCCCCTGACTCCTGGCTTTGTATTGGCTCAGCCCCAGATATTGCAGCCACGTGGAGAGTGAATGAGCAGATGGAAGATGTTTCTCTCTTTGTCAAACAAACAAAAAATCAAGCCAGAAAGGCAGGACACTCTAGCAAATGGTGCTGGGTAAAAATGTAACCATGTCTGTAGAAATGAAAAACAAGTCCACTACCTTTCACCTTATAGCAAATAAACTCTAAATAAATCAAGAATCTAACCGTTCAAACTGACACCATCAAAGTACTAGAGGAAAACATGAAGAGCTCTTAAAAGACACAGATATAGGCAAACTGAAGACCCCACATACACAGACAACTAGACAAAATTAACAAATGGGACTTCAAGTTAAGCAACTTCTGTGCTACAAGGGAAACAGACAATAATGTGAACAGGTAGCCAACAGAAGGGGGGAAAATATTCTCTAATTACACATCAGATGGATGACCAATATCCAGGATTTACAAGGAACTCCAGAAATTTAACAACACGACAGGTGACCAGATTAAGAAATGGAAAGTAACATGAATATGTATTTCTTAAAAGATGAAATTCAGAGGTAACAGACATAAGAAAAAAAGTTCAGGTTATCTAGCCATTAGGAAAATGCAACTAAAATCCACGAAGAAGGCTTCACCTAACCCCCTTAAGAATGACTTATGTGTAGAAATTAACAAACAGTTAATTACTGGCGAGGACAAGTGAGGAAATATCCCACATGCAACTGTTAGTGGAAATAGCAACCACTATGGAAGTAAGTATGAAAAGTTCTTAGATACCTGAGAACTAATCTGCCATATGACCCAGCCACCCCACTTCTGGAAAAAAAACCAACTGAAATGAAATCTGCATTCAAAAGATCGACTGGCAACTCTTAGATTTTAGCAGCAAAATTCACATTACTGAAGATATAGAACCAACACAGTGACCCATCACCAGAGGAATGGATAAGAAATGCTGGTATATCTACCCTATGGAATACTACCCAGCCATAAAAAAAGAATAAAATCTTACTATTTGAATAAAATGGTCCCAGCTGGGAACCAATGTTTTTTTCCTGACTTAAGCCAGTACCAAAAGGACAAATACGATGTTCCCTCTTATATAAGACAGTCAATATGCCAAGAATATACATAGGAACTATACTAGGGACACTAGCATATACTGTTTTGCTACTGGAAAGTAAAGGTACTGTACAGTATGAGGCTATATTCCTGAATAAAAGTAAGATCCCAAATGAAGCTTATAAACATAACTTTACATTGCTAGATTTTCTTCCTTTGTTTATACTTACCATGTCATGGTACATTTACATAGAAGGAAATCAGACTCATAATTCACACTAAGGCATTAGATTATTTTGATAATAAATGGGGAATGGAAAAATGGGGAAGGAGAGTGAGAAAGGGGAGGCAAGAATCCCTATACATACAAGCAGTATGTGGAAAAGAAGTTTAAAAAAAAACATCTCCACATTGAGTATCTTCTGTATATCTAAATTAAAAATGCTTAAATTTATATTTCTAATTTTCCAATGGTAGTAAACAAGAAGGTACAGGTAACTATTCATTGATAAGTCTACCTATGTAGTAGTAAACATAATTATACTTATTATTTAAGAGTCTCAGGCAATTTAGCTTCAGGGATATATAATGAAAACGTAGATATTAGACTTGAAAATGTTTTGTTCTTACCATGGTAACTCTAAGCGTAATTTGATGGCCCCCTTTATTGTACTTCTTCCAACATCAGCTACAGGTTCTGTTTCAGTCTCTGTAGAATTAAGAGATTTTAAAGTATTTTTAAGGCAGAAATTAGGAATCAAGTAAAGCTCAATGATACAGAATGATAAATGATTCTGCATGGTGAAAGGGCCTACCAGCTCTCCTGAGTTTATAAACACTGTAGTTAGAGAAAATGGGGTGAGTCAGGGCACAGCAGCATGGCTTAGCGGCTAAAGTCCTCACCTTGAACGCCCCGGGATCCCATATGGACGCCGGTTCTAATCCTGGCAGCTCCACTTCCCATCCAGCTCCCTGCTTGTGGCCTGGGAAAGCAGCTGAGGACGGCTCAAAGCTTTGGGACCCTGCAGCCATGTGGGAGACCCAGAAGAGGTTCCTGGTTCCCAGCATTGGAACGGTGTGCACTGGCCCGTTGCGGCTCACTTGGGTGAAACATCGGATGGAAGATCTTCCTCTCTGTATCTCCTCCTCTCTGTGTATCCGGCTTTCCAATAATGATAAATCTTTAAAAAAAATGAGGTGAGTAAATGCATTGGGATGGAACTACATTTCATTTGAGTTATTGCATAAGAATATTTTGCTAGATTTTAAAACTTCAAAATACACGAAAATATTACAGTAGAATTCATATCAAAAAAGGAATAATTAGGACCAGGAACTTGGAACAACTGATGGACCTAACATTTGACGCTGAACACTGGTACATACATGAGGTTAGACACCAGTATTGACACAGAGAATCAACTTTACTGTGGGAGTTGATATATTTCACTAGCATACTTACAGATTTATTTCCAGATCTTTGGAGATTCTCCATACTGTCTTCCACGATAACAATACTAGTTTACATTACCAAAAACCATGGACAAGAATACCTTTTCATCACATCCTCTCTGCATTTATACTTTTTTGACATTTATTTGATAGCCATTCTCTCTAGGGTGAGGTTAAACCTCATTGTAGTTTTTATTTGCATTTCCCTGATGCCTAGTGATGCTCAACATTTTTTTTCTCATCTCTGTGTTGGTATCATTTAAAACATGTCTGGCATCAGTAAAAAAAAAGTCTGTTCATGTCCTTTGCTCAGTTCTCGACTGGTTGTTAATCTGTTGTTGAGTTTGAGATGTTTATAGATCCTGGATATTAATCTTTCACCAGTTGCATACTCCGTAAATATTTTCTCCTGGTTTTATGATTGTTTTTGACTTTGTTGAACATTTTCTTTGGTATTTAAATGCCTGCTAGCTTGATACACATTCTCAATTCCCTATTTCTGTTTTCAATGTTTTGAAAAATTACTCCCAGTATATTTGTAACAACTTTTTTTTTATTTATAACAACCTTGTTATCTATCACTATTATGTTCAACATCTGGGACTTTCACATGCAATTTTACATTCTTTACAAGAATCCAAATGTTTGGGGCATCCCTCACTGTCTTCCCAGGCAGTCGGCATGGAGACGGACTGGAAGTGGAGCAGCCAGGACTATAACGGATACTCATACGGGATGCTGATGCTGCAAGTGGAGGATTAGCCTGATAGGCCGCCCCACCAAGCCCAATAACACTATTTCTTATTACTTTCTTCATGAGTGGATAGATTTTAACCTACATAACTTAGGAAACAATCTACTGACAGTAAATGATAGAATTCTATTAATCACAGAAAGAATTCATGAAGACATCTCTCTACGTAATACTAACTTGCAGAGTTGCATCAAATATCCATCCTTACCTCTAGAGAAATTCAGTTAAAACGAATGGTAGACTTGAAAATTCTTGTCCTTACCTTTGTGTCTCTTGAACTGTGTCCTGAAAGGCTCCCTTCTTACACCTTTTCCAATAAACTATGTCACGTTCTTCTGTAGACTCTATAAAAATAAAACACATCCCAAAAATGATTTTAAAAGTTAAAGTGTTTTTTCTTTCTCATTCTCTAGTACTCTCTCTGTGTGTGAGTGCTGGGTGATATATACAGGCAGTGACAAGTTAATGAGTATTTATTATTAAAGAAGAATGATCTAAAAAGTTTGCATGCAAAAGCAAAAAAGTCTTGAATTAGAAGCAATCTGAACAATCATATATGCCTCACTTTATTGAGAATTAGAGAATTTAATGATTTTTAACAATATTACATATCTACGTAATGACTATTGATGCAAAATGGTTAACTTGCAATTGCATAACCATTGCTTTTTCTGTAAAGTGCTACTTCCCGTACAAACTGAAATCGTGTTGGAGGATTTATAGCTACAGTTTTCAAGGAATGTCATATTAAAAATTCATATATAGATATAGATTTTAAAATGTAGAATATGATTTTGTTCACAAATCAGTATCACAGAAAGATATAGTGTGATAGAAATTATAAGCCCTCCAAAACACATTAGCTCTTTTCAGGTTACATAACTTTAAAGTATAATTCCTGTAAATGAATAAAATAATCTTGTGAGTTTGGAGACAGTGTCCTCTGAAGTGCATTTAGAATGTGTATTTCTCTACCCAGAGAGGAGAAGCAGGTACATTTACACTGCTGCCAACACTGGGACTGAGTCCCTTTCCATTTGATTTCTCATGTAATTTCAAAGTTTGTGTTCAAAATTACTACTAAGTCCAGTGACAAAACAAACAAAAAAATATGGTGGTAGCCTAGTCCCTAGTGTCCTGACCTAGCACACATAGGGATCACATATGGGGCCTGGTTGTAATCCCGGCAGCCCCACTTCCCATCCAGCTCCCTGCTTGAGGCCTGAGAAAGCAGTGGAAGACAGTCCAAAGACTTGGGACCCTGTACCCATGTGGGAGACCCAGATGAAATTTCTGGCTGCAGCTTGTCTCAGCCCCTGCCATTGTGACTACTTGGGGTGTGAACCAGCAGATGGAAGATCTTTGTCTCTCCTTCTCTATGTAAATTGGAATTTTCAATAAAAATAAATAAACCTTAGGGCCCAGCACAATAGCCTAGCAGTTAATGTCCTTGCCTTTAACATGCCAGGATCCCGTATGGGCGCTGGTTCTAATTATGGCTGCCCGGCTTCCCATCCAGCTTCCTGCTTGTGGCCAGGGAAAGCAGCAGAGGACAGACCAAAGCATTGAGCCCCTATACCCATGTGGGAGACCTGGAAGAAACCCCTGGCTCCTGGCTTCAGATTGGCCCAGCTCCAATCATTGTGGCTGCTTGGAGAGTGAACTATCAGATGGAAGATCTTCCTCTCTGTCTCTCCTCGTCTCTGAGTATCTGCCATTCCAATAAAAAATAAACAAATCTAAAAGAAAACACCCTCTTTCCTAATACAATGTCCTGAACTGCTTCTTCTATATTTTCTAGGAGTAGTTTCACTAACATTAGGCATCTCAAATGATGTACCAAACACCTACTCCAGCTATACAAGTTTTTGAAGCATGTTGCAGTCCTATATAAAATATAGTTGGCATTTCTTATAAGAATTACATTACATCTATAATCACTTTAGGTGAAATACATATTTTAACAATCCTTATTCTTCTAGCACATGAACAAGCAATGTCTTCCTATGTCCTTCTATCCCCTCTGATTTTTTGTTAGTTATTATAATTCTCCTCATATAGATCTTTCACAACTCTGCTTACACTTATAACTGAGAACATACTGTATTTGCAGCTATTTGAAATGAGATTACATTCCTTAAAAATTTTTATATTAGTGCATAGAAAGCAAACTTTACATGTTCCATAGCCATAGTTCAACCAAACTTTTTTACTACCCTGTTCTTCCCCAATGTCCCTCCCCTCTTTTCAGTTTTTTTCAAACACATAATTTTAAGCCTCATTCACCACTAATCATGATATTCAACAAATATTCAACAGGAGTATAAGCAATGGCTAAAACTACCTATTCTTACACATTTTTGTGTGTTCTCTATTAGTTGACATATCAGAAAAAAGCAAGATATTTGCACTTCTGAGCCTGGCTTGCTTCACTAAGCATAGTATGTTTGGTTGCATATATTTTGTTGCAAAGAATGAGATTTGATTCGTTTTTGTAGCAGAGTAATAATCCATGGTATAAATATATCACATTTTCTTTACCTAGTCATGAATTGATAGATTCTTGATCAACCCAGATATGAGCTTAGCTACAACCCAACTGCGGTATAAAGATTTCTTTCAAATTCTGATTTCATTTTCTTTGGCTAAATTCCGAGTCAAATGGTTGTGTCATTTGGTAAATATATTTTCAGATCCTTGAATCTCTATACTGTTCTCCATAACGGGTGTAAGAATTTACATTCCCACCAACAGTGAATTAAGGTACATCTCTACACTACAACCTACATGCTAGCTAGCACTGATTTTGCCTAATTTATTTTTGAATGATAGTCATTCGAACTTGGGTGAGGTGAAACCTCACTGTGGGAGAAACAAGATGGTGGAATAGGGCAAGGACATTTTTAAACAGACAGAATCATTACCCAGGATGAAGCAGAGAGGGCATATTCCAGGAAATGGGAGAGGATAGGCTGAAGGAAGATATGAACCTGGAGACTGGCGGACATCAGAAAGCAATGGAGGCAGCAGTGTGGTGTTGCAGTGACCAGATACAACAGTGGTAGTTAGTGACTGAGGAATAGAGCTCCACTATGGGCAAGAGATACACCAGCAGCCAGGTGGGAAGGAGAGTTCAGTAGGTAAACCCAAAGAACTGCTGGCCCTGCTGATTTATTTGATGCAACCAGGAACAGAGACAGAGATGCAGATTCCAAACTGGTGGTGCACGAACAGTGTGATTCACAGCCCAGACCAACACCAGAGCCACATTAGGCACCACTTTGTGTAAGCAGGCAAAACCTTTCGGACAGGACTAGGCATGCAATAACCTGGGAGTGAACTCATTTCTGGCTCAGTGACGTGGCATTCTACAGGTTCCACCAAAAACAGGTCTGGGTAACCCCCAGACTGAATGGCCACCAGATCCAGAACTCCACCAGTGACACATCAGTGACACCAGTGACACATCCACAGTGTGTCAGAGGCTTTGAGACAGGCAGGACAACAGTGAGTCATGAATGCACTGAGCTGGGAGCAAACTCACTTCCAGCTCAGTGCTTTGCACTGGTCCAGAGGGAAAATAATACTGACTTTGGCACCCTACACATCATGACAAAGTAACTAGGGAATGTATAGTAATTGTGTCATGCAGAATATCATATCCAGTAGAATGTTATTTAACTTCATGGTGATATAAAATTCTATTTTTCTTCCTATTGTTGATTTTTCTCTGAGGCTTATCATTTAAAGGGATGCATAGTAGCAGTATAATGGAGATTATCATATCCAAATGTGACGATACAATGCAGCATGAATCTCTACTTTGAGATCAAAGATAGACTCCCAACAAACTGTTAAATATACCTTGTCAATAGGATGCTGGACTCTCTGCTATTGTCCATGGCCACAACGATGGACATATGATTATTTATGAGGAACTACACTATTGTAATAACATACAAAAATTCAATTGGAATGGAGGAGGAGGAGATTTGGGGACAGGGACAAGGGAAACCTCAGAGCCTATGAAACTATATCAAAACCACCACTACCACCACCACAACAATCATAACAACAGTAAATGTAAAAATAAAAATAAAAATTAGTTGGTAAAAAAAATAAATCCTATTGTGATTTTTAATTTGCATTTCTTCGATGACTCATACTCCTGAGTAATTTTCATGTTCTGTTGGCCATTTGTATTTTCTCCTTGAAAATTGTTTTTTCATGTTCCTTGCCTATTTCTTAATTGGATTCTTTGCTTTGTTGTTGAATTTCTTGAGTTCTTTGCAGATCCTGAATACTAAATTTATATCAGAGAATGATTTGTAAATCTTTTCTCCCACTCTGTTGGTTGCCTCTCCACTTATCTGAATGTTTGTTTTGCAGTGAAGAAGCTTCTTTTCTTGATGTAATCCCATGTATGTAGTTTTGCTTTAATTGCCTGTACTTCTGGGAACAATTCCAAAAAGTGAGCATGTACCAGTGTGTTGCAGTTTCCCCGATATGTTCCTATAGTAAACTGATAGTGTCATGTCTTAGATTAAGATCCTTGATTTATTTCATGTTGATTTTCATATGAGGTGTAAGTCTTGTTTCATAGAGACTGCATTCATTTTTTTCAGCTGACACACAATGTTCTAGATTTATGCAGTCACTGAATTTGTATTCTGTTTAGGGAAAATGGACTCCTGCCCCAATGAACTCATAATAAAATGTGCATGTCAGCTAGTTTTTCTTTCCCTCTGAAGAGTCTTTCACAGGAGACTCTTCACACCTGGTATGTCTCCAACAGGACCAGTTTTCTTCCAATCTAGAGAACTTCTGGCCTGGTGGATGCATATGTGACCACCAAGACACACCACAAATGTAGACAAGCTCATGCGGCTGTAAGGCCAGACTACAGCACCATTCTTCAAGCCCTATGGCTGAAGCACATCCCTTCGCAGTCCTTGCACTGTGAAGCCAATTACTTCTATTCCCTCTCTTCCTTCCAGTCTTTTGGTATGCTGATTTCACTTTTCTTACCCATTTGCTCATCTTTCACAGCCTTCTCTTTCTCCATTTTGCCCTAATGTTGCTGATTCTTTCTTTTAAAGACTTGTTTATTTTTTACTGGAAAGGCAGATATACAGAGAAAAGGAGACACAGAGAAAGAGCTTGCATCCACTGGCTCACTCCCCAAGTGGCTGCCAATGGCTGAAGCTCAAGTGATTCAAAGTCAGGAGACTCTTTCTGGTCTCCCTCATGGGTGCAGGTTCCCAAGGGTTTAAGCCATCCTCTTCTGCTTTCTCAGGCCACAAGGAGAGAGCTGGATGGTAAGCGGAGCAGCTGGTAACACACCAGCACCCACACAGGATCCCAGGGCATGCAAGGTGAGGACTAGAGCCACTAGGCTACTCCACCAGGACCATTGTTGATTCTTTAAGGCACAGACCTTTTGTGAAGGAAAATTCTGCCAATAAACTGCTATTAATCAATCTGTGCTGTCCTGGATACCTAGACCTGCCAAATTCCTACCATCCTGCAACTTTTTTAGGTTGATTCATTTTAATGGCTTCCCTGTAGCCTTTGGGATTTTTCTCTGTGTACGATCATGTCATCTACAAAGACTGAAAATTTGAATTCACTCTCTTTGATTTTGGGTTACCTAAGTGGGTTACTCAATTCCAAACTTAACATAGTGTTCCTCTACACCTCCCACTCCTTCAGAAATCTTGCAATCAACATTTTCTGTTCGTATTCTGCTCTGTCTTGTGCTATTGTGTTTCCGTGTTTGGCTTATGTCGCTCACTACGTCCTCCACTTCCATTCATTTCACTGCAATTTTTGCTGCAATGACAGCATTTCACTCTTTTTTATGGCTGAACAGTATTTCATTGTGATTGTATACTCCCCATCGTCTTTCTTTTAAAAACTATTTATCTAATGACACCTTGCTTGGTTCCATGTCTTGGTTGCTATGAACAGTGTTGCAAAAAAAACATGATGGGGCAAAAATCATTTTGATATAATTTGCTATATTTTGGATCTATACCTAGTATAAGATGGCCAGATCATACAACAGCTGCTTTTTTAAATTTACAAAAAAAAAACCCAATTCACGTTTTTCCATTGAGTGCACTAATTTATATTCTGATCAGTGCCTTTCAGCTTGCCTTCTCCTTACAAGATTACATGCGCTGGCTGTGTGTCTAGCTAAGAGCAGCAGTAGCCTTGGTGGCATGGTGCTCTCTGTTCCTTCTGGGCTGCTTTTCAAAGTCTGTGATGGCCAGTGTCCTCAGGACACAAGATTCTGATTTCACACTGCTTCTGTAAGTATTTCAAATGTGCCATCACAGTGCCTAGGCTATTAATTACTCTAGTTCACATTTACATGAAGAGTTATTTTTTTTTCTTCCTTTTTAAAAAAAGATTTATTTTTATTGGAAAGTCAGATATACAGAAGGGAGAGACAGAGAGAAAGATCTTCTGTCTGTTGATTCACTCACCAAACTGCCACAATGGGCGGAGCATTGCCTATCTGAAGCCAGGAGGCTAGAGCTTCACCCAAGTCTGCCACACGGGTGTAGGGTCGCAAGCCTTTGGGCTCTCCTTGACTGCTTTCTCAGGCCACAAGCAGGAAGCTGGATGAAAACTGGGGCCTCTGGGACTAGAACCGACAATTATATGAAATCCCCCAGTGCATGTAGGACAATGACGTTAGCCACTAGGCTATCGCATTGGGCCCTTTCTTCCAGTTTTAAAGTTGTTCTCTTCAACCTGTTTGTTGTGAGATGGGACAATGTATTCCCTGACTCCATCAGATGCCATGACCACAACAACAGTAAACAATGCCCAAACACAGAGGCAGCCCACTCCAGGATAAAGGAAGGGGACAGGGACAACAGAACTGAACCCTCCTGAGGGGACACAGCTGTATCATCACCTCTCCCACTGGACCTGCCTGCACCTGTGTCACCATCTCAAGCAGTTATTCATTTTCACAACATGATCCTACCTTTCAAAGGAGGTCCCTCTGGACAAAAAGATCATCCTGTGGGCCAGTGTTACCAATCAGGAAGCCAGCTGATGGTCTCTGGGGATCTGGCCTGTTCACCAAAGCTGCCTAGTGGACAGTGGTTCTGCAATGTCAGAATAAGGACTTCCTGAAATCACAGACAAATGAATACTGGGAGCACCAGGAGGCTCCACAGGGAACATTAGAAGCATAGCCAGTGCCATATGTACCTGCAAGAGCTCACAGAGCCCTGAGCCTGCAACTCTGTTGAGACAACAAAGTGGCCACAGAGACAGATAGCAGACAAGAGGGAGAAGGTAGGAGGAAGGACAGGAGGAGATGTGGAGCAGCGTAATGTGCAGCAGCCAACTCATTACCACATAACCAAGCCATCTAGGACGTGGAAAAGCAGAGTCGGGGTGGAACAGAGGTGTGTTCACATGCTCTTCATAAAAACATGGGTGGAGCATCACAGCATAACAACTCATGGTGAGTTTACACTGGAAATGGACAGCTGAGAGACACAGTACCTCAAGTCTACCTTACAAACTACACATCCAAAAAACAACAGAGGAGAAGAGACATCAGTGTCACTGGGGGCAATGTCCAAGCAGGAAGTCTGCACTATCCACCAGTCCAAACATCAGGGATGGGCCCCTCACAGACCCTGGAGTGAAAGAGTAATACAGCCACTCCACACAAGTAAAGGCTTGCTTGGTGGCTTATAATGTGATCAGTCCTGGAGAAGATTCCTGTGTGATGAAAAAAAAGGATATTCTGTGTCTAAATATGAAAGTTTGTGTAGTTACCAAATCAATTCATTTGTTCTACTTTTGTTGTTCTACTGTTGTTTCCTTGCTGAGTTTCTATCTCATCAATTTTTCCAATGAGATTGATGAGGTACGAAGGTCCCACAATCCTATTGAAATGAATCCTATATCTCTCCCTTTAAATACACCTGCAACTGTCTCACACAGAAAGGGAACCTGCCATTAGATGTGTATAAATTTTATTCATTCTTTCCTCTTACTGGATGGATCCTTTCATCATTGAAGTTTCTATTACCTGATACTTGATTTGCCACATCAGCTCATTTTTCCTTTCATTTGTCAGCCTTAACAAATTCCAAAAACTCAAGATCATACCTTGCATACCACATTGAGATTCCACCTAACAATAATGAAAATGGTCAACATGTAAAAATCAACTAACAGAATCCGTTGGTGAGGACGTGGTGGGGAAAGGCACCCTACTTAACTGTTAGCAGGAGTGTCAAATAGCACAGCCACTAAGGAGGAATCTATATATCTCTAAGTATGAAAAGTGCTCAAAGAAATGAAAATTGATCTACCATACCCTTTGTGAGCCATTCTGTAATACTCTTATTGGCGAATTTCTTTGTAAAATGTTATCAAGCTCTACAAGCACACATACACAGCCAGACCACATAAAGAGCTATGGAGCCTTACAGATTTTATTCTTCCTAAAGCATCAAAGTAAATTGATGTTTTTATTTTCATTCATTCAAAAAAGATGGATTTTCTGATTAATTTCCTCACTGACTCATAGGTCACACCATAGCATTGTTTGCTTCAGCAAGGTGTTTGATATCACCTTTTTTGATTTCTTTAGCGGCACATTGGTCATTTAGTAGCATGTTATTTAACTTCATGTTGTTATGGATTTTCTATTTTTCTCTCTGTTGTTGATTTTGTTTTATGGCTTTCCATTGAAGGGAACATATAGTGACTGTGCAGTAGAGAGTATCACACAGAGATGTGAAGATACAATGCAGTGTGCGTCTCTAATTTTCAATGAAAGATGGACTCCCTGTGAAACTGCTGAATGTCTCTTGACAACAGGATGCAGGACTCTTTGCCAATGTACATACCCACGATATCAGGATACCCTTAAATAGCATAATCTTTTACATACGACTGATTGTGATGGACTACGCTATTGTAATGACATGGTGGAATTTAGCGGAGCAGCAGGGATCTGGGGAGGGAATAAGGGGAATCCCACAGCCTATAGAACTATATCATGAAACAATAAAATAAGTAATTAAAAAAAAAAAACAGAACTGACTTTACCAACAATAGAAATCCTTATAAAATACTGGGTTTGGGTACAGCTGTATTATTCTTATGTAAGAAAGCTTCCATTTCAGTGTTGCTTTTCAACTTTGCAGTAGCCAGGATTAATGATTGTGTCCATCATAAAGAAAAAATCTATATGAAGCACAAATGCTTTTTAGATGAGTTAAATCCAGCTGCTGGAAATACCTTTATGTCATTACAAGTTAATAGCTCCCTACACAATGGGGCAAGTCTAGCATAGAAATCAGAAACTCTGCACAGAAACCCCAAGTATTCAGAGATACAAATCAAGCTATGCAAGAATGGGCTTCTGGGAAATGGACTGTCTAAAATGTTTGAAGCCAAAGACATGCACTTTGAATAAATGATGAAAAGAACATAAGGACGAACGTTAACCTAAAGAGGGACAATGAGCTTGATAAAGAAAACAACCTTATGTACAAAGTAAATGGGTGATATCCACAGTGAACCTAAAAGCAGCCTCCAAATGAGAAAGACTTCAGATGCAAGAATAACTTCAACCTTATCCCAATTGTCACAATGAATTCCTGCACAATGCCCTGGGTCAGTCTATCGCTAGGGGAAAAAATAATGTTAACAAAAGTATCAAGAATTTTATTTCCATTTTACATAGCCACCTCAGGATGGATGCTCACTGAGAACAAGCTAAAACAACCAAATAATTAGGATTAAAAAATGCTTAAACTAACATAGGTACGCAAATCAGGGAAAAGGTCCCAACGTAAGAAGTCATCAACAAACATGAGCCTTTCTGTTCCTGACAACATCATCTCCAGCATACACAGCATTAGAGGCTCTACCCTCTCAATGTCCTGATGCTACACCTGTAGCATTAACTCTGCTCTTGACATATAGCTTTAATTTCTTCCTGGACTTTATAATCATAACAGCTCAAAGATTCTCCTTCGCACCTGGAGCTCAAAAAGTCATTCTACCTTCCATCATTGCCATCTCCAAATCTCAAGTTGAAATGAACTACAGAAGAGTCTATCTCCAGAAACAACACTCCTTCCCATCCCCATGGAAGTTTATTCAAACATTAACACTTTTGCCTGTATTTTACCTACTCCAATACATACTTAGTATTATTAATTAACATTCTACATAAAAGGCTAAAGATTCTTTGAATTTTGCCTTCATTTTCATGTCTGAAGTTAGTTTGTTCAGAGTCTCAAATTTGAATTTTAAAAATTTGCTTCTGAAAAACTCTTCCTCCAATGAATTCCAAGGTTAACAATTTCTTCCAGTGAAAAAAAATTGAAAGGTATCAGAAAATAATGAAAGGCTACATTTTGGTGTTTGTGTATACCCAGACTCAAAGTTTCTGGCTCTTCCTGCCTGCCTTGAACTACCAAGTAACTAGATATAAAGATGTAAAGGAGGAAAAAATACATAAGCTTGTGTCTCCCACATAATGACATATCCATTTGGGAAGCACACCCATGGTGTAGTGATGAGGTGCTATAACTTTTTGCAGATTATATATAATGTGTGGGTATATATAAACACACATACATATTAAATCTAAATGTTAATGCACACAATTACATTTACAATTCAAACTAGGGCTTTCTCATTTTCTAAATGAAAAATAACTTATCCTTAAAATACACAAAATGTCTTTTTTTCCTGTACAGCTCTGGCAGATTTTGAAGAAGATTTCATGACCTGATTGAATCCCCAGCATTCTTACTCCTCATGTTCTGTTTCTACTATCATTGTCCACTATATGATTTGCTTCCTGGGGTTGTGCAAACATTTCGTAAAATATTAGAAAACAATAATTAAATCCATATTTTTAGAACATGCAATCAACATATTTTGAATACCTCAAAGGCTTAAATGATGCTAGATTCGGGAAGAAAAATTCTTGAAACACAAAAGCAATTGTAAATTTACCTATGTATGTAAAATGTCATTTTTAAGATATAGGTAATAAGATATAGGTATTAGCATTACGATACCTAAGATATTAAGTATTACTAATATTTGAGTGTTGCTACCCAAGCAGTATTATGATAACCATCATAATTTAAGTGTGAAATATTAAGTATTACTAAGTAACATTAAGATATTAAGTATTTCAAAATGTGACAACAGAGAGTAAGGGCATATTTCATCTGCTGGGAATTTCTTGACAAAATTTCAAAGTTAAACTTGTAATTGTTTCTAAAGGGCTATACTGCTATATAGGATTTTTAAAAATTAAAAGTTTTCACATCAAGATTGTACTTGCGTCAGTGCCATGATAATTTAATCCCTTCTTTAAGGATCAAATTAGGCCAAGAGAAGAAACAGGAACCAGAAAAGAACACAAGATATGTATGTCCCACCTCCCATCAGAATAAATTCTATTGTCATCAAAAAATTAAATGTCCAACATGAAACAAAACAACAATAACAGCTAGAGGACACTAGTGCGGTTGGGGTTTGACTGATGATGATGCCACCTAGCATTGCAAAGCAAAAAAAGTCCATATTTAACAAAACAACCAGCACAAACCACTATAAATTTGATTGTATAAAAATAACATCATTGCAGGGCCAATGCCATTATAAGAATGTCATAGACAACTAATTCAGAAATACTCTTATTCACATCAAAATAACTAATTTCTCTAACTGAAGAGAAACTGAATAGGATAACAATCAACAGCTGAAGTAAAAAATGGAGAGGAAAAGCCGTTCACACAAATGAAACCTCAGGGTGGAAAGATCAAAAGTTCCATTTGCCAACAAACTTGGTGAAATGTCTCTAATCACATAAAATAAAATGAAAACACTTAAACAGTACCCAAATTCTTAGGAAGACACAATAAACCATGGAACATATACTTAATCAACCTAGAAAAATATGTCTTTCAACATTCTGAAAACACAACCTGTATTACCAAGAAATCAACTCAAGTCAAGTAACTGCAGCGTCACTGACATTTCTGTCAACTATTGTTTCTTAAAAAACAGGGAAAAACAACCAGGGAACAACAACCAGGATCCCTGAGCGGTCCGCAGAAACAGAAGAACAGTAAACTTCCTTCGGGACTAGGGAGAGGAGCTTTCTCTGGTCCTTGTATGCTTCCAATTTTGGGTCCCCACCCCCTCTCATAATAACCATCAGGAGCGCTCCAGAAACCCCTCAAAACAAACAAACAAACAAAATTAGAATAGATAGACAGAGAACAACAAGTAAAGCTTAGAAACAGACAGGAAATGGTCAGTAGGGATGCACTTATAACTCACAGGGTGGGACACAAAGATCAGTTACTCCTGACTGGGGTATGGAAGATTTCTCTGCACACCCCTCCTAAACATGCTCACCTAAACTGTTGACATATATCCTGTTAGAATTATAGAGTTAGACCACCCAAAAAACAGCCAGGTTCAGCGAAAACATGCTTCAATGCTATAAACTGCTGAAGACTAAAATTAAAATAGGCATGAGACAGCTGAATAGTAATGTAAGCCATTGTAAGGTGTATAGAACATGGTTGAATATAAACCAAAATTGAAATGCCTATGAAGAAGTCACAGGTTGTGGTTGAGAACCTGCATTTTCCTATTACCATATTGGTTAATAAATACCATGTCAATTAATGGCACAATGTTGTAAATGGTTGGAAATATTATGTTGGGACTTTTAATTGATTGGGATGATAGTCTGCCAGCTCTACCTTCAGACCAGAGATGGTCTCACCAAGAAACCATTGAACTTACTAGGACAATAAGATGCTGGACTTTATGCTTGGTAAATACCTCCAATGAAAAATGTCAACTGAATTTGAACTATGGAAATGCAACAAGGTGGAGCAATTCGCCGTGGGGGGAGGGTTTGGGGAGGGGCGGGGGAATCCCAGTGCATAAAAAATGTATCATATAATGCAATGTAATTAATTTTAAAAAATGAAATGCAATAAAAATAAATGTTAAAAAAACAGGGGAAAAAAAGAAGTGTCTAATAAAAAGAAGCACCCTCTATGACTTTACAAAACAACTTCCTGCCTTACTAGAGACCAAATACCAGGCAATCTGAATCTATTTGTAAGTTCTGGAGTGTAACAGAACTTGAGGCCTCCATGCTCCTCCATTTTTGATGATTTCTGACATTATGCCTTAATAAAATAGAGGAACAAAGATTTGCCACAGTGTCAGAATCCAAACATTTGCACATCTGCCTCTGAAGATGGCTACGAATGGGAAAAGCAGCAGATGGAAGTCACACATATGGCCCTCAGGTGCACCCCACAGGTGGACCAGGGCCCAGGGGGAGGCCTTCTCAAGTTCCACAACGCAGCTACAGGTGCTCTGAGGCCCCTCTGGCTGCCTTACTTTGCCCATACCACCAAAATGCACTGAAACCCAACAATCTCCAGCCAAGGCAATGGTCAAACTGACAACAAGTCCCTCAGCTAGTGACTCTGACTCCAAATATCACGACCACGTGAGGCCAGGCTCCACGTGGGGTCAGGAGGCTCACACACCAAGCACACGAGGGTAGACCCTGTTCTGTGGGCATGAAGTGAAGGGGACTGGTCAGGGACCCCAAAAAGGAAATCAGAGGGAAAGACCCTAGGGACTCTGCTAGGAACAGGGCAGGAGAACTGGAAGCAGGGCACTCACTGTGCTCAGAATGGCGACCTCCCTCACAGGTTGATCCGGATCTTCTTCGTCCTGCACAGCTCCAGGATCTTCAGGGCCGCTGCGTCCCCAGCTCCGTGGTCATCTGCATTGGTAAGCACCTCAGAACTGAAGGTGCCAGGCAAGAAGCAGCATGGGGCGAAGAGTTTCCATCCTGCAGCCAATTGGTTGAAACTGTCTCACCAATCAGGACCACAGAGGAGGCGGGACTCCAAACTGCTCACAGTGGTCCACCTGTCAAAGGAGCACACACCAAAGGAGGTTATGAGCCATACAGACTAACTGCGCTGGAACCACGGGTATGTACCAGGTCTTCCCAAGGCCAACCTGTGTGGATCTCCTACATCTACCTACCCAGGGTCTTCCCAAAGCCCATTCTGCACTTCTGGTCTTGCCACCTTTGGTGTACGCTCTCTCCTGAGTGCCCCTTGCTCTAACTGCTCTGTTAAGATGACTACCTTTTGCTATCACCCATGAAATTAAAGATTGTTCTAACTTTAGTACCCATTCTATTACTTACTCACTTACGTATCATTAATTTACTATTTTGTCTTAATTTAAATAATTACTTAATTTAGTTTTGGTTGTGTCTTTAATTAATTCTTTAATACATGTTTTCCAATCAAATTTCTCAGTTGTTCTGGATCACTCTCCATAGAAACAAATGTTACTTTAGTTCTAAATTTAATTTGAACATTTGAATTTGAGGGTGTCACATGTGTTACCTCACTTGGTCAGCCTATTTTAAAATGATGAAGAACTATAGTGATTATTAAAATTTCATTATTAAAATTTTAAACATTACAATTTAAATGTTTGCTAGTAATCATGCGACACAATGAACTAAATGTTACAGCTGCTTAGTGATTTGACTAAGACACACATATAGTTAATAAGAAAACTACTGCAGGGGCCAGGACAGTAGCCTAGTGGCTAAATTACTTGCCTCAAATGTGCTGGAATCCCATATGGGTGCAGGTTCACTTCATGATCTGTGTGCAGCTCTGACTTCTGGCTTCAACTGACTGAGACTCAGTCTTTGCAGGATGGCTGGAGGGTGAATCATCAGATGGACACTTCCTATTGCAATCTCTCTTCCCCTCTCTTTCTCTCAGGTTTTTCCAGTCTCTTATCCTTCACTTCTCCACATCATTCTGCCTTTCAAGCAAATACATTTTTAAGGCACATCAATCAACATATTACATACTATTCATAGGACAAAGTACTTCACCGCCCAAAATATATAACAAGATTCAACGGCCAAATTATTCAGTAAGTTAAAAAGCACTCTTTAGCAAATTAGTGAGAGCAAACTAGTAAATTCATGTACAAACACCCCACAAAATGAACAGCAAGGTAACTGCTGCACATCACCACTAAGATATATAAGAAAATGATTTTTGTTTTCACTACTTCTATTTTAACATACAACAAATATTCTATCCTGGGAACCTGGCAACATAAAGAAATAAAAAGTATTCGTGTTTCAAAGACAGAAGAAATGATTCAAATTTGTAGATTTTATTTACAGAAAAATATAAGAACAGTGTGTACAGAGATTAAAAAGAGAAATAAACAGAAGGAAGGATGGAATGAGCAGAAGAGTGTGTGCAGGAGGGGGAGGAAGGGCATTACCAGGATGTTCTTTTTTGTTTTTACTGGAAAGGCAGAGTTGGAGGAAGAAGGAGAGACAGAAAGAAATTCTATCTGCTGGTTCACTCTACAAATGCTTTTAAAATGAGAGGAGCCTGGCAATCCAAAGCCAGGAGCCAGGAATTTCTTTTGGGTCTCTTAAGTAGGTACAGGAGCTCAAGGACTTGAACATTCCCAGGTCATAGGCAGGGACCTGGATGGGAAGTGGAGGAGCTGGGACACAAACCAGAACCCTCAGGCGATCTTGGCACTCTAGCCAGAGGCTTAGTCTACTATGCCATGGATCCAGCCCCAGGATCACCATATTCTCAAATCTGTGTCCATGAATCATGTCAATCTGATGTTTTTGCATTAACTCTCATTATCATGAGAATTGGAAACGTACAGGAATCCTATTTCATAAACTTTAGTAAATTTCTGATTACAAAATAAATATTCAAAATTCAATTGCATCTCTAGACAATAGCCATGAATATTCGGAAAATGAAATTAAGAAAAATTTGAAATAGTATTGAAATGAATAAAATACCCAAGAACCAATTCAGCAAATTTGTCAGTTCCATATACGTTAACTAGCATTATCATAGGAAGTATCTAAGAAGATAAAATAATTGTAAGATACCCTAATGTCACTGGTTGTTAGACTTAATGCTGTTAGAGTAAGAAGTATTTTTTAGTTTCCAAGGACATCAGTGTCTAGATCCTTAATCCCTTGCAGATATGCACAGTGGGGCTGCCTGCCAGAAGATCTCGACATGGCCTTTCTGTGGTTTTCACTTCTTAAAAGTTGCAACTGGGTTCTCAAATGGAGAGAGAGAGTTCCCAGAGCCTACAGAGAAATCCAGACAGGAACCAAACAAAATTCTTTCCACCTGCTATAGTTATGGAATTTTTACAAGCTAGCCAGACTCGCAGGGATGCACAGAGATTGCTTTCCTAATTTGAACTATTAGAATATTGGAGTTGATTTCTATCAATCTCAGTATATTGTCACAATGACCATAAAGCAACCAAAGGAAGCAAAACAGAAAATAAGAACTACAGTGTATGGACACAGTGAGTCTCAAGAAATGCAAGCTTAAAATGAATGAAAACACAAGTAATTCTTCTTTTATAAAGGGATTGTAGATCGAAACAGAAATTCAACATGCAAATGTTACAAACTTGAAACTGTAAGATACACTTAAATAGAAGTATGATGCACTTGTGATTGCATAGCAGGCTGAGCCTCTGCTTATGGCATCAGCATCTTGACTATGTAGGAAGACACGGCTGGTGTTCCAGCCCTGGCCACTGCAGGCAATTTGGACCAAATGATTAGATGGGGTCTCTTAATCTCTCCAATCTCTCTCTCTCTCCCTCCTCTGCTGTCTTTCATCTCAAACTAATCAATCAAGTACACACAAAGAAATGAGTAAGGAACAAAACATAGTTCAAACTTAAAAAAAAAAATGGGGCCCGGCAGCATGGCCTAGCAGCTAAAGTCCTCGCCTTGAAAGTCCCGGGATCCCATATGAGTGCCAGTTCTAATCCCGGCAGCTCCACTTCCCATCCAGCTCCCTGCTTGTGGCCTGGGAAAGCAGTTGAGCATGGCCCAATGCTTTGGGATCCTGCACCAGTGTGGGAGACCTAGAGGAAGTTCCTGCTCCTGGCTCCGTATCAGCACAGTGCCAGCCGTTGCACTCACTTGGGGAGTGAATCATCAGACGGAAGATCTTCCTCTCTATCTCCCCTCCTCTCTGTATATCTGACTTCGTAATAAAAATTAATAAATCTTTTAAAAAATTCAAAAAAAATGAAACAGTGAAAAATAATGGAAGAAATGAGAGAAAAGTGCCTTTGAACATAAGAGAACAAGGAGAGACTATCATATCTAGTAACATGTCATTGAACTTCAGAGAACTGTAAATTTCTATTTTTCCTTCTACTGTTGATTTTGTATCATGACTTCATTTAAGGGGATGTACAGTAGTTGTGAAATGGAGACTGTCATATCTAGTAACATGTCATTTAACTTCATGGCATTGTAAATTTTTACTTTTCTTTCTGTTGTTGATTTTGTATCATGACTTTTCATTTAAGGCGATGTACAGTAGCTGTGAAATGGAGACTAACATCCAGATGTGAGGATGCAGTGTGGTATGCATTTCTGCTTCCAGACAAAGATGGACTTACAATGAAACTGTTTACTATATCTTGACAATAGGATTCTGGACTCTCTGCCATTGTCCATGCCGGCAATGATGGCCATATGACTGTGTATGAAAAACTACACTTTAGTAATGATACAGAGGAATTAGGTGTGGGGGGAGGGAAATGGGGAGGGGATAAGGGAATATGTAGTTATATCATAAAATGATAGCAATAATAATAAAATGTATATAAAAAAACATAAAAGAACAAATACTTAGAAAGTATGCACATAAGTCTTCCCTTAATGACAACTGTTCCAAATAGAAACAAAACAAGTAATGGGAAGAATATGTAAAGGCACACACCTAATCCAATTATATTCTGGGCACAAGAGACTCACTTTAGGTGTAAAGATACAAAAAGTTCAACACTTACAAAGTAGCATCTGATGGCCCAATTACTTGGGTCCCTGCATACACATAGGAGACTCAGAAATTACTCCTGGTAGCCAGATTCAGATCAACTCAGCTCTGGCCACTGTGAACATTGGGGAAGTGAACCAGCAGATGGAAGACCCCTCTCTTTATCTCCTTCTCTCTGGTAAATCTGCCTTTCAAATAAAAGTAAATAAATCTTTTTAAAAAACTAGTAGGTCTGTTCACCACAAACTACTAATACGAGCAACAAGGACTATATCCCAACTGCCAAGGAGGCCACAGGGAATTGGATGCCCTCGGAGGCCGAGTACTCTGAGGTCACCCACCCCTAACCGGAGCTCCCGCAGGGGATGGAAGAAGTCCAAACACTACCGCGCAGAAACCAACGTCATCGGAATGACAACCAGAAGCCCTGAGCGGTCCGCAGAAACAGAAGAACAATAAACGTCCCTCGGGACCAGGGAGGAGAGCTTTCTCTGGACCGAGCCTGGCTCCACCTCTGGACCCCCACCCTCCCTTGCAATGACCATCAGGATCGCTCCGAAAACCCCTCACAGCAAACAAACAATCATACAAACTAAAAAAAAAACCTAAAATAAATAGACAAACAACAAAAAGTAGAGCTTGAAATCCGACAGGAAAGAGCTGGCATGGATTGGCTAATGCCTCGCTGGGTAGGACACAAAGATTAGTCACTCCTTACCATGGTGTTGGGGACTTTCCTGCACACCCCCCCCCCAAAAAAAAAAAAATGTTCTGCACCTTAACTGCTGACAAATGTCTTGTTAGAGTTACAAGCCAGTCTAGATTATCCTAAAATCTGCCAAGATCAGTAAAATTAGACTTCAACACAACAAATGGCTAAATACTAAAATGAAACAGACACGAGACAGCTGAATGGTACCTTATAGCCATTTTAAGGTATATAGCAGCTGGTCCTGTATATGAACTAAAATTGAAATGTCAATGAGCTAATCATAGGTTGTGGTTAAGAACTTGCTTCTTTTTTGTTTTGTATTGTTTTGTTTTGTTTTTTTTAACATACTGGTTACGCAAAACCTTGTCAATTCCATAATGTTACAAATTGCTGTTAATGTTATATTGAGACTCTTAATTGACTGGGATGATATTCTACCAGCTCTGACTTTGGACCAGAAATGGTCTCCCCAACAAACTGTTCAACCCATCTGGACAATGAGTAGCTGGACTCTATGCTGGGTATATGTTTGCAAGGAAAGAATCTTGATGGAATTTGAACTGTAATACTGCATCAAGGTGGAGGAATCCACCAGGGGGGAGGGGTGTGGGGAGGGGTGGGGGGATTCCCAGAGCATATGAAACTGTCACATAATGCATAATAATTAATAAAAAAAAAAAAAAAAAACACATAAAAAAAAAAAAAAAAAAAAAACTAGTAGGTCTGGGTGGGGGAACAAAAAGGGGGTTGGCAAGAAAAAATAGTAGCCCCAGGGCATAGCACAGTAGTATAGTATCTAAAGTCCTCGCCTTTAATGCACCAGGATCCCATATGGGCACTGGTTCTAATCTCCCCATTTCCCATCCAGCTCCCTGCTTGTGGTCTGGGGAGGCAGTTGAGGATGGCCAAAGGCCTTGGGACCATGCACCCGTGTGGGAGACCTGGAAGGAGCTCCTAGATCCTGCAACCCATCAGCACACCTCCGTCCATTGCAGTTTCTGGGGAGTAAATCAGCAGATGGAAGATCTTCCTCTCTGTCTCTCCTCCTCTCTGTATATCTGACTTTCCAATAAATGATTGCAATCCATAAGCCGGAGTCAATTCCCAGCTACTGACTCCTGACTCCGGCTCTCCAACGGTGATGGCTCAGTAAGCAGGGTTCCAGTCTCCACTGCGGGACACTTGGACTTGGCTCCAGTTCAGTCTAATCCCAGCTATTTAAAGAAATCTGAAGAGTAAACCAGTGGATGCAATTTCTGTCTGCAATTTCTGTTTGTATGTACTTCTCTTCTCAAATATAATTTTGTAATTCAGAAGTTCAGAATTCATTTACATAATTTTCTCTATTAAGCTTCAGAATGTTCATATGTAACATACTGAACACACTTTGGAAAGAGATCCCAGAATCTGGAAAATTAAGATTTAAATAGCACATTTCAAAATAAAATTTGTCACATACTTAGTTTAGAAATTTTAAACTAAATGTGCAGAAATGTGCACATAGAAATGTGCAGTTTATAATTATAGTTTCATGCTGAATGTTTGTAAAACACACCTTCTAGACAACTTCTTCCAAAATAAAAAATTATTTCAGGGTCTCGGCACAGTGGCCTATCCGCTAAAGTCCTTGCAGGAATGCATCAGGATCTCATATGGGCACTGGTTCTAATCCCAACGGCCCAGCTTCCCATCTGCCTCCCTGTTTGTGGCCTGGGAAAGCAGTTGAGGATGGTCCAAGGCCTTGGGACCCTGCACCCACATGGGAGACCCTAAAGAGGATCTGGGCTCCTGACAGCTGGCGTGTCTAATATTCCTAGATCCTGCCTGCCTGGTTGCGCTGCAGTGTGCTCCAGGACAAGGCAGGCTCAGGAGGTTCTACCCACCCTCCGGTACCCCAAGCCTGCCCACAGTCCACTCTGGAGCTAGGCCAGCTGGCTGACACCCCTCCAGGTCCCAGCCTGCCACCTGGACTCTAGCCCACCTGCACCACTTCCCCACCAACCGTTCCAGGTACACAATAGACTCAGCCACCCACCTGTTCCCTCAGCAGGCTGTTTGTCTGCCCACTGATCTAGGACTGGGCCCATATGACAGCAATTTGTAGCACCAGTCCCTAGGATCTGAATCCCCCAGCCCAGAGCATGCCCACCTCACTGCCATGCTTACCTGCTTCAGCAATAAAAAATGGCTCATATGTGACCTCCCATGTTCCCAGCCTGCCTACCAGCCCCTCTATTGTCACCCGAACTTGGCCAACACCTCATGCACCTCAAGCCACTGGCCCTTGCTGCTCTTGGGTAAGGCATGCTTTTCCATCAGCAACCCTCCCCACCCCACCCCTTGCCTACAGATACCTGCCATCCACTCCAGGCCCACACCAGCTGGCTAGCACACAGCCACATCCAGCATGCCCACCCTGCCACCATGTCCACCCTGCCACCCCACTTGTTGCTGCAGAACCACGCCGGCTAGGGCAGCATCCATCACATCCCCAGCCCACCTGTTCATTGCAACACCTCAAGGCTAGTTTCACTGAATCCTATCCACACAAAGCAGGTTTGCATACTGTCCCATTTGCTGCTTCAGGGCCAGATCCTGCTGCCCTTCACTAGGCGTGAACCCTAGCCTGCCAGCCCCACTGCCCATCTGGTGCCTCAGGGCAGGATGGCATCATCCAGTGACCATGCTCCCTCAGCAGGCAGCACTGCCACCTGCTGCTCTAGCACCTGGCCCATTTTGTCAGAGACTCTGGACCCCGGCTGGCATGCTCTGTCATTCCTCCTGGCACTTCAGGACCAGGCTCACTCCCCCAAGGACTACCATGCTTCCAATATTCTAGGCAGCCAGGCACAGGACAACTGGACTGGAAATCCCTATGCCTTTAGCCTACCCACCCAGTTGTACCATGAGCTGCTCCAAGAACAGGTGGGCTCTGCCGATGCTTGCCAAGCTCCTAATGTCCACCTGCCCCACTACCACCCCCAGCTGCTTGAGGATCATTCCACATTGGCCGGTGCACCTGCCTCCCTCCATCCACCCCACAGAACACCCCTCTCTTTCCCAGCTTGCCTATAAGCTGCTACAGGGCCAGGCAGGCTCAGCTGTTTCCCACCATGACTCTAGCTCACCCATGCCACTCTCCCACCCACTGCTCCAGTGACTTGCAGGAAGTTCACCTAGTGCCATAAGCATGTTTAGCATGCATGCAGTATGCTCCAGGGCCAGGGGTTGCTCAACGAGAGAGCCCAGCCCACAAGCCATCTGCTGACTGCTCCAAGGTCAAGCCTAATAGGTCAGATCACCCTGTGTCCCAAGTCCACCCATTACCTGCTTCATTGCCAAGCTGGCTCCACTGGTATCCCTGCACCCACAGCACTGTCATCATCCATTTCATGGCCAGCCTGACTCTCCCGGGCCCCCTCCCCTCTGCACTCCTACCTCTCCACCCTGCCATCCTGCCAGCTGCTTCAGGATCAGGTGGGCTAGCCCAGTGACCCAGCAGCCCCAGCAGGCAATTCACTGGCCTGCTCCTCCAGCACCAGGTCCACGGCATACCTTGCACATCCATTCTGCAGCACCTTTCCCACTCTGGGGACAAATCAGTTCAGTTGGTGCCCCCTTTGCTCACATCACAATAACCCTTGTCCACAGGACCAGGCTAGCAAGCACAGGCTCCCCAGCTCATCTAGCCTGCTTGCCCTGCCACCACACCCACTGTTCAGGGCTAGGCTGGCTTTGGTAGCACCTCCTGAGTCCTAGCTTGCCTGCCAACCATCAGTGCCAGGCAGGCTCAGCCAGTGCCCACAGCCACCACGTGGCAGCTGGTTGCTCCAGGGCCATGTTGACTGGGCTGGCGCCTCCAGTTTGCAGGCCTTCCATAGCCAGGTTGGCTCTGCCTGTGCCTCCTGTGCCCACAGCCCTATCACCATCCTCTCCAGAGCCAGCTTGCCAGCCTCCCCACCCAAATCATCTTGCCTGCCACTTCAGAGCCAGAAGGGCTCGGCCAGTTTCCCCAGCACCCACAGACACTGGCTGCCCATGGCTTCATCCTCCAAGGGTTGGTCTTGTTCGCCTCCCCGCAATGAGGCACTTAAGTGTTCCAGACTTGGTTCCAGATTCTGCTGGTTTGGGCTGCAGTCTTCATACACCAAAACTAGGACTTGAGATAATATGATTGTTCTTCATAGAGTCATCAAAAGATGCTGTTACTTGGAAACATAACTGTGTCAGAGCTTCGTCCGTTCACATTCCATCCTCTGACTCCGGCAACTCTGGCTTTATAATCCTACGTTTTCCTACATGTCTGTGCTGCATCTCTTGCAAGACTGTGTGTTTCTCTTCAGCCTGGGCTCTAAGGGGGCATGAAGGAGAGTAGTACGTGACATAGTGCCACTTCAGGTCCCACCTGCAGAGAGGAATCCCTGGAAAGGAGTAATTTGACAAGTGAGCAGATGACATTACATAGGTGGGCAAAGTGTGGCTTCTGAATTAGTGATCCTACACAAGCTGCTAACTTAGGACCATATCATTATCAAAGACTGAAAAGCAAAATTCTATACAAATATGTGACAAAAGTTTCTTCCAAGTCATATTTCGGTAGCTAAGTATTTCAAGTGGAAAAATAACTAGTAGATAATTCACAATGAAATAGGCCAGATTCACTGGAAAATCTGTTACAAATCCTTATGACAAAATTACATAGTTAAGAAAGTAACAAAACAAAATATGTTTTAAATGTTAACACTAAGATACTCACTTTTGCCTATCAGAAATTTTTTCTTTGTTTAGGTCTTCGAGGTTTCTTTCCGCAATATAAGCTGCCCACTTAAAGCACATGGAAAAAAAGTTAAAAGAAAAGTAAGAAAGGAGGAAGAATATATGAGAGAAGGTAAAGGAGGACCATATCATGTTCTTAAAACCACATACTTGAAATATGTGAAATACATTAACCACACGGAAGTTAAAAGTTTTTAAACACATTTTAGGCACACCAGGGGAAAGTGTCATCCTGTTGCAATGCTCCCAGCCCACCAGAAGGCGGTGAGGGGGCTGAGGCTGCAGGCTTGGGTTAGGGGAAGGTTAGTGGTGTAACACAGGTGGGCATTTGGGTAACTGGGAGCTCACCACTAGGCAGGTGGACAGAACCCGGGAATTTCCTTATGTGTCTGGTCCTGGGTGAGGTGAGGAGAGTGGAGGGGAGAGCCCCAGGTCAGCATGCTGCTCTGGTGAGCTGGCAGACCAGGCCTGGAAACCGCAATGGGCCTGAATCTTGGGTGTGTAGAGGGGTAAGGCACCAGGCCAGCACATATGACAGGAGCTTGGGACCCTGGTGGATGGCAGAATATAGGACCACCACACCACCCACTGGACTTCTGAAGACTGGGCTAGGCACAAGGCTTGTGGTTTGTTTAGAGAAAGGAACAAAGGGATATTGGGTAGGAAGGACCGTCCTGGGAGTATTGTGCAGATGAGGAATGGATCCTGAGGGACTTTCAACGACAAGGCCACTGTACTTGCAAGTAAGCAAGGGGAATGAGACCCAGTAGATTGGAGGGGAGAGACCTAAAGATCTTTAAGGGTCAGACTGATGCACCAGCCCACATGGGAAACCTGAGGTAGGCTTGATACAATGGGACACTGCTGACCACCACACGCCAGTGCACATGAAATCTATGACTGGGGACCTGTCTGGCAGGGCTAGATCCCAGTATCTGACAGTGAGTGTCAGATAAGGGGATGGGTCACATTATGCTAAACCATGACAGCAACCAGGTGTGGGGGTGAATTCTGTGGGGAATATGTGGGCCCAATCTTATGGAATTACATTAAAAAAAACCACAATAGTTTGGAATTTAACATTAAATATGTCCACATAAAATGTTCACCGGGGGGGCAGGCAATTGGCACACAGCTTCAGTTGCTGCTTGGAATGCCCACATTTCCTTCAGAGTCCCCAGGCTTGATAGTACTTTTGATCCTGCTTTCTGCTAATATGTACTTCTGGGAATCACCCACTCAGTAAAGTAGACTAGACTGCTGCACCTGCTGGAAAATGTCAAGACTGCAAGCAGACTATCTCAAACTGGTCACAGCATCCACTGGCCCATGCAAGACCTGCGGCTGGGAACAGGCCTAGTAGGGAACAACTGGAGAGTATCAGAGTTGGGACTAGGGGTGGGCCAGGCTCAGCCAGGCTGCCTTACCCCACTGGGAGAGCTGAGACTGGGGCTGGGCCAAGTTGAGCCAGGCTGTAGCACCTGATGGCAAATGTCAAGTCCAGGGACAGACCATCTCAGACTAGGCCGCAGCACCCATTGGCACATGCAAAACCTGGGGCTGGTTGGAGAACTTCAAGGATTCCCTTGTTGGCTACTGCTTCCACTGGTGAGTGTGACAGCTGGGACTGGAGGTGGGCCAGGTTGGGCAAGGCTGCTGCACCCTCTGGTGTGCATGAGAGCCAGAACGGGCATGCTAGACTGCAGCACCAGTTGGCATGTAAAAGGCTGGGTGCAAGTGCTTCAAGATCTGGAGCTTGGAGCATGCCTGGTAGGGGAACTGTGGGCACTGCTTGGCTAGGCCAGGCTGCAACTACAACCTGTCAGAGAACCAGAGCTGGGGTGGACCACGCTGGACAAGGTGGTGGCACCTATCAGCACACATGAGGGCCATACTGCACTGAGCTAAGCCACAGCACACATGGGTGCCCATGAAAGCTGGATGGGATATGGGCTCGGCTGCACTAGATGGTGCCATATGCAAAAACGAGGCTGTGGGGTGGGCCTGGTGCAGGTTACTCAGAATTGCCCCAACTAGACCGTGTCATGCACTGCTATGCTTGAGGACCTGGTCTGTGGCAGGCTGGCTGGGCTGGGCCTTAATACGCATGAAATACAGAGTTGGGTCCGAGCTGATGAGGCAGCTACATCCACCAGCATGTACACTGGCTGGTGCACACCAGAATCAAGTCTGAGCTCACCCCACACGAGGTTTCATGGGAGACTCCCTGACTAGACTGCTGGACTCAGACTCTGGCCACATGGAACATCGCAGAATGTGTGGTCAGACCTTGGCATGCATATATCAGGACTGGGACTCCTCAGGTGCTGACGCCTATGCAGTGAACACCATGCCAGGATGCATACAGAGGACATGATGGCCAGCTTACCTAAGCTAGCAGAGGACCTCAAATGCCTGGTCAGAAGAGGGAAAACAAAAACAACTGGACAATTTCCTAGCCAAGCTGTGCAACATGTTTCTGGGTCTATGGATGCACTGAAGAGTTTGTCAACCAGTAGATCTTGTTGATTTTCTCAACCCTGGTGCACTGAAACCAACAACTTCTCAGAACTACCAAAATCACTCAAGTAACACCTTGGAATACTCTGCCACAATGGGGTCTCCTTGACCCCACTGAATGATCATCTCCCCCATCACCAAGTACTGATGTAGTTTGACAACAAGGAGTGACCCTCTTGTCCTCCTCCCCTGTGGACACAGAAGAAGAAAAAAAAAGGAAACATTTGTCTTACCCACTCTCCTCAATGCCTGAACCTGAACCTCCCCACCCTGATCAGAGGCTCACATGGGTGTCCATCCCTGAAATAGGTAAACAATAACAAAAAAGAAAATAAGAAATTAAATAAAAAAGAAAGTAGCTGGGTTGGGTCCCTGCCACCCGTGTGGTGACTCAGGATGGAGTTCCTGGTTCCTGGATTTGGCCTGGCCCACATGGGGACCAGTGGAGAATAAACTAGCAGATGGAAGCGCTCTTGCTTGCTTGTGCGCACTCAATCTCCACCCTTATTTGTCTTGAATGGAAAATTCTATACCAGCATTAATTGTACGGCACAAAATTTGAAGAGATACCAAAGGAATGTATTTCTTAAAATTTTAAGCTTTCTAGATCCTAAATGCAAATACTGACAATTCAGAAAAGATGAAATTATACTAAAATTCACTTCAGTAAATCACACAATTTTACCCTCATTCCTAAAGGTCCTTATGCTGATCCCCCACTCAAAAATTACCAACCCATCAACTCCAAGCATCCTTCAGAAGCATCTTGCCAGGATTCCTTGAACTTAACCATAAAATAGTCAAAAGACAATCTGACTCACCTTAAAAAAACCAGAGAATTGACAGAGTTAGTCCCCAGTGCCAGCTTCAGAACCACATAAAGAGTGCATAAACCGGGACTGAGAGAGACCTGGGAGGGAAAAAGTGGGTTCCCCCTTCCTGGGTCACTAGTCCCGCGGGAGGGCATGAAAACTAGGACAGGGGCTGGGGTGGCTAGACAGAGAGGCACTCAACAACATCCGTGAGGGCTGGATGGTTGAGTTGGTTAGATGGAACTAAGCTTTAATACCCAATGACAAGTACAAGAGCCAAATGGGATGGGGGACAGACTGGTCTACTGCTACACATACTGGCAAATCAGGGTAGGGGGTGGGCCTGATGGGGGTTATTGTGGGTTGCCCCGACTAGGCTGCAGCTCCCACTGCTTGATGTAACGGCCGAGTATGTGCTGGGCAGAACAAGACTGGACTGCAACACCCATTGGTTCCAGTGCAACTTGGGACTGAAAACAGAACCAACCCAGCAATTGCAACCACCAGCTGATCGTGCTGACAGACTGTGCCGGGCCCTGTGCTTGCTAGAACATACAAGAATCTGGTCTGGGAATACCTCAAGGTTTCTTTGGAGATCTCCCCAATCGAACTGCTGGACTCAGAACTCTAACCAGGAAAGGACAGAAGACAGAACAGATCAATCATTCATCTCAGCTATATGCTGGCAGTGAAATATGGAGCAAACGGAGACTTTATGATGGACCATATCAATCAGTGGACGACCTCATCGAGCAAAACTGGCAGCGATTCATAACTGGAGAACTATTAAAACCACTTGAGCAAATATCTCAGAGCATGCCCCACATCCGGGACTTGGGGTGGGCGGGAAACCGGGTAGGGCTTCTCCCTCAATATCCCCCTTTACCTCAGATACATGATGGAAACAATATGGACATAATACTATTACCCACTTCCCTATACCCCTGAACCTTTTTTTTAAACCGCAATTAACTATGTAAAGATTGTCAACAATATAATATAATATTATAATATAATATATTATATTATAATATAACAATATAATATAATAATAAAAAAAAAAAACAGAAAAAAAAAAACAGAGAAAATTGGGGAATCCAGAATAAAGAGGTCTGCCAGTGTCTAAAAGCCAAAAGTTGGACCTAGAGCCAGGATGACACTGTGTTCTAACTCCTAGGCCTTTGGCAATATCTGCTCATGAGTCCTCAACCTCTCCCGGATCTGCTGCTGAACTTCACAGCTCAGAGCTCCTGAAGGCAATGGTGCACACACCAAAGCATACAGCTTTCATGTAGGGACTTTTAGAATCTCATCCAATCCTATCCTATTTAGGATTACTTATTATATTACTGATGACTCCCAAATTGATATTAAATCCCAAGTTTCAATTTTCTTATAATAATACTGTCTTGTAAAGGCCAATCCTTATTTCAACTCACATTTCTTTGACATAAATGATGTTCAAATAGTAACAGCTAACTTCAATACCATTTGGTCATCTTACAAGTTTTAAAGTACTTAACTCTCAAATTAACACATTGAATAGATACCATTGCCCAATCTTTAAGGATGAGAAAACTGAGTGCAAGGGCTGTTTCAGAAAGCTGTCCACCATCACACAGATACAGAGCCTCACACCAGGCAACAAGCCCAGTCTGACCCCAGAATCCAGATTCCTGACCCCCCTTTCCTCACCATAAAAGTTCAAGAACTCTCTCCGGAATACCACATCTCCATCCACAAATGCCTACTATACAGCTCTAATTTAAAATTCCATGTACACCACAAACTTCATATGTCCCTCAGACACAACCCTCTTTCAATTTTTCTCATCTCAAGAAACAGTAATAACATGTAGGTATATCACCAAGCCAGAATATCAAATCACGCTTACAACTTTCTAGACGCAATGCTCTCTTCATTATAAAGCACTGAATACAATTTCTATTTTTCATATTGAAATGAAATTCATAGTCACTAAAACTTCCTACACACCCATAAATATGTTAATTTTAAACAAAAGGAGACTTAGCAAAAAAACTTTAATAGCACACTTTAAAATGTAAATGTTTAGGCATAATCTCACTATAAGACAAATAATAACTCCAAAATGAATAAAATTGAAGGTTCAAATACAGTGATGCATAAGCAATGTGCTAAGTTATGAAGATGATTTAATATTTTAAAAAAAGCATTTTAAGCCCAATTCTAAGCCGTTAAAAAGAATGAAATTCTACCAGTTGCAGCTGGATGGTCGCAACTAGAGACCATTGTGCTCAGTGAAACAAGTCAATCTGAAAAGGACAACCACCATATGTTCTCTCTCATATAAGGCAGCCTTCATGCAAACGTACGATCAATAACGCTTTCCATACAGATATTCTGTATCCTCTCTGTTTTGATGGGTTTTTAAAATTATTTTCATCACTCCCAAACAGTCTTTTTCTCTTGTCAGATTCATTGCTGGCTCATGGATCACATACTGGCATCATTTTACCCAAGAGGCTTTTGTGTTTTCTTTTCTCATTTCTTCACCCATGTGCTAGTTATTCAGTGGCACATTTTTTTAAAGATTTATTTTATTTTTATTACAAAGTCAGATATACTGAGAGGAGGAGAGATAGAGAGGAAGTGGAGCTGCCGGGATTAGAACCAGCAGCCATATGGGATCAAGGCGAGGACCTTAGCCACTAGGCCACGCTGCCGAGCCCAAGTGGCACATTTTTTGACTCCACGGTGCTGTACATTTTTTCTTTTAACTTCACATCCGTTGTTGACTTTGTTCCATGTCTTCTCATTCAAGGGAATGTATAGTGACAGCGGGAACAGAGCCTATCATATTCAGATGTGAAGATATAATGAGTATGCATCTCTACGTCCAAATCAAAGATGGACTCCCAATCAAACTACTGAACATATGTAGACAATGGGATGATGAGCTGTCTGACATTGTCTGTACCGGCAATGTTGGGACGCACTTAACCAATAGACTGATGGACTTATGACTGCTAATGATGGGCTATCCTATTGTAATAATATGGGGAAAATCAATCAGTGGGTAGGAATTTGAGGAGGGGGAAGGGAAATCCCAGACCTTGTGGAATTGCACCATGAAACTCAAAATTTAAACAAAAATGTTCATTTCTTACTATGCCAAACAATTTTATCAATATTAAATGTGTACTTCCTAGGTTGAACTGACAGACGTATTTCTAAAAACTTCACTTTGTTAAAACACTGCAAAATTTATTTTATCTTTATATGTAAATATGCATAAAACTGAACTTGAATTTAAATTAAAATAGGAATCTCCTTGACCAACCTGAAAGTTCTTAGGATGAACACAATTCTTCACTGTTGGGACTGTCCTGAGTACTAACCATCTAGCATGCGGGCCATCACACAATGAATGGCAACACCTTTCAATCTGAACAAAAATGCCCTCACAAAATCCCAAAGAGAATGACACTGACCTGTGAATGATACCACTGCATTAAACCACTGACTCTCACAAGCCACTGTCACGTATTTCCAGTAAACTGTCCCCTAGATCCATAGCCAGGCTCTCATTTGATCTCATACACGTTCTGTACTTCAAATCTTTTTTTTTAGATTTATTTTTATTTCAGAGATTTACAGAAAGAAGGAGAGACAGAGAGAGAAATGTTCCATGCACTGGTTCACTCCCCATATGACCTCAACGGCAGGAGCTGAGTCGATCTGAACCCAGCAGCTAGGAGCCTCTTCTGGGTCTCCCGTTCATGTGCAGGGTCCCAAGGCCTTGGGCCATCCTGATCTGCTTTCCCAGGCCACAACCAGGGAGCTGGAATGGAGGTGGAGCAGCCAGGATTCACACTGGTTTCCATAGGGGATCCAGATGTGTGCAAAGCAAGGACTTGAGACACTAGGCTACCGTGGCCAGACCAATGTTCTTTATGTCTTGTTATCTCTTACCTGGCCTTACATTTCTGTCTTGGTGATTCCCATTTGCACATTCTATACCAAAAGGAAAATAAATTTTCTATTCTGCAGAGATTATTTTTCCATTCAATCAATACTTATAGCAAACAGATAGTATACCAGGCCTGCTCTAAAACTAGATCACAGCCTTCCCCCTCACTTAAGCATGAACAATTTAATTGCCCACAGCAATCTTCAGTGCTTCATTTTCCATTTTATATACTGAAATTCTGCACAACATATTCTTGCTTTTACAAGTTTATTCATTTTCATTGGAAAATCAGAAATACAGAGAGGAGGAGAGGCAGAGAGGAAGATCTTTTGTATGTTAATTAACTCCCCAAGTGGCCGCAATGGCCAAAGCTGCGCCAATTTGAAACCAGGAGCCAGGAGCTTCTTCTGAGTCTCCCACATGGGTGCAGGGTCCCAAAGCTTTGGGCTGCCCTCGACTGCTTTCCCAGTTCAGAAGCAGGGAGCTGGATGGGAAGCAGGGCTGCTGGAATTAGAACCGGTGCCTGTATGGGATCCCAATGTGGTACAAGAAGAGGATTTTAGCCGCTAGGCTATGGTGCCAGCCCATCATTAGCTTGTTAATTTCATGGTCATGGTTACAATTAGATAGAAAGATTATTTTATTAATTTAGATTTAATCCTGTAAGCTGGATTTGCAAACTTTGAAAAATGTTGTATATCATTTTGTTAAAAGATTATCTTGGGCCCAGCATGGTAGCCTAGTGACTAAAATCCTCACCTTGCACACACCAGCATCCCTTATGGGCACCAGTTCTGATCCAGGCAGCCCTGCTTCCCATCCAGCTCCCTGTTTATGATCTGAGAAAGCAGTCGAGGATGGCCTAAAGCCTTGGGATTCTGTAAACACGTGAGAGACCCACAAGAAACTCCTGCCTCCTGGCTTTGGATCAGTGCAGCTCCAGCTGTTGCGGCTGCTTGGGGAGGGAATCAGTGGATGGAAGAGCTTCCTGTCTCTCCTCCTCTCTGTATATCTGAATTCACAATAAAAATAAAATAAATCTTAAATAAAAAGAGCCTAATGTCTTTATCCATCTTCTTCCATCCATCTCCCAAGTAAACTCCAGCACAATCTCACATTCCCTCTTACTCTGGCAAGTTGCCACTCAAGCTCCTAACTCCTCCTGATAAGTCCCTTAGCAACAACTCCCCTTCCTATGTCTACCCACCTGTCAGTTGGCACCCAGTGCTTTTAGCTCTACTGAACCGAGAGAGCTTCTCAGAAGCCAACCCCTCTGACAGGTTTAATTGTTTCTGTCACTGTAGACATTAACAGGAGATGTTCTTATTTCAAACGTTAAACAGTGGGAGAAGCAGAGTTGGTTCACTCCCCATTACTTCATCTAGATCTCACACAGGGTAGAAAGGGCCCAAGTCCTTAGGCTATCTCAGCCAGTAGCAAGGAGCTGGATCAGAGTAGACTTATGGGAGTTGAAGGGGCACCCATGTGGATTGCCACCATCGCAGTCACATCTGTACCTGCTAGGTCACAATGCCAGGCCCTTCCTCCCAACTGTAGTTTCATAAAATAAAACACTCACAATAAAAAGGGATACTTGGAGTGCAAATTTTCGCAAAGCCTGACTTATCCCTGATTTAGCTCACATGAGGCCCATACATCTTGAAACCCTGCCTGGTCTGGTCTGCCCCCATCCCAACTCATGCTCTCCAGTGGGAGTGGTGGTCCAGCAGAGGAGCACTCCACATTCCCCCTAACAGCTTTGTACCCCCATGTCTCATGTGTCCTTGTTGAATGCTATGGCTCAGTCTGGCATGGACTGTCTCATGTTGGCATTTGTCAGTGAGTGCTATAGCCTGGCCCAGCCTGGCCCACCCCCAATTCCAACTCCTGTTGGTGCAGTTTGCAGCCTAGCCTGGCCCAGCTGGCACCCAGTCCTAGCCCTTATGCATACTGATATGTGTTGCAACTGAACCCGGACCCACCCACACTCTATTACAGTGCTCTGATTCACAGGTGGGTGATGTAAACTGGTTCTGCCTTGTCTGCCCCCAACCTATGCCTAAGGTATGCTGGTGGGTACCTTTCACTGCCTCGTCTGGGCTGCTCCTTATCATGGTTCTTGTCCTCAGCTGCACAAACTCTGTTCTCACAAGGGAGTTTTCTAGGCTCCTCCATCAGAACCTCTCCCAGTGCCAGATCTCACACACACCGGTGGGTCCATGGGCCAGCCCTACTTAGTCTACCTCCTGTCCTAGCAGGAACAGTGGCCTTTCTTAATTGGTCTTCAAACTGCTCTAGTTCTTCCTGTCGGATGTTTCAGCCCAGTCAAGGCTCATCCTCACTCAGACATAGCTCACACGTGGCTCAGGAGTGGCAGAGACCTAACATAGCTCGTCCTACTTCTACCTTGTCCTGCAGAGTACCAGCTGGTACTAGAGTCTAGCCCGGCTCAGTGCAGCCAGCCCCAATCCAGACTTGTGCCAAGGGACACTGCAGCCATAGCCAAACCAGAACACAGACCCAACTCCGGCCCCAGCACATACCAATGGGAACCCCAATACAGCCTGGGTGTCCTCTAGGCTACCCAAACATGCCTGTGGTTGCTCTAATCCAGCTTGGCATAGCCCTTCACCTGTCTTGGCCTTTGCCTTAGATTCTGTAGCTTGGCATCTCTGGATCATGCAAACCAGTCGATGTATGTAAGAGCCTAGCTTGGCAGCTTGGCATGGCCTGTGCTCCAGCCTGATTTCTGTTGTTGCTGGTGAGCCAAGGCTTGCTCAGCCCTGCCCAGTCCACCATTTCCATAACCAATCCACACATTAGCCCACAGTTGGAGTTACTTAGCCCAGCTTGCCCGACCCCAGGCCTGGACCATGTGATCAGCGGTGAGAGTTTATGACCCACTAGGAGGGTTTCCAGGTTCTCCCACTCAGCCCACTTCAGAATTCATACAGCCTTCTAAATCAGATGAAAAGGATTTTTCACAATTTCTTCTAGAACTCATCTCAAAGAAAAGACAGTATCTCTCAAAGTTTTAAACACTACACGAATGATCTCCCATAACCAGTCAGCTGTTCTTCAAGAGTCAAGGAAACCAAAACTCTTGGGAAAAATGGCTTATGGGCATTGATACCTGAGATTTTAGGAGTCCTCTCATCTTTGGCCAATGATTCATCCTTGTGCCAGCATCTGGGGAACGCTGGGTATCAGTCAGAAGAACGTCAGGTTCCACTTTTTGCTTATGATCCAAATTAGGCATCTGTACACCCTAAAAGAACAGAGCAAAGAAAGAGTTTCCTGAGAAAAATCAGGTTTCACAGTGGAGAACAACACATTCCCAATAAACCTCCTAAAACTTCATGAAACCAGATGACAATTCCACTACAATTTCATCTACAGACAAAAGGAAATCCTTATCAAAATTTCAGAATTTTTTTATTCAGTAGAAATTCAAACATCATTCTAAAATTCACGTGAAAGCATAAAGGGCTGGGAAACTTGGGGAAAAAAAAACACAGGACTCCCACTACCAGATACCAAAGTTATTTTAAAGCTACAGTACTCAAAGTACTGTGTTACTGAGGTTTGCACAGACATATACAGTAAGACCATAACACAGAGTAGCTATTCCAAGACCACCAAAGGATGTTTGAAATAGAAGAAAGGTAAGTATTTTTCTACAAAACTTTGGTTTATACATTAGGTACAGTATCAGATTAAAAATTATTAAATAGAAGAATCACAATAACATACTAAAATAAAACTTAGGTGAATGTGGTCACTGATCTAAAAAAAATCTTATTTTAATTTCACTTTTCCTGTGAGAGAAAACACATTCTGACTTCTCTCGAGCATATCCAAATTACCAACATCATTACTGTATTTTGGGATCATTTTTGTAAAATAAGAGAATATCTGGGGGGCCTGATGCTATTCCTCGGTGGCTAAATCCTCACTTTGCATGTGTCAGGAGCCTATATGGGCACCGGTTTGTGTCCCAGCTGCTTCACTTCCCAGCCAACTCATATTTGCGGCCTTAGAAAGCCTTTGGGACCTGCACCCATGTGGGAGACCTGGAAGAGGCTCTGGACTCCAGGGTTTGGATCAGTTAAGCTGCAGCAATTGCGGCCACTTAGGAAGTGAACCCGGGAACAAAAGATATTTCTCTGTGTCTCTATTACTCTACCTTTCCCAAAAAAATAAAAATCAAAAAAAAAAAAAGAAGAAGAAGAAGAAAAGCATACCTGGTTACCAGCATTGGAATGCCACGAGAGCCAGTTCGATAATTAAGATGGATATTGAACAGGGGCAAGGGGAAATCCCATTCCAGACAGCACAGTGAACCACACAAGAAAGATTTCATCACACTAATCAGAACACCACCCAACTAAAAACTTACAAACCAATTAATACTGGAATTTTCCATGCAATATTTTAATGCAATTGACTGAAGGTAATCAAAACCACAGAAAAATCTACGAAACCATAGACTGACTCAGGATTGGGGGTAGGGGAAGACCATCTCTATCCAATACAACAAAACATTTTAGAAATAACACTGTACATTGGGCCTGGCGGTGTGGCCTTGTAGCTAAAGTCCGCACCTTGAATGCCCTGCGATGCCATCTGCGCGACAGTTCTAATCCCGGCAGCTCCACTTCAGATCCAGCTCTCTGTTTGTGGCTTTGGAAAGCAGTCGAGGACGGCCCAATGCATTGGACCCGCACCCAAGTGGGAGACCTGCAGGAGGTTCCTGGTTCCCGGCTTCGGATCGGCGCACACCGGCCATTGCAGCTCACTTGGGGAGTGAATAATCGGATGGAAGATCTTCCTCTCTGTCTCTCCTCCTATCTGTATATCTGACCCTGTAATAAAATAAATAAATCTTTAAAAAAAAGAAATAATACTCTAAATTTATGGTCAACTGATTCTCAATACACGTAGCCTAGTTAAATCAACAGAAAAAACAACACTGTTTTAAGCAGTGCTCATCACAACTGAGTATTCATATGGCCTCCATCCCAAAAAACTAACCCGCGTATTTAACTCTTATGTTATACAAACACAAAAATAAATGGTTCAAGAAGCACCATGAACCTCAATGTAAAAGCCAATAGTTACAACACCATTTGTGAGACCCACACCCCACACAGCAGTGCCTGAGGTCAAGTCCTAGTGCCATTCCTAACTCAGCTTCCTGCCTGGCAGACAACAGATGACTATGTATGTACCCGAATCCCTGTCACCCACAAAGGAAATCTGGATTGAGTTCCTGGCTTTACCCAGGCTGGGAGTGAACCACCACATGGAAGCTTTCTCTCCTCTCTTCCAAATAAAATGAAAATAAGGGAATAAGTGAACTCAAAAGGAAATGCTTTGGAACTAAAGTCAAAACCACAGAACTTCTACACAGAGACAAATAAATGGCTATAGTCACCAATAAGGAAAATACTTCCTAAATGATTCGAAAACTAAAATCCATCAAAGGAAAACAGGAATCTGCAAAGCATTCTTCAAGCAGATAATATCAGAAAATGAAAACATAAATTATAGACAAACATAAATTATAGACAAGCATAAAGTTTTTTGCAAATCAATATCTAATTAAGGACTTGCACTTAGTATAACAAACTCTTACAAGTATACAAAACCATCCCAATAAACACTTCACTGAGGAAGATACACATACGGCTAAAATGAACATAAAACAATGCAAATCATCCTCCATAGCCTTTAGCAAAATGCAAATGAAAACTACAAGGAAATGCGAGTACATACCTAATAAAATGGCCATAACCAAAACAAGAGACAACACGTGTTTGCCAGGACATGGAAAAACTGGAAGCCTCTACATTAACAGGGGGAATGTAAAGCGGTTCAGCCACTTTGGAAAACATTCTGACAGTTTTTAAACCCTAAATATAAATGTGACACAACATCTAGCAATTCCACTCTATTAAAAGAAGTGAACACATACGTCCACACGAAGCGTTATACCTAAACAGGCATATTATTATTCCTAACAGTCAAAAACTGGAACAATCCACTGTTCATCAACTAGTAAACAAGTAACAAGGTACATACATACAAGGGAATATTATTTACCAATAAAAACAAATGAAGTGGGGCCCAGCACAGTAGTCTAGCGGTTAAATCCTCAACTGGCATGCTCCAGAATCCCATATGGGCACCATTCAGGCCCTAGCTGCTCCAACTTCACATCCAGCTCCCTGCTTGTAGCCCGGGAAAGCAGTCAAGGATGGCCCAAAGCCTTGGGACCCTGCACTCATGTGGGAGTCCCAGAAGAAGCTCCTGGCTTCTGGCTTTGGACTGCCTCGGCTCTGGACACTGCGGCCACTTGGGGAGTGAACCAGCAGATGTAAGAGCTGTCTCTTTCTCTCTAAACTTGCCTTTCCAACAAAAAATAATTTTAACACATTATCTCCCAACAAGCTTTATTTTTATTGGAAAAGCAGATTCACAGAAAGATCTTTCATCCGCAGGTTCACTCCTCAAAGGCCACAACAGCCACAGCTGAGCTGCCAGAAAGCAGGAGTTCCTTCCTGGTCTCCCATGTGGGTGCAGGATCTCAAAGTTTTGGGCTCTTCTCGACAACGTTCCCAGGCCACAAACAGGGAGCTGGATGGGAAGTAAAGCATCCAGGATACAAACCGGTGCCCATATGGGATCCTGGAACATGCACGGTGGGGCTTCTGGCCACTAGGCTACCACGCCAGGACCAATTTTTCCAATTCTAAGAACAATGCAGCAACTCACCATAAGACTGACACCAGACTGGAACAGCTCATAGGGTAGAGAATTCTTTCACAGTGAGACTTTGAAGAGAGACCCGTTTCTTTTCCTGGCAGATATCCCAAGCAGCTATCGACTTTAGACCACTTCTTTTCTTTGGTGACCATTTCAAAACCTCCTTTGCTGGCAATAATCTAAATTTAAAAAAAGTAAAAATTATTATTTAAGTAGAAGCAAGCATTATCTGATAAACACATAAATTACTCTGGGCTGGGATTTTAGAGTTCCACAAATAAATGACAACAGTGACATCGGTAATATCTACAGGCAAACATAAAATCAGGTAATGATTACTGAAGCTTCTTTGTTGTTTTTCTTGTTAAGATTTATTTATTGGAACCAGCACAGTGGCCTAGTGGCTAAAATCGTCAGCTTAAACAAGCCGGGATTCCTTATGGGTGCATGTCCATATCCTGACAGCCCCGTTTCCCATCCTACTCCGTGATTGTGGCCTAGGAAAGCAGTTGAGGATGGCCCAAAGCCTTGGGACCTTGCACCCATGTGGAAGACCTGGAAGAGGCTCGAGGCTCTGGCCCTTGGATCATGAAGCACCAGGCTTTGCGGTCACTTGGGGAGTGAATCACCAGAAAGAAGATCTGCCTCTCTGTCTCTCCTTCTCTGTGCATATCTGACTTTGTAATAAAAATAAATAATCTTTTAAAAAAAGTTTTATTTACATTTGGGCCCAGAGCAATAGCCTAGTGGCTAAAGTGCTTGACTTGCATATGCCTGGATTCTGTATCCGCAGTGGTTCATGTACTGGCTGCTCCACATCCCATCCAGCCCCCCATTTGTGGCTTGGGAAAGCAGTCAAAGATGGTCCAAAGCCTTGGGATCCTGCACTCGTGTGGGAGACCTGTAAGAAGCTCCTGGCTTCAGATTGGCTCAGCTCTGGCCGTTTAACTACTTGGGGAGTGAACCAGCAGACAGAAGATCTTTCTCTCTGTCTCTCCTTCCCTCTGTATATCTGACTTTCCAAAAGAATAAATCAATTAAAAACCTTTTTTTTTTTTTTTTTTTTTTTTTTTTTGGAAAGGCACATCGGACTTACAGAGAAAGAGAGACAAAAAAGATCTTCATCCACTGCTTCTTTACCCAAGTGGCCATAATGGTCACAATGAGGCGAGCCAGAAGTTTCTTCTGAGTCTACCACAGGGGCATAAGTCCCAAAGTTTTGAACCACCCTCTTCTTCCGAGACCACGAGTGGGGAGCTTTATGGGAAGTAGAGCCACCACGACACACTCAACCACAAGGGATCCTGGCACTTCCAGATGAGCATTTAGTCATTGAGCCATCATGCCAGTCCCTCTCAAGGGATTTTTGTTGTTTCTTTGTTTGTTAGTTTGTTAAGGTTTATTTATTTTTATTGCAAAGTCAGATTTACAGAGAGGAGAAGAGACAGAGAAGATCTTCCATTCTCTGATTCACTTCCCAAGAGGCTTCCACGGCTGGAACTGAGCCAATATTTCCAAAGCTAGGAGCCAGAAGACTCCTCCCAGTCTCCCACAGGGGTGCAATGTCCCAAAACTTTGGGCCGTCCTTGACTGATTTCCCAGGCCACAAGCAGGGGAATGGAAGACAGAGCTAACAGGATTAGAACCAGCACCCATATGGGATCATAGCACATTTAGCCACTAGGTCCATGCTGGACCCCCTCTCAAAAGTTTTAAACTCTAAATTTTAATTCATATTATAGTGCCTACACTGAAACTAGACATTCAACAGATTTACTCAATTTGTACCCCTTGCCTGGTTTAAAGACCAGACTAATTTCTGTATCTAACTAACATCTTCATAATATATAACATAAAAGCAGCAGATGAGGCTCAGCTGCCGGGTTCCACTCACATGGAAACCCAGACTGAGCTCCTGACTCCTGGATGTGGCCGGGCCCTGTTCCAGCAACTGCAGACATGTGCACAGCGATCAGTGGAAGGGAGGTCTCCCTGTTTCTGATTCTCTGCGGCTCAAATAAATCACAATGCACTAAGAATTAGCATACACTTGCAGCAGCAATAATAGAAACAAAGAAACAAATAAGCGTTCACATCATTTCACTGAACTAAAATGGTCCATAATTTAATTTTTAAAATTGATACTCTTCTTTGAAAGTGAACTGAGAAGAGCTCTTCCATCCACAGGAGCTTCATCCAGGTCTCCCATATAGGCGACAAGGGCTCAACAACCTGGACCATCTTCCGCTGATTTTCCCAGGCCACCAGCAGGGCTTGGATGGAGTAGCACAGCCAGGACCTGAGCAACGGGCTGGTGGCTGTGCAGGCAGCAGCTCGACTCATCACAAAAGCAACTCAGTCTCACATCATTTCAACTTCTAAACATCACCAAACTAAAGACAAGAGCTCTCCACAAAAGCAAGATTCTTTTTACTAAAAATATGCATGTATGCGTATATTTTAAAACTAAAAGCAACACACAGGGAAGAGACAGACACATTTCTTCCATCCACTCGTCCATGCCCCAGCTGGCCACAATGGCCAGGTTAAAGCCAGAAGCTGGAACCCCATCTGGGTCTCCACATGGGTGCAGGGATCTAAGGAACTGGGCCATCTTCAACTTGTCCCCTCAGGTCATTATCAGGGAGCTGGATGAAGGCAGAACAGTCAGGACTCACACTGGCAACACAGGCAGCAATTTCATCCAAAACACCACACAGGCCTCAAGAAGCAAGTTTCTAATTCACTTCCCACTGACCTTCTTTCTCATTAGACTAGAAGAAACCATCCATCAAAAACATAATAAACCAAGGAAAACAAAGACCTGCAACAAAGGAAGAAGCAAAAGGAAAGCCCCAGTGGTTCTAGCCTCATAGCTAACCTTAAAAACAGCTAATCTGGAGTGAGCAGTAAAGATAACTCCAGCAAACAGCAACATGGCCATGTGGGATGTCGGCACTACAAATGTTAAATTAGCACACTGCACCACAACACCAGCCCTCGCATACACTTTAACCAGAATAGTAGCAGAAACTATGACTTTTTACTACTTATATCTAGAAAACCACTCATCCAGAGAACGAGAGAGAGAATGAAATTTTCAGTGAAAACAAATCACTGGAATAATTGACTTAATCAAAAACTCAACTAAAATGTGATAAAACGGGGGCCAGCATTATGGCACAGTAGGCTAAGCTTCCACCTGTGGTGCTAGCATCCCATACAGGTGCCAACTGGTGTCCTGGCTGCTCCACTGCCCATCCAGCTCCCAGCTGGTGGCTGTGAAGGCAATAAAGGAAGGATCAAGTCCTTGGTCCCTTGCATTCATGCTGGAGACCCAGAAGGACTGGCTCAGCCTCAGCTATTATGGTCATTTGGCAAATCTGATGACCGATAGAGGATCTCTGTCTCTCCTTCTCTCTGTGTTACTCGAAAAGAAAAAATAAGTGAATCTTAAAAAGAAAGAGAGAGAGAGAGAACCAGGGCCTGGTACAATGGCTCAATGGCTAAATCCTCACCTTGCAAGCACCAGGACCCCATAAGGCTGACGGTTTCAGGCTCCGGCTGCTACTCTTGGTATCCAATTCCCTGCTTCTCTCTTTCACTCCCTTCCTCTCTTGTTACAAGAGACTGGTAAGTTGTCCTAAAAGGAATCCAAAATGACAAGCATTAGTGCACTCAAAAGCAGAGAAACAAACTCATGAAAGCCCAAGAATGGGGACAGGGCCTCCTCAGGTGCTGAGGCCTGTGCAGGGTTTGGACAGTTTGCCCAAAGGCACATGGGGGACATGGCAGCCAGCTCATCTGGGCCAGCTGGGGACATCAAGTGCCACATCAGGAAATGGAAAGCAGAACAGAACAGTATATTCTCCTGGTTAAGCTTTGCAGCAAGTGCCTGGGTCTGGGGATGCACTAAGGTGGACTTGATCAGCCACCGGATCTGGAAAAGATCTTCCCAACCCTGATGCAATAAAGCCAACAATGTGTCAGAACTGCCCAAACCACTCAGGCATCACCCTGGGAAGGCAGATGGCCAAGCTGCAACTTCACCTCCAGGAACCAACACTCAGTGCTCAATCATGGCCCGTCCTCATTAATTTTGCATGAAGGCAAGCGCCCACCTGCCCTCCTGCACCTGAGTTGATGACCAAGCTAACCTTGCCGTTGGGGACTTCAAGAAGAAGGCCAAGTCGCCACCTGCCTTTCAAAATCCCAATGCAGACCGAAGGAGAGGCCTGCGCTCACAGACACCGTCAATGATGAAGCTGGACCCCGCGCAAATGACCAAGCCACTGGATGCTTTCCTGGACGCCGAACAAAGGTCCAGCCGAGGCCAGACCTCCTGGACCACACACCAAAGTACAAGCCACCACCTCCCCAGCTGGACCCTATGTTGATGTCCAAGCCGCCACCTTGCCAACTAGACCATGCACCCAAGGACAAGTCACTGTTTCCCCAGGTGGACTCTGCACCCAAAGACAAGCTGCAGCCTCCCCAGCTGGACCCGCACAAAGAAAAATCCTCTGCCTTGCCAGCTGGATCCTGCAACCAAGGACAAGTCATTGTCTACCCAGCTGGACTCCGCACCCAAAGACAAGCTGTCGCCTCTCCAATTAGACCCATGCTCAAGGACTAGCCACTGCCTCCCCAGCTGGACCCGCACCCAAGCACAAGCCACCTTCTCCCCAACTGGAACCGCATCTAAGGACAAGTCACGGACTGCCCAGCTGGATCCCCACCCAAGGACAAGCTCCCACCTCCCCAGCTGAACACGCCCTAAGAACAAGCAGCCGCCTCCACAGCTGGATCCCGCACCCAAAGAAAAGCCACTGCTTCCACAGCTGGACCCTGTACAAAAGGACAAGTCACTGTCTCCCCAGCTGGAACCGCACCCAAGGACAATCCGCCATCTCTCCAACTAGACCCACACACAAAGACAAGCTGCTGCCTCCCCGGCTGGACCCGCAACCAAGGACAAGCTGAATCCTCCCCAGTGGGACCCGCACCCAAGGACAGAAAGCCGTCCTACCGCCTGGACCCCGCACACAGAGACAAGCAACTCCCTCCGCACCTGGACTCAGCACCCAAGAAGAGCGGCCACCTCCCCAGCTGGACCCCGAGCCCAGGAACAAGCTGTCGCCTCCCCAGCTATTCCTGCACCCAAAGACAAGCTGACTCCTCCCCAGCTGAACCTGCACCCAAGGACAAGCTTCCGCCTCCCCAGCTATACCCCGCACCCAAAGGACAAGCCATAGCCTCTAAAGCTGGACCTGCATCCAAGGACAAGCCGCCGCCTCCCCAGCTGGACTCCGCAACCAAGGATAAGCTGCCGCCTCACCAGCTGGACCCTGCACCCAACGACAAGCTGCCCCCTTCCCAGCTAGATGCACAACCAAGGAAAAGCAGTTGTTTCCACAGCTGGACACTGCACCCAAGGACAAGCTTCCGCCTTTCCAAATGGAACCCGCACCCAAGGAAAAATTGCCGCCTCCTCAGCTCGACCCCACATCCATGGACAAGTTGCCACCAACCCAGCTGGACCCCGCATCCAAAGACAAGCCGCCGCCTCCCCAGCTGGATCTCACACCCAAAGACAAGCAACTGCCTCCCCAGCTATACTACACCCAAGGACAAGCCACTGCCTCCACAGCTGGACTCGCACTTAAAAACAAGCAGCCGCCTCCCAAGCTGGACCCGCACACAAGGACAAGCCAATCTCTCCCCACCTGGACCCGCACCCTCTAATGCCTCCCAGCTGGACCCCCAAACAAGGACAAGCCAACTCCTACCCAGCTGGACAATGAACCCAAGAACAAGCTTCCTCCTCCCATCTAGACCAGCACCCAATGACAAGCAAACTCCTCCCAAGCTGGACCCTGCACCCAACCAGAAGCCACTGTCTCCCAAGCTGGACCAGCATCAAAGGACAAGCCCCCGCCTCTCCAACTGGACCCCACACCCAAGGACAAGCCACTGCCTCCCCAGCTGGACCCCGCACACAAATACAAGCTGCCGCCTCCCCAGCTGGACCCTGTGCTGACGGCATAGCCACCGTCTTGCCAGCTGGACCTCACACCCAAGGACAAGCTGCCGCTTTGCCAGCTGCAACCCGCACCCAAGAACAGCTGCTGCCTCCCCATCTGGAACCCGGACCCAAGAATAAGCCACCTCCTCCCCAGCTGGACCCCGCACCCAAGGACAAGTCACTGTCTCCCCAGCTGGACTCCACACCCTAGGACAAGCTGCTGCCTCCCCAATTATAGCCACACCCAAAGACAAGCTGCCGCCTAGCCAGCTACACCTGTACCCAAGGACTGCCTCCCCAGCTGACTGGAACCCAAGGAACAGCTGCCGCCTCCCCATCTGGAACCCACATCCAAGAACAAGTGCCGCCTCCCTAGCTGGATCCCGCACACAAAGAAAAGCCACCGCCTCCCCAGCAGGACCCCGCACTCAAGGACAAGTCACCACCGGCCAAGCTGGACTGGCACACAAGGACAAGCAACTCCCTCCCAAGCTGGACCCCGCACCCCAGGACAAGCCACCACATCCCTAGCTGACCAGCACCCAAGGACAAGCCACCTACTCCCCAGCTGGACCCCGCACCCAAGGATAAGCCACCAACTCCCCAGAAGGACCCGCAAACAACCACAAGCCAACTTCTTCCCAGCTGGACACAGCACCCAAGAACAAGCTGCAACCTCCCATCTAGACCAGCACCCAATGACAAGCTGCCACCTCCCAAGCTGGACCCGCAACCAAGGGGAAGCCACTGTCTCCCAAGCTGGACCCGCATCCAAGGACTAGCCACGGCCTCACCAGTTGGACCCCGAACCCAAGGACAAGCCATCTGGTCCCCATCTGGACCCCGCACTCAAGGACAAGCCACAGCCTCCCCAGCTGGACCCCACACCCAAGGATAAGCTGCCGCCTTACCACTGGACCCTGCACCTAAGGACTAGCCACAGCCTCGAAAGCTGGACCCGCATCCAAGGACAGGCTGCCCCCTTCACAGCTAGACCCGTACCCAAGGAAAAGCCGCTGTTTCCACAGCTGGACACTGCACACAAAGACAAGCTGACGCCTCCGAAGATGGACCCCGCATCCAAGGACAAGCCACAGCCTGAAAAGCAGGACCCACACCCAAGGACAAGCTGCCGCCTCCCCAGCTGGACCCCACACCCAAGGACAAGCTGCCGCCTTACCAGCTGGACCCTGCACCCAAGGACAAGCCACAGCCTGGAAAGCAGGACCCACACCCAAGGACAAGCTGCCGCCTCCCATCTAGACCAGCACTCAAAGACAGCCTCCACATTCCTAGCTGGATCCCGCACACAAAGGCAAGCCGTCACCTCCCCAGCTGACCCTGCTCCCAAGGAAAAGCCATCGCCTCCACAGCTGGACTGGCACACAAGGACAAGCCACTCCCTCCCCAGCTGGACCCGAACCCAACAACAAGCCGCCAGCTCCCCAGGTGACCCTGCACCTAAGGACAAGCCACCTCCTCCCCAGCTGGATCCCGCACCCAAAGGACAAGCTACCTCCTCACCACCCCCAGCTGGACCCCACACCCAATGATAACCCGCAAACTCCCCAGAAGGACCTGCAAACAACCACAAGCTAACTTCTTCCCAGCTGGACACAGCACCCAAGAACAAGCTGCCACCTCACATCTAGACCAGCACCCAATGAAAAAACTGCCGCCTCCAAAGCTGGACACCACATCCAAGGGGAAGCCACTGTCTCCCTAGCTGGACCCGCATCTAAGGACAAGCTGCTGCCTAACTTCCTCCCCAGCTGTGTGTCTTTCTTTAGACATTCCAACAGCTATACATCCAGCTGCCTCTGAAGACCCCATCTCTCTCAGAGGGTACCTAGGCAGCACAGTGGTACCTTCAGGGTCTCTGAAGCCCCTAGGCAACAAAACTGAGAGGAGAGGAGCTCAGACTCACCCAGTGCTCCCAGGTGACCCCCTGCCCTCTCTGGAGTACTGGTACTCCTGTAATAACCTCAACATGGGTGAGGTTGCACTGTTACCCTGACTGCATCCCACTCACAGTCCCAGGCCCACCCTATCAGGGTCCATCCTGGGTTCTGGCGCACTGAAGGCTCAGGCTGGTTTCAAGGGCTTTCAAGGGCTGGGAGGCCCCTGCCTCTCTGGCTTACCCCTCATTCCCAACACACAAAGAACTACAGGTCCTCCCTAACCCTGCCTGAGTCCTGTTTAAAAGCTGTGCAGCTGCCGCAGGGCTTGGCACTTCTCTTTCCTGGGAGCATGGGGTCCTCCACATGCTCAGTAAGCAGAAAAACCCTTTTCCTGTCAAGGACCATGTCAAAGGAGGCCCCTTCTCATTACAGCTGAAAGTATTAAAGTATTAAAGTATTAAAACAATGGCAATCAATTTGTATTGTTTTGCTTTTAATATAAATATAAATGTATATGTCATGGGTACATCCAAACACATGTAGGATTATCCACACATATAGTTTTATATTCCATATTTTATTGTGACCCAGAGATGTGAAACAATTCCAGGACCTACTGACAGATGATTAGGTAACTACACAAGCATGTATCATCACAGTGGAATATTCTCCAGCAGTAAACAGAACAGAGGAGGATGAGGAGGAAAGGAGGAAAGGAAGAGGAGCAAAGAAAGAGAAAGAAGAAAATAGGAGGAAAACGCAATGAGAAAAATTTCTGCATACTTCTTTGGAGATATTACCAGTGCGTGTGTGTGTGTGTGTGTGAGAGAGAGAGAGAGAGATCGCGGTGCCAGGTTGTGTGTGGGGACGTGCAGGCATTGTGTGTGCCAAGGTGTTTATGAGGGTCTCTGTGCAGCAGGCATTGTTGAAGCAGGGTGTGTATGTGTGTGTGTTCAAGGCATTGGTGCCATGGTGTGCGTGTGTGTGTGTTCGAGGCATTGCGGTGCCAGTGTGTGTGTGTGTGTGTGTGTGTGTGTGAGGTTTTGTGTTGCCAGTGTGGGGGGCATCATTGTGGTGTTGGGGTGTGTGTGTTTGGACAGAGGTAGGCAGAGTGATGCCAATGTGTGGAGGTGCAGTCATTGTGTGTGTGTGTGTGTGTGAGGCATTGTGGTACCAGGATGTGTGTGGGTCAGACATTGTGGTGCCTTGGTGTGTGTGTGAGGTTTTGTGGTGCCAGTGTGTGTGGGGGGACATCATTGTGATATTTGGGTGTGTGTGCTTGGGCAGAGGTAGGCAGAGTGATACCAATGTGTGTGGAGGTGCTGTCATTGTGTGTGTGTGTGTGTGTGTGTGTGAGAGAGGCAGTGTGGTACCAGGATGTGTGTGGAGGGCAGACATTGTGGTGCCTTGGTGTGTGAGTCTGTAGCAGGAATTTTGGTGTAAATGTGTGTATGTTTGTGGCATTGCAGTGCCTGGATGTAAAGGGGGAGGCATTGCATAGCCAGGGTGTGTGTCGGGGGCAATTATTGTGGTGCAAGGATGTGTGTTTCCAAGTGTTTATGTGGCACTGTGCTGCCTGGGTGTGTGTGTGTGAAGCACTGTGGTGCCAGGGTGTATGTATGTGTGTGTGTGTATGTGCAATGGCACTGTTATGCCAGTGTGTGTGTGTGTGCCTGTTTGCATGTCCATGTATATGTGTGTAGAACGCATTGCATAGCCAGGGTGCGTGTTTCAGGCATTGTGGTGCCAGGGTGAGTGTGTCAGGCTTTGTGGTACATGTGGTGTGCAATTGTGTGTGTTTGTATGTGTGTAACAGGCATTGTGGTACCAGGGTGTGTGTGTGCATCTGTGTATGTGTGTGTATGTGTGTGGCATTGTGGTGCCAGGGTATGTGGGGGGAGGGCCAGCACTGCGATGCCAGGGTGTTTGTGTGTATCTTTGTGTAGCAGGCATTTTTGAACCAGGGTGTGTATGTGTGTTCAAGGCACTGTGGCGCCATTGTGTGTATGTGTGTTTGTGTTCGAGGCATTGTGGTGCCAGTGTGCTCAGCGGTAAGGCATTGTGGTGCCAGGATGTGAGTGTGTCTATGCTTGAGTGTGCGTGTGTGTGTAGAACTCATTGTGGTGCCAGGTTGTGTGTGTGTTTGTGTGGCAGGCATTGTGATGCCAGGGTGAATGTGTGTGTGTGTCTGCATGCATGCAACATGTACTGTGGTACCAGAATGTGTGTGTGCATCTGTGTGTGTGAGGCATTGTGGTGCCACAGTGTGTATGTGTGTGTGGTATTGTGTTGCCAGGGTGTGTGTGGGGAGGGCCGGCACTGCGATGCCAGGGTGTTTGTGTGTGTCTTTGCGTAGCAGGCATTTTTGAACCAGGGTGTGTATGTGTGTTCAAGGCACTGTGGCGCCATTGTGTATGTGTGCATTTGTGTTTGTGTATGTGTGTTTGAGGCATTGTGGTGCCAGTGTGTGTGTGTGTGTGCAGCAGGCATTTTCAAACCAGGGTGTGTATGTGAGTGTGGCACTGTGGTTCCAGGTTGTGTGTGTGAGTGTTCGAGGCATTGTGGTGCCAGTGTGTGTTGGGAGGCAGGCATTGTGGTCCTAGGATGTTTGTTGTGAGGAGCAAGCATTTTTGTGCCAGGGTGTGTATGTGTGTCTGTGTGTAGCAGGCAAGTCAAACCAGGGTGTGTATGTGAGTATCCATCTGGGGGGAGCATTGTGGCACCAGGATGTATGTGTGTGTGTCAGAGAGAGAGAGAGAGAGAGAGAGAGAGAGAGAGAGAGAGTGAGTTTGGGGCATTATTGTGCTAGGGTGTGTGTGTGTGTGAGAGAGAGAGGGAGAGAGAGAGAGAGAGTGTGAGTTTGGGGTATTGTTGTGCCAGGGTGTGTGTGTGTGTGTGTATTCAAGGCATTGTGCTGCCACGCTGTTTGTGTGAGGCTTTGTGGTTCCAGGGTGTGTGAGGGGTGTAGGCACTGTGGTGCCAGGGTTTGTGTGTGTCTCTTTGTTTCTGTGTGTTCAAGGCATTGTGGTGCCAGAATGTGTGTTGTGTGTTTAGCAGGCTGTGGTGACAGGGTGTGTGTGTTTATAGGCACTGTGGTGGGATGGTGTGAGTGAGTGTGTGTGTGTCCTTGTGGTGCCAGTGTGTGTGTGTTCAAGGGATTGTGGTCCTAGGGTGTGTGTTAGGATGAGCAGGCATTTTTGTGCCAGGGTGTGTATGTGTGTCTGTGTGTAGCAGGCAGTCACAAACCAAGGTGTATGTGTGTATGGGACATTGTGGTACCAGGGTATGTGTTTGTGTGTGTACGTGTGTGAGAGAGAGTTTGGGGCATTGTTGTGCCCGGGTATGTGTGTGTTTCACTGTGTGTTTGTGTATGTGTGTTCAAGGCATTCTGGTGCCAGGGTATGTGTGTGTTTGTAGCAGGCATTGTGGAGCTAGGTTGTATGTGTGTGTGAAAGGGGGGGGAGAGAGATTGTGAGTTGGGGACACTGTTGTGGTGCCAGGGCATGTGTATGTCTCTCTGTGTATTTGTGTATGTGTGTTAGAGGCATTGTGATGCCAGGGAGTGTGTTCACGTCTGTGTGTCTTACTGTGTGCGTGTGTGTGAGGCATTGTGGTGCCACGGTGTGTAGGTGTGTGTGTGGCATTATGGTTCCAGGGTGTTTGTGAGGGTCTCTGTGTAGCAGGCATTGTCGAACCAGGGTGTGTATGTGTGTATGTATGTGTGGTGGAGGCACTGTGGTGCCAGGGTGTGTGTGTGTGTGTGTTCAAGGCATTGTGGTGCCAGGAGGTGTATTTGTGAGGCTTTGTGATGCCAGGGTGTATGTGTGTGTGTGGCTGGCATTGCGGGGCCAGTGTGTGTGTATGTGTGTGTGGCATTGTGTTGCCATTGTGTGTGTGGGGTATCTTGGTGCCAGGGTGTGTGGGTGGCAGGCATTATGTTGCCAGGATGTGTGTGTGTTTGCAACAGCGTTGTGGTGCCAGGGTTTGTGTATGGCATTGTGTTGTCGGTGTGTGTGTGGCATTGTGGTGCCAGGATTTTCTTGTGTGTGTGTCGGTGTGTGAATGTGGCAGACATTGTGGTGCCTGTGAGTGTGTGTGTGAGTGGGAGTTTGTCAGGAATTGTGGTGCCAGGACTAAGCCACTGACTGTGATACCCCTATCCCATGCTGGCATGCCTGGGATGCAGTCCCAGCTCTACCTCTGAACCTGCATTTTGCCATTGCACACAGTGGGAGGTAGCAGGTGATGGCTAGGTACTGTGGTCCCTGCCACCCACATGGGGCACCAGAATGGAGTTCCAGGCTCCTGGCTCTGGCCTGCTCCAGACCTGACTTTTCATTTGAGGAATGAAAAGGCTGTATATGCTTCTCTTGCTCTGTCTTTCAAATAAATAAACAAAAACAAATTTTAAAATGGCAAGTTTCCAAAGAAAAACATATAGTACATCTTAGACTTTTAATGTTTGTGTGCCTTCTGTAATTGATGCTGAAAATTAATAGTTAATGTGATAGAGCATGAGGATTTTTACCCACCTGGTGATAGTAATACTCTGTCTAATTAAAGACGGTTGATGTGGTTGGCATCATGGCTCAACCGGCTAATCTTCCACCTTCAAATGCTTACACTACACTTGGGCATTGATTGGTGTTCTGGCTGTACTTCTTATACATCTCCTTGTTCAAGGCCTGACAAAGAAATAGAGGAATGCCTAAATCCTTCGGACCCAGAGCCCATGTGAGAAACCTAGAAGAAACTCATAGCTCCTAGCTTCAGATCAGCTTATCTACATTTTTCAGAAATTTTGGGGGTGAACCAGAGGTTACAAGATCTGTCCCCCAATATCTGAAAATCTAGATTTTCAACAAAAAGGTATATTTTGACCAAAAGAGGGTACATTTATTGAACATTTGCACCCTTTGACCTTACCCCTCTCCAACATCATGGTCTCGCACAGTAGCCTAGCAGATAAAGTCCTTGCCTGGCACACATCAGGATCCCATATGGGCACCGCTTCTAATCCTGGCAGCCCCGCTTCCCATACAGCTCCCTGCTTGTGCCCTGGGAAACAGCAGAGAATGGTCCAAAGGCTTGAGACTCTGCATTCCCATGAGGGACTAGGAAGAGGCTCCAGGCTCCTGGCTTCAGATTGGCTCTGCTTCAGGCTTTGGGGCTGCATGGGAGATAAAGCAATGCATGGAAGATCTTTCTTTCTGCTTCTCATCCTCTTTGAATATCTGACTTTCTAATAAAATGAAATAAACCTTTAAAACTATCCCTTATTTAATGCTATCCCTTGACCTTCATCTCTATAAACACCTAACGTCACCTTTTAACTCCTACATATTTTTGCCATTAACTTCACTTGATTTTCTTGTTTTCCACAGCCTCACAAATCAGCAGACAGAAGATCTTTCTGTCTCTCCTTCTCTCTGCAAATCTGCTTTCCCAACAAAAGCAAATAAATCTTTTTAAACATGGAGAAGTGAGATGGACATTGAAAATTCAGCCTTTATCTATACTCCTAAAGAACATTAGGTTCTTCTCTTGCTTTTGTTTTCTATTTTTTTTAAAGATTTATTCATTTTATTACAGCCAGATATGCATAGAGGAGGAGAGACAGAGAGGAAGATCTTCCGTCCGCTGGTTCACTCCCCAAGTGAGCCGCAAAGGACCGATGCGCGCCAATCCGAATCCGGGTACCAGGAACCTCCTCCGGGTCTCCCATTGGGGTACAGGATCCCAATACATTGGGCCATCCTCGACTGCTTTCCCAGGTCACAAGCAGGGAGCTGGATGGGAAGTGGAGCTGCCGGGATTAGAACCGGCGCCCATATGGGATCCCGGGGCTTTCAAGGCGAGGACTTTTAGCCGCTAGGCACGCCGCCGAGCCCTGTTTTCTATTTTCTAGCTGTTGAGAGTAGTATACCTGACTGAGAAGTGAACTCAAAGTATGCCATTCTAAAAATCTGTGAAACAAAACAGTTGGGAGGGAGGAAGGAGAACACAGCAGGAGGGTCATGGGGAAAGTATCATGACGCTTCTGAAACTGTGCTGTGACATCTGCAGCATTTGTTCTGTTGATATGAATGAAATCATTTTTTTTTTTTTTAAAAACCAGAAATGGAGAAAAACAACTCTTTCCACAAATGCCTACAAACGTAGAAAGACAAGAAAGAAAGAGACAACATAACTCCTATAAAGGAACATGTCAATATTAGAATGTGAAAATTTAGAGACTGATGAAATACCTCAAAATAACTTCGGAAAAAAAAAAAAAAACACTGAAACAATCCCGGGAAAAAGCCAGGTCCATTCAACAAATGCTGTTGGTACAACTGGATAGCAGCTTGCAGAATTAAGAAGCAAGACCCGCACTGTCACACTGTGCAAAAATCAGCTCTAAATGGATCAAAGACTGAGATCTGCACTCAGAAACCAGCACACGGTTAAAGGAAAGTATAGGAAGCACTCTCCTAGAAATAGGAATGGGGAAAGACTTCTTAGAAAAGACAGCAAGGGCCTGGCATGGTAGCTTAGCAGGTGAAGTCCTCGCCTTGCACACACCTGAATCCCATATGGACACTGGATCCAATCTGACAGCTCTGCTTCCCATCCAGCTCCCTGCTTGTGGCTGGGGAAAGCAGTGGAGAAAAGACCAAGGTCTTAGGACCCTGTACTCACGTGAATGATCCAGAAGTCTTCTGACTCCTGGGCTTTTGATTGGCTTAGCTCCAGTCTTTGGCCACTTGCGGAGTGAATCAATGGATGGAATGTCTTCTTCTCTATCTCTTCTCTTCTCTGTAGATCTGACTGTCAAAGAAAACAAAATAAAATAGACCTTCCAGAAACAGAAAAGATGCCAAAAGCACAGGCAGTCAAGGCCAAAATCAAAAAATCGGACTACATCAAACTAAAAACCTTCTGTAAAGAAAAGGGAACAAGTTAAAAAGTGAAGAAGCAACCAACAGAATGGGAGAAATTTTTTGCATACTACACAAGTGATAGTGGAATAATATCCAGAATTCATAAAGAGCTTCAGAAATCCAGGGAAGAGAAAAAAAACTACTTGTTAAAAATGGGCAAAGGAAATGGACAAGCATTTTTCAAAAGAATATATTCAAATGACTCACAGACATGTGAAAGGTCAGTTGTTGACCTTATTTCATGGCTTCTCATTTAAGGGGATGTATAGTGATGGAGTAACATAGGCTACCACACCCAGATGTGGGGATACAACGCCATATGCATCCCTGCTTCCCAATCAAAGATGGACTCCCAGTGAAATTGCTGGAAATGTGTAAACAATGGGATGTTGGACTGTCTGGCATTGTCTGTACCAGCAATGTCAGGGAACACTTCAGTAACAGACTGATGGAATGATGACTCCTTGTGAAGGACTATACTATGGAGGCAACATGAGGAAAATCAGTCGGGGAGTGGGATTTGGGGGAAGGCAACTCCCAGTCTCCAGGAAATCGTACCATTAAAATTCAAATGCTTAAAATAAAAATTCAGCAAAAAAATTTTAAAAGATATGTTGACAGGGCCCGGCGGCATGGCCTAGCGGCTAAAGTCCTCGCCTTGAAAGCCCCAGGATCCCATATGGGCACCGGTTCTAATCCCAGCAGCTCCACTTCCCAGCCAGCTCCCTGCTTGTGGCCTGGGAAAGCAGTCGAGGACGGCCCAATGCATTGGGACACTGCACCCGCGTGGGAGACCCGGAAGAGGTTCCTGGTACCCGGCTTCAGATCGGTGCGCATCGGCCCGTTGCGCCTACTTGGGGAGTGAAACATAGGACGGAAGATCTTCCTCTCTGTCTCTCCTCCTCTGTGTATATCTGGCTGTAATAAAATGAATAAATCTTTAAAAAAAATATATGTTGACAACAGGAAGCTGGACTGACATTATTACTATAATGTCAAGATAAATTTAAACAGCAGAATGCTGTACTTAGGACTTTTTGAACAACTACACTAAAACAATATAGGAAAATTCAATCAGGGCAGGGAATTTGAGGAGAGGAAACTAAAGCACACAGCTCATGGAACTGTATTAGTAAATACATTTTTTTTTTAAATTTTATTTTAAATTCATTAATTACATTGTATTATGTGACACAGTTTCATAGGTACTGGGATTCTCCTCACCCCTCCCCAAACCCTCCCACCATGGTGGATTCCTCCACCTTGTTGCATAACCACAGTTCAAGTTCAGTTGAGATTCCCCCATTGCAAGCATATACCAAACATAGAAGTGTTCTGCGAAAAAGAAGTTAAATAGAGCGTATCCTCCTAGATCAGCTTTCAAACCCAAACCAAAAAAGTCAAAGATGGAAAGACAGAAAAAAGAAAGGGAAGTAGACAACAATATGTCTTCCGAACACAGATGCAAAGTACAAAGATCCTCAACAATCTACTAGCTAATAAAATCCACCATCATGGTCTCGCACAGTAGCCTAGCAGATAAAGTCCTTGCCTGGCACACATCAGGATCCCATATGGGCACCGCTTCTAATCCTGGCAGCCCCGCTTCCCATACAGCTCCCTGCTTGTGCCCTGGGAAAACAGTGGAGAATGGTCCAAAGGCTTGAGACTCTGCATTCCCATGAGGGACTAGGAAGAGGCTCCAGGCTCCTGGCTTCAGATTGGCTCTGCTTCAGGCATTGGGGCTGCATGGGAGATGAAGCAATGCATGGAAGATCTTTCTTTCTGCTTCTCATCCTCTTTGAATATCTGACTTTCTAATAAAATGATACAAATCTTTAAACAATAAATAATAAATAAAATCTAACATAATTCCCCTGGACCAAGGGATGGTTTAAAATAGCAATTTAATAAATGTGATACACAGCACTGATAAATGGAAGAATAAACACCATATGATTATCTCATCAGATGCAGAGACTGAATAATTTAAAACACAACATCCTTTCATTATAAAAACTTCATGTAAACTAGGTATGAAAAGAACACTCCTCCACACAAGACAAAATACAAAACTCCAAAACCATTACCATTCTGAATGGGAAACTATTGGAAGCAACTCCACTTAGATCTGGAACCAGCTAAGGATGCCTACTTTCACACCATTATTATGCACAAGTTCTAGAGGTTGTAGAGAGAGCCATAAGGCAAGAAAAATACACAAGAATGTACATGCTTTTCCTTGCCATCTGAAAGAACACAAGAAAGACATGTAGATTGAACTCCACGGAACAATCACGTCACAGATGAACTCAGAGTGCCATTTCCACACCTTAAATGGGAACGCTAGAAGGTGGGAGGACTTCCAGTGCCATAAAACGATAAAGGATGAAGAAAACCAAGTGAGCCTCTAACAGCCAGTTAGCCCTGCATATGGACTGAAATGTGGACAGTTTCCAAAGCAAAAGTCATAACTCAATCCACACATTTTTGTCTCCAACCACATCCTTCCCCATCGGAATGCTGCCAAGAATATGGTATAAAAATAGGTGTAGTTGCTAGATTGACACAAATTTAAAAGACGGTGAAACAGCAGTCTCTGATAATAATGAAAAGCCCCTGGAATTCTCATTCACAGTCTGTGGGAATATAAAACTGTATGACTATGTGGTGAAATAGTTTGGCAGTTAAACATTTAAAATGTAAGCCACTATCTCTGCTCTACTACCCAAGATGAATGAACAAATAAATGTCCGCACACAGACTTGGACACTCTGCTCGAAAGCTGAGTCAGTGTATTATGTATGTTTGTGTGGTGAACTGAATCAAAATGTCAACATGATTTGAAAATAAATAATTGTATCTGCAAGATTAAAGGCATAGAACCTCGTGCTTAAGTAAGTGGTTAGAATTCTGCATCCCAGGAGGAACGTCTAAGTTTGCACGCTGCTTTGGCTCCTGACTTTGCCTTCTTAGTGATGATAACCTTAGAGGAACTAAACAATGACTCATAAAATCAAATCTCTACCAAACACATGGATGACCTGGATTGAGATCTCAGTTCCCCAGTTTGGCATGGCCCAGACCTGGACATTTTGGGCACTTGGGCTGTGAATCAATAGTAGGGAGTGCTTACTCTCTCTTGCTTTCTCCTACTATTTTTTAAGCAATGCAAGATCACAGATCCAGGCACTGATGCTGGAATTCTCTTTTTAATGCTAGATCACAAAAACCATGCGAGAAGTCAACCTAATGAAAGGTTTATATTGAACATGCTCCAGCTTAATTCAGTTCTAAGAGATGAGATATTCACCAGATAAAGAACAGGCTTATTATTTTTTTTTTTAAATAAAACAACACAACACCTTAACAGCTTCCATATTCAGTGTTTGCAATGTACTAAAAATACACCCTTGGAGACAGCAAGCAATGGCTCAATACTTGGGAGCCTGACAATCACGAGGCAGACCTATTTGGGTTGTACACTACTAGACCAACACTGAGCATTCCAAGAACTAAAGGCAGTAAATCACAGAAGAGGGCCTCTCTCCCTCTCTCTCACATGCGCTCTCGAAATCGATCTCATTCTCTCTCATTTCCCTCCCCCTACACACACACACACGTCCCAAACACACTAAAAAAGGAAATAAAAATTTCAAAAATTTAGAAACTATATGAAGACCTATGAATTATGCTCAAAAGACAGAAGGGTAGAAGTGGATATTTGGTACAGCAGCAAAGGTGTTAGCTCTGATGTTCACATCCCATATCAGACTGCCTGAATTCAAACTCTTGTATTGCTTTCAGTGCTAACATCCTAGTAACATGCACTTGGGGAAGAAGTAGGCAATGTCTTAAGGGGGCCCGGTGGCGTGGCCTAGCGGCTAAGGTCCTCGCCTTGAAAGCCCCGGGATCCCATATGGGCGCCAGTTCTAATCCCAGCAGCTCCACTTCCCAGCCAGCTCCCTGCTTGTGGCCTGGGAAAGCAGTCGAGGACGGCCCAATGCATTGGGACCCTGCACCCGCGTGGGAGACCCAGAAGAGGTTCCAGGTTCCCGGGTTCGGATCGGCGCGCATTGGCCCGTTGCGGCTCACTTGGGGAGTGAATCATCGGATGGAAGATCTTTCTCTCTGTCTCTCCTCCTCTGTGTATATCTGGCTGTAATAAAATGAATAAATTTTTTAAAAAAAAAAAAAAGAACTTGTGTACTGACACTCACATGGGAGAGCTGCACTAAGTTCCTGGGTCCCAGACTGTGCCTGACCCTGCCTTAAAAGATACAGAACAGATGAACAGAATAATAGTAATAATAATAATAAAAAAGACGCAGCTCTTTCTATGCACAAATAATACTCCTTACCAACAAACATGCCACAGATGGAAAGTGAAACGAGGGGAAATAAGATATTTCACCCTTAACTGATAGTGAAAACAAAACAGTGTAGCCATAAAATAAAGCGCAACACTCACTGTGCTCAGGGCAGGTACCTCCCTTATAAGCTGGTCCGGATCTTCTTCGTCCTGCGCAGCTCCAAGATCCGCAGGGCTGTTGCCTCCCAGCTCCATGGCCGTCTGCACCGGCCAGCACTTCAGAGCTGAAGGCGCCAGGCAGACAGCGTGCGCTGGTCCGGAGAGTCTCTGTCTTCTTCCCGCACAGCTCCCGCACCAGCTGCCCCTCCGAGCTGAAGGCGCCAGGCAGACGGCCACGGCACTGGTCTGGAGAGTCTTCTTCCTGCGCAACTCCGCGGCCGTCTGCACCGGCCAGCCCCTCCGAGCTGAAGGCGCCAGGCAGACAGCGTGCGCTGGTCCAGAGAGTCTCTGTCTTCTTCCCACACAGCTCCCGCACCAGCCAGCCCCTCAGAGCTGAACGCGCCAACGCACCAGGCAGACGGCCATGGCACTGGTCCGGAGAGTCTTCCTCCTGCGCAGCTCCGCGGCCGTCTGCACCGGCCAGCAACTCCGAACTGAAGGCGCCAAACAGGAAGCAGCTTGGGCGAGGAGCTTCCGTTCTGCAGCCTATCAGTTTAAACTAACTGACCAATCAGGACCACGGAGAAGGCGGGACTAACCTTTCTACCTACGGGTCTTCCCAGTGCCCATTCTTACAGCTGGCCTAGCCTTGCCTGGCCAGCTTTAGTGTGTGTTCCTGTGATAGGTGGACCACTGTGAGCGGGAAAGGTTAGTCCCGCCTCCTCTGTGGCTCTGATTGGTCAGGCAGTTTCAACCAGGGCTGCTGACCGGAAGCTCCTCATCTACGCTGCTTCCTGCCTGGCACCTTCAGTCCTGAGGTGCTGCTGGCCGGTGCAGACGGCCACGGAGCTGGGGAAGAAGATCCAGACTCTCCGGACCAGTGCACGCTGCCATCTGCCTGGCGCCTGCAGTCCCGAGGTGCTGCTGGCTGGTGCAGACGGCCACGGAGCTGGGGAAAAAGATCCAGACTCTCCGGACCAGCTCACGCTGCCATCTGCCTGGCGCCTTCAGTCCCGAGGTGCTGCTGGCCGGTGCAGACGGCCATGGAGCTGGGGAAGAAGGTCCAGACTCTCCGGACCAGCTCACGCTGCCATCTGCCTGGCGCCTTCAGTCCTGAGGTGCTGGCCAGTGCAGACGGCCATGGAGCTGGGAGACAACGGCCCTGAGGATTCTGGAGCTGTGCGGGAGAAGAAGATTCAGACCAGCGTACGCTGCCATCTGCCTGACACCTTCAGTCCTGAGGTGCTGGCCAGTGCAGACGGCCATGGAGCTGGGGAGGCAACGGCCCTGAGGATCATGCTGGAGTCCCACAGGAGGAGGTGATCCGGACCAGCCTGCGAGGGAAGTCCCTGCCCTAAGCACAGTAAGTACCCTGCTTGTGGTTTTTCTGCACCGTTCCAAGCTGAGTCCCTGGGGGTCCTTCCCTCTGATGTGCTTTTTGGGGTCCCTGACCAGTCCTCCTCGCTCCGTGCCCACAGAACAGGGTCTACCCTCGTGTGCTTGGTGTGTGAGCCTCCTGACCCAGCATGGAATCTGGCCCACACGTGGTCGTGGTATTTGGAGTCAGAATCACTAGCTGAGGGACATGGTGTACTGTTAAGCATTGCTTTGGCTGGAGCTTGTTGGATTGCAGTGGGTTTGGCGTCACTGGTAGAATAAAGCAGCCAGAGGGGCCTCAGGGCAACTGTAGCTGTTTTGTGGAGCTTGAAAAGGCCTCCCCCTGGGGCCCTTTGTTCCAACTGTGGGGGTGCACCTGAGGGGCGTATGTGTGACTTGTATCTGCTACTTTTCTCCTTCGGATCCATCTTCAGAGGCAGATGCGTAGCTGTTTGGTTTCGATGTTTTGCCTGTTGCACTGTCTAGCAGGTTCCCCTATGCAGAAAGTTAGCTAGTTGATCCATTTTGGGTTAGTTTCAAAGGTGAAAAGTAGAGGGACGTGTTTAGCTTCAATGTTTCTAGCACCAGCTGTTAAAGAGTTAGTCATTTCCACTTGGCACCACAAAATTCTTTGTTGTAAGAAGCTGTCTCAAAAAAAAAAAAAAAAAATCCTGTTTCTAATAATCTTGAGTTGGTGACAATGAAAGTGTGTCCAAAACGTACAAATGTCCATGGAGAGGCAAAATTTCCCCATTTTAAAATCAATTTGTGCAGTAAAATACAAATTTATATATATATATATATATATATATATTAGGTTTAATATTATATTAAATCAAATTATTGAATCCATAGGTTTCTGTGTTGTCGTCTTCAAACATTAGTTACTGTGTAGGAAATGCTGGGTCCATGACTTAGAAAATGGCAATACCATGGAGGGAAATAGAGTGTGAGGGAAAAATGGGGAGGAAGGAATTGGAGGTGGAGGTGGGTAATTTGTGTTAGAAAATCCATATCATGGAAATAGTGTAAATTAAAGAGTAACACACATCCCCACCCAGAAAAAAAAAAAGATTATAAAGAAGAATTGCTGCTGATGGCACAAAACTAAGTTGCCTACCTCTATGTGGTTCTCAGGACTTCAGTGATAGAGTAAAATTTTAAAGCTTTCTGAATGATGAAGCTCAGAAATTGCCAAGAAAATCAGATGCTCTAGCTGGTACTTTTCAAACAGTGAGTTGTTACTGTTTCAGATGCTTGCTCTATGCAAAATTTGACAATGTACCCATCAAAAAGTAATAGACTAATGACAGAAAATAAAATTATTCTTAATGATTAAACATGTTTTCCCTTAAATATTGAAGGAAATAAATATTTATATTGACTAAAAAAATCAGATAGTTTCTACTAGTGAGATAAGTTCTATACCAGTATTCATATCTTTTCTAAATGGTAGAAATGATGTATTTCTGGATTGTAAGTATTTCATATACGTGTATCCGGTGAGGTATAAAATGATAGAAAAAAGAAAAGGGATGATATGTTGAGTAGAATATAGAAAGAACTAGCATTTAACTTCTGAGAAAATTCTGAATGAGGGGAGTAAGCCGTTGAAGAGAAATTGGTGAGGATAAAAATCTTTCCACTTCTCAAAGAGGTAATAGAAAATGCCAAAACCCTGAAACAAAAATGAGCCAGGTTTGTGGTGGAGATGGCAAATGACATGAACATGCCTGCTGAATAAGTAAAGGGAATTACATTAATTATCAATGAAGTACTGTTACATTTCGTGTGTTTCAACTATCATGCAGCCAGCATTTTAATCACGGCTCTAATAGATATTACATCCTTAAAAGAAAAATAAATCTATTTACTTGTCTTTCAAAGGGAGATTTTTACAGAGAGAAAAGGAAAGATGCAAAGAGATGTTTATCTGCCGACTTACCACACAAATGGCCAAAACAGCCACAGCTGAGCTGATCCAAAGCTGGGAGCCAGGAGCTTCTTCTGGGGCTCCCACATGGGTGCAGGGGCCCAAACAATTGGACATTTCTCTTCTTCTTTCCCAGACCATAAACTGAGAGGTGAATGAGAAGTAGAGCACAAAAAATCAGAAAAAAAGGCATTATAATTAGCATTAAATTTTAAATTTATGTTGGTGCTGAATGGGTGATGGATCGTGTCTACCTCAACAAGATCAGAGACAAATAACAAGGTTTAGAGTTCTATAGCACGAAGGATGATAGTGTCGCCTATAAAGTTGGACCTTTTTTGTCTTTTGCAAAGAAATGTATGTTTTTGTGTAATATGAAAAAATCTGATTATCTGTTATTTCGGTGGTTTCTGTGTCTTTGCTGTTAATGTTTTTAAATGAATCATTTATAATTAGATATATTTAAAATTTTTAGTGTGCAGGATTGAGTTTCACTCATTGGTGTCGTATGCACTTAACTCTGACAGAGTTAATTCCTCTGGTGTTTTTTATAAAGTAGGTCTTCAAGTCATAAATGTTCAGTCTTCATCTGTCTGTGTGTTTATTTTGAGGTTACTTTTGAAAGATGAGTTTCTGTATTGTTGGTGGACAATTTTTGTTGTTTTCTTTCAGTGTTTTTGATAGGACACCCTGTATTGTGTCCTCCATTACTCATGAGAAATCAGGTGTTAATCTGACTTTTGTTGAGAAGTCATTTTTTCTCTTGATACTTTCAGTATTGTCTCCTTGTCTTTGATTTCAAATCTTCAACTAGGATATGTATCTTTGTTTTTATCCTGTTGCAGTTTGTTGAATTTCTTGCAATGTGTGAAATTCTTCACATAACTCAAAATGATTTTGCCCTTTATTCTTTTTTTTTATTCTGCCTCATTCTATCATGTCTCTCATGTTGCAATTGTGATGATACCTATGTCGTTTTGCCCGATTACTTTCCCTAAATTGTTGAGACATTCATTTTATTTTATTTTTTACATCTCAGATAAATGTCATGGTTTCTCTATATTTTTACAAATTTTGATCATATAAACTATTGTGTTCTGCATAAGGTTTTGGTTTCTGTTATTTTCAGTTGAAGAGCACATATTTGCTGAAATAATAATCCCTGTCCCTTTATTAATAGTTCATGATAATACCATTTTTCTTATTTAATAATTCTTTTAGTACTTTAAACATATTGACAAAATCTGATTTAAAGTGTTTGGATAAATCCATTAGCTGAATACCTTCCTTCAAAAGGATATTTCTGTTGCTTACACATTTACTCACTGTCTGAATAATACATACTTTAACATGATATTCCCTAACTTTGAAAAGACTATTTATGTGAAAGGAAAGTGCATACAAAGAGCTGGCTTGTTTACTTTCTAATGCTTCCAACACTAAGGGTGGGCAAGAAGAAGTCAAGACCTGGGAACTTTATCCGTGTCTCCCATGTGACTCTCAGGTACTCGGGTGTCTGGGTGTTTGTCAGCAGGTTTTGCAGGTGTGTGAACAGGATGTCGGATTAGAGGCACAGTGCCAGGACTCAAACAGGAGCTCTGACATGGAAAGTGGGCATTGTAAGCAGTAACTTAATTCATAATACCACGTAACCCGCTACTGTTTAATAATTACAGAGACACTAAATTATGTGTGTTACGAATCTCAAATGTGATCCCACTCTCAAGAACTTGTTGTGGTTCGTTTATATTTTATATTTGTATGTTATATATTAATTGTTCATTACAACTTTTGTGCATTTGTTTTGTCTACATAGTGTACAGAATTTGAAACATGTGCATACACATGTACATTTGTACAAACACATGTATGCCTGTGTTTTCAAGCCATCAAAAGTTAGTGATCAGCCAGTGGTAGGTCAGAAGTTATGCTTTGGATAAACTTTCCATACTCTCCCAGTAGATCTCCATGTGCCTTTAGTTTGAATTTAGAAGTTGAGCGTCTGCAAATTTTTTTGAAAGTGTTCCTTGTGCAATGATTCATAAATTCCCTTTTCTGTCGCTCGTTTCTGGACATAGTTCTGCAGAGGTACACAGTCTTTTATATGTACTTAACCAGGGATGATTGGAATCTTAACAGAGTACTTAGGACTATGTCTCCTTTCATTTCTGTCTGGCCTACTGTTTTGTTATATATTACTCCTCCAGTGTGTGAGTTAGGCTCCACTGGTTGATGGGTTCTGTGATTTACTGTTTTCAGTAATACTCCTGGAAGAATGTTTTATATTTGCTGCAAATAAAAGCAACTCTTTAACTATACATTTAGTTGGCTGCCTTTCACAGTGTGCACCAGCATACCTCTGCATCCTGGAGCTTGGAGCGATGGGAGCTGCAGGTTCTTCTTGGAGATTCAGCCGTGCTGTGTAGAACTTGTGTACCTTGTGGAGGAAGGTGTTAGTTTACCATGGAAATGTCAGATGATCTCACTGTTTTACTGAGGTTAAGAATATTATCCTAGTTAAGAATATTATCCCATATTAATAGGCCTATTGTTCAATTCCCAAGAATGTAAGTGGCTGAGTTTTTCTTTCATTTTATCTGATTTGGTCTCTGATTCTCTGAAGGAAAAACTTGCCAAATGCATCACAGAACAGTGCAAAGACTCTGAAACATACTTTGTCTAGTTGTAATGCACATAAATTTAAAATGCATAACACCAAAATGGCCATGCATTTAGTTGCATGTAATGTCCATTAAGTTTCCTTGGGGGTTTTAGTTCTGTAAAATATAACGTTTATGCTAGAAACATCTTCACTCCTTACTTCCATGGATTGCAGCATTTTTTAAAAAATATTTTTGCTAAATTTAGTATCTCTCTCATTAATGAAAGCAACCACCTAATCTATGAAGTTACTGTAAGCTTAATGATTTTAAGCTGATAAAATGTTTAGTTTTAAATGTAAATAAATATACTTATGTTAAAATAAAAAAAAAGACTTAGTCATTTCTCCCAGTATTGATTTTCACTCCCTTGTAAAAGATTAGCTTAATGTAGATAGGTGGATTCATTTGTGGACTACCTAATCCATTGATCTACATGTTTTTGTGCCATTAGAGTTATGTTTTTTTTCATACCTTTTTTCTGTATGTTTAACACTCTATTATGTGATAGTATCCACAGATGCCAATTAGAAAGAATAAATTGTATCAAATGATGGAGAAAAAATAAGCAGACCAAAATTTGTAAAAAAAAAAAAAATTCTTGTTTTCATTAGGTGTGTAAGTAAAGGCTGCACACGTTATTCAGATCGTTGAGTTCCTCTCTCATATCTATAGATTGCTTTTTATGATAACTCTGTGAATTAATTCCCACAGATTATGGCAGATATATAGTGTCGTTTGGAGACTATCTTTTCTCACAATGCATAATGGTTCCCAATTACTTCCACTGAGTTGTAAGTGACCAGATTTCATCCCTTGATTAATTTATTTTTAATGCTGAGTAGTCTTCCACAATGTTTATGCACAACATTTTCTTTTACCAGTCATCTCTTGGTGGATCTCTGTGTTGATCCCATGGCTTAGCTGTTTTACCAGTCATCTGTTGGTGGATATCTGTTTTGGTTCCATGGCTTAGCTGTTGTGGGTTGAGCTGCTTTAAACTTGGTGTCACAGATATGCTGATTTCATTTAGTTTGGATAAATGCCCTGGAGTAGGATGTCTGGATCATAGGCTAGCTCTGTTTTCAGCTCTGGCCATTGCTGCCACTCGGGAAGTGAACCAGTGGATGGAAGACATTTCTTTCTGTCACTCTTTTTCTCTGCATCTCTTTTTGTCCGTCTCTTTATATAACTCAGCCATTCAGCTAAAAATTAAATCTTTTTTAAAGTTTTTGCTTTAATTAGCCAGGTGCCCTGGTATTATGTGTATGTATACACCTGCTATATTCATATGTGCTATTTGATTCCTTACTCATCACAAAGTCCTTCTTTGTTTCTTTTAAAAGTTTTTATGTTAGGGCCCGGTGGCATGGCCTAGCAGCTAAAGTCCTCACCTTGAACACCCCGGGATCCCATATGGGCACCGGTTCTAATCCCAGCAGCTCCACTTCCCATCCAGCTCCCTGCTTGTGGCCTGGGAAAGCAGTTGAGGACGGCCCAATGCATTGGGACCCTGCACCCATGTGGGAGACCCGGAGGAGGTTCCAGGTTCCCGGCTTCAGATCGGCGCGTATCGGCCTGTTGCGGCTCACTTGGGGAGTGAATCATCAGATGGAAGATCTTCCTCTCTGTCTCTCCTCCTCTGTGTATATCTGGCTCTAATAAAATGAATAAATCTTTAAAAAAAAGTTTTTATGTTACACTTTATTTTATTTGATATTAGGTTGGGCACCCTATTTTGTTTTCACTTTCTGTTAGCATGAAATATCTTATTTCCCCTCGTTTCACTTTCTATCTGTGGTATGTTTGTTGGTAAGGTGTATTATTTGTGCATAGAAAGAGCTGGGTCTTTTATTATTATTGTTATTATTATTATTACTATTGTTCTGTTCATCAGTTCTGTATCTTTTAAATCTAGAATTTAATCCACTTATATTCAAGGTTATTATTGATATGTAACAACTTGGTCTTACCATTTCTTGGAAAGTATTCTTTTGTTTACTTTGGATTATCTTTGGACTTTTCCAAGCACATTGCATGCATTCACGGTCCTTGATAATAATGACTATCATCTGTTTCTGTGTGTAGCACATCCTTAAGAATCATTTGCAAGTCTGGACATGTGGTGACATTCTTTCCATTTCTGCTTGTTTTGGAAGGTTTTTCTTTCACCTTGCTCTATAGATGAGAACTTTGCAGGACACAATATTCTGAGTTAACTGTTTCTCTTTTCTTTTTCAAATAAGCATTTATTGATTTATTTGGTGTTGAGCTGGTCCAAAGTAAGGAGCTAGGAGTTTCTTCTTAGTCTTCTGCATTGTTGTCCAAGCCCATGCACCTCAGCCGCCTTCTGCTTCTTTTCCCTGGACATTATCACAGAAGTGGATCAGAAAGTGGAGCAGCTGGGACTCAAACTGGATCAGGTTTAATGTCATCATCTCAGGCGGCAGCTTGACCTGCTGTGCCACTACCCAAGTCCCAGCTGTCTCCTTTAGGGCTTCAACTATGTCTCTTGGTTGTCTCTGCGTATAGAATTCCTGTGACAGAAATCGGCTGTTAGTCTAACTGCGCATCTTTTGAAGGTAAACTGACATTTCTCTTATACATATTTTACAATTCTTTAATTTAAACCTTTCTGATGGTGTGTAGCAGGAGTTCTGTGTTTTTCCTGAGTGTGGCTGTTTCTTTCCTTTTCCCAAATGAGGCATGCTTCTCCTATTATTCCAAAAATGTTACTTTTCACTCATTTTCTCTTTCAAAGCCTTCAGTTTTTCTTATGACACGCATTGTAGGTAATTTGATAATATCTCACAGATCTCTTACAATATTTTGTTTTTTCTCATTTTTTCTTCTTGTTTTTTGTTTGGGATGTATCCAAAGTTTTGCCCTCTAGTTGGGATATTCTATTTTCTGCCTCATTGAATCTTTTGTTGAGGTTTTTCACGGTATTTTCTGTTTGACATATTGAACTTTTCATTCCAAATATTTCATTTTGATTTCTTTTCAGTATGCAGACTTTTTCTTCCATGTTGTATATGTGTTTTTTTTATCTCATGAATTGTTTTCTGGATAATCTTTTGGTCATGCTCTTGAATTCATTTTCAGCATTTCATAGACCTCATCACCATTACATCCTCATTGAAATGTTATGTTGCTTTTGAGAAGTCATATTTCTTTCGTTGTTCCTGTTCCTTACATTTTGCTGCTTGTATTTCGGCATTTATTACCTGACATGCTGCTTTCACATGGGCACACAATTCTAATTTTAGTGATTTATATTCACAGCAGTACATGTCTAATCTCATATGTATCCTGTTTAGCACTTGTTAAACAGACATGTGGAAACTGCAAAATTATTTGTGTGGGTTGTGCACATAATGCCACTTGTTCAGATTCATCTGTCCTGGTAACTAGTAAAAAAATTTATCACTGAAATTGACAGGGCAGATGTTGATCCTCGCTACTTGGAGTACTTAGCTGAGAGTCATTCTTGAATTAATCTTCCATGCATGAGTCTCTCTGAACTTGTGCCAAGGCACAGGAAGCCTACTAGATGCTGTTCCACTTAGGGTTTCCTCAGCAACAGTTTGTCATGCTCACCAATTCTTTCGAATACAGTCCACAGTGTTTCTAGGAAAAGCATACTTACTATTTGATTTTTTTTATGTTTGTCTCATGAGTTCTCTTTGGCCTCTTGATCTGAGCATTCTTGAGCTTGAAATTTCTCTGAGTTCTATTTGGATTCTGTTTCTATCCGACCTGCTTCTTGTGAGCTCACATAACTTTGTGGCTCTCATTCCATATCTCTTTTCTCTAACCCAGACATCTTCAAGTTCCCAGTGCTGTTCTTCATCTATACAGAGTTTTTCTTCTTATTCAGAAATCCACAATTCATTATGTATCAAATGAATGGAATTTTTCTTCAAGTCTCATTTTTTCCCCAAGCACTCAGTCTCCTTGCAAACTCATCTACCTAATCACTGATGCTGGAAACTGGGGATTATTCTTTATCAATCCAAGTAGGAACCAACAACTTTTACCTACCTTCCTGATTTCATTAACAATGTCCTTGGTCAAGCTGCCACCAGGACTCTAATTGACTAGCTTCAGTTCAATCACCACTCTGGAGTCAGTTTCAAACATGAGTTGATTTCTTATTTTTCACAGTACAAATAACAGAAGCATAGAGGATTCTCAGTTTACCCTGCTTTTAGCCTCCTTGGATGCCCTCTTACTAGTTTTCCGTCCCAGTGGCCCTCAGACCAGTGTTTTCAAGCATCCAGTGCAGCTTCCGCCAGGGTCCTGGAGTCTTAACTGGGGAGTGTGCCTCCTTTGGTGTCTATGGGGGACTAGGGATGGGACAAAGGTTTGGGCGTCACAGTGGATGTCAGACACTGAGGTTGGAAATGCCCATTTTTCATTTTTAAGTGGATTTTTCTTGAAATCTCTGTCTTGCTGGAAGTTGTTTACTTTGATTGTAGGTTGTCTTTCACATAGGGTGCCAGGAAGAAATCAGGCGGCAGCTCACGCTAGTTTACGTATTTTTACCCGAGTTATGTTTGCTTATTTTTGAACACTTTGACTTAAACTCGCCTGATAATGTTCCTGTGATAGCTCCAAAGGCTCCCTTAGGCCTCTAGAAAGAAGCCTGTCTGCTGTGACTTCAGGGCCCCTGATTCAAACGAACACTTTGAGTAGACTTAAATGTGAGGGAACACTAGAGATTTCTAGACCAATCTGCCATGACAAAATAAGACCATTTTACATTTTTTTCTAAGTGGCTTAGAAGTGGGCCGCTTAACATTTGCTGCTGTGTGGTAGGGAGTGTGTGTCATTTTGGATTTTATTTAGAACAATGCAAGCCCAAAATGCTGCAGACACTGTGTAGGGTCAGGAAAACACATGTTATATTCAAGATACACACCAGACTTCCTGCCTGAGCCTTGTTCCCCAGGAGCAAAGCTGCAGGCACTCTCTTAGATCACCCTGCTGACACTGGGAAGCCCAAGAGTGTCACCTACACACACATCAGTGCATGTCTGCATGATTGAACCTAAAGCACTTGTCAACAGTTAGCCATACGCGCTGCTGGAACCTGAAGGAAAGGCACAGGAGGGTTGGTCCACTGTCTACATTGTATTTTCAGTGTCACCCACATACCACTAGATCAACTGTCCTCAATGCTACCTGCACCCATGTTTTGCAGGGCTAATTGTTTAGGAATCAGGGTCCTAGCTAATAGCAGCACACAGGCAGGATTGTGGTCTGCCTATAGAGTGAAGGAGAATCAAAAGGAGAATAATTGTCATAAAGTATGACATGAGCAGGTACATGCTGGTCACTCTGGCATATAGCTCCCTGAAGGAGTGCAGTGAGTCCAGGTGCAGGCTCCTGGGCTTTGCTTAGATTGCTTCAGTAGCAATTCCATCAATGGTGTGGCCTTCCAAAATGCTGAGCTCTTGTAAAGTTTCATGTAAAACAAAGTGCCTTTCTGTCATTTGTGTAATAGATACAACCTGGAAAATTCGATGGATGTGAAACCTGTGGGGGAAAAATTAGATTGCAATTATTTTGCAGTGTCTGTTGGCTTTGGTATGAGTTTCTCACCTACCAGATGCCTGGTGGCTAGTGGGGAATTAGTCCTTGACAAACCTCTCACCACTCTGGTGTTCATCACCCCAGTGCCAGCAGTGCCCCTTCCTGTTAGCCTTGGGGACTAGACATCACCTGGGCAGCAAACACTGCCTTACCTCCAGTCCGGATACAGGCAGCTGTAGAAGCCTTCTGCTGACGAGCCCTTGTGATAATGCAGGAGGGAAAAGGTACATTGTCAGTGTTATTACAGATTAGAAAACAAGTTTAGATTTTTTTTTGCATGGGTTGGGGACAGGAGAATAGCCTTATATGTTGGTTCTAAATTGATGTCAGAATGTGTTAGCAAAAGGCCTGCATTTGCATTATAGATAATAGCTTTTAACAGATCTTTTGGAAACTAATTCCTATTTTGCCAGACTGAAATTTGTTTTATTTTAATTTAAGTTTTATTCTAGACTAAGTTTTGATAACCAATTTGGATAAACAGGCTAAAAAAAATCTTTCAACTTATTCTTACATCTTCTTACATTTGCTTTTCAGAAAACTGTGAATTACAGAAGAGTGTTACTGCTAAGGACAGAATATATTGGCAGGAAATACAGTTAGGTCACAAATGTTTTGACAATATTGATAATGTAGAACCCTAGTATAGTATTGATATGTCCTGTACTAATGAAAAACCTCCATTTCATAGCAGCATTCTTAGCCTGTTTCTGATTAATCCAGAAGGTGCATGGAGAGTTCTGGCACTCAGCAATCATCACCGCACTGCTAGGCTGTCATGACTGTTAGGAAGCAGGAAGGCTACCTCAGCTTTGCAGGGTACGTCTAGGTGCTGTGCAGCCCAGCTTGCAGGAGTATCACTTAATCCTCACCCCGGCAGAGTCAGGAGCCAGAGCTGCCCACCTCTGCCACATCTTCCCTTCATCCCGGAAGTTTTCTGCCCAGCTGTTTGAATTCTGTCTCCCACCCAGCAGAATAGGAAGGAAGGAATTTCAGGACAGGCAGATGTTGGAAAATCCTTTGGTATCAGTCAGTTTAATCTAGGGCTAGCTGACTGTCTTGGTGAACTGATGAGTAAATAGACAATTTAGAAATCAGCCTCTGGGATGAATACATGGATGTGAGTTGGGTAGTACTGGCTTTAAGTCTTGAAAATAGATGACGTGCTGGTGAAAAGGCAAGTCTGCTCTTACTTTCTTGCTCTTTCTGCTGGGACCTGAGTGTTGGAGACCTGACAGGCATGGCCTTGACCAGACTGGCACAGAGCAGCCCGGTACAGGGCCTGGAGCCCTCATCTGGGTGTGCCCTGTGGATGCAGCACTACTGAAGGAGGTTGTTAGCGGTGTGGTGGAGTCACGTCTGCATGAGGCTACACCTGATTTGTAGAGCTCCTCGGCTGGAGACCAGTTGGGAGCCCTCAGCTCATGCGTGAGGATGTGTTGTCAGCTCAGCCAGGTAATGAATCTGGCACCTGCCATGTGTTCTTCCTGATTGGTTCTGGGCTTGGAGCAAATTTCCTAGTTATTCTCTGAGTCCCAGAGACCCTTTCAAGCAGGGATTGCAAACAGAGCACTGGCAAAATCTGAGGCTTCATTTGAAATTGGAGTTAAATTTCCGTTGACAAGGGAGACATTCTGCAGGTCAGCATGCCACCCTAATGCCCTGCTGCTTCATTCCCAACCTCTCTGCATCCACAATACCCACCACATACTTCTCCAACATGCCACTGTCTATTCAAGTTCCTTCTGCTGTATTTCCGTTCTTTTATCTCCACATGCCATCATCATTTACACAGTGTTCCTTCCTAAGCCATACAAGTTGACATTTTGACTCCACGAGTGTTTGGATACAACTACTCCTTGATTGTCCTACTTCTAGCAAATTTTCTGTGCACCTTTTTTCTTGTGATAATTTTTCTATTTTGTCAGCTTTTACCTTTAAGTTTTTATCTATTTGGGAGGTAAAGAGAGAGGCAGAATTAAACATTTTCTATCTCATGGTTCACTCCCCAAATGTAAATAACAACCATGGCTGTGCCAGGCAGAAACCAGGACCCTGGAACTCAGTCCAGGTCTCCCATGGGGGTTGCAGGAACCCAAGAACTTGAGCCATTAGCTATTGCCACACACGGTGAGCGTTAACTAGAATTCATTCTTACAATTGTTCTCACTACTTCCTTCCTACATGCAGTGTTCAGGCGTAACCGCTGGCTGTTAGTGCACTGTTTAGACACTTATTTAGTTTTAAAAAAATTTACACTTGCTTTTATTGGGAAGTCACATAAACGGAGAAGAGGAGAGACAGAGAAGAAGATCTTCTGTCTGCTGATTCACTCACGAAGCAGCTGCAATGACCGGAGCTGAGCCAATCCGAAGCCGGGAACCTCTTCCGGGTCTCCCATGTGGGTGCAGAGTCCCAAGACTTTGGGCTATCCTCGATTGCTTTCCCACGACACAAGCAGGGAGCTGGATGGGAAGCAGGGCTGCCAGGATTAGAACCAGCACCCATATGGGATTCCGGCAGCATGCAAGGTGAAGACTTCCAGCTGCTAGGCTACCGTGACAGGCCTTAGACATTTATTTAATGAAGCAGCTCTATCCAGACAGGTTTCCAGTCTGGGTGTCCGTGTATGAGGCCAAACTCGACATAAGGACTTGAATGTGACATCTCTGCTCGCGTCTGTCCTAGCAGGGATGTCTCCAATGTTTGAGAAAGAGTCAGAAGTGTGTTCTGTGGACGTGCAGTATCTCAGGCCTCTTATGCTGCAAGAAAGCCCTCTGTCCGTCTCTGCAAGTCCTGATGGGAGTGGACTTGCTTCTGTATGTGGCCTTCATTCTCACTGATGCTGTCCTTCTTCCCAATGCACTCTGTTTCCCGTCAGTACAAATTAGCCCAGCTGATTGTGCCGCTGGTCCCTCAGGAGGTTTGCCTCTTGCCAGTCAGCTGCGTTCCTTGTGTGCAGGCCATCACTAATGGCACAGGCAGGTGGTACCTTGCACGTGTGGCATGGCTCTCCTGACTTGTGCTTCCTGTGAGCACATCAATTGTCATGTTTCCACATTCCTTTCTTTGGGGGAAATGATCTCTCGTGTTTACAGAATAATCCCATTTTTTTCTTATTGCCATCTAAAGTTGCCTTTGTCCTCATCAGAAGGGGAAGGTGAGTAACCTTTCTGCTGCACATGGGCCAGAAGCCAAGTTCACTGGAAGGTCAGAGTAGGTGACACCCCTCTGTGGAAATACCGCGTGGGAGCCATGCACAGAGTTGGTGCACTTGGACTTTCTAGAATGGGGGTTGGACAGCTTAGAGACCGGAGGTAACTGGAGCAACATGGAAGATTAGGCTCACCCGTTCTCTGTCATCTCTGTCAGAGCTAGGGAGTTTGAGTCCTGTCTGCTCCAGTGGGCTGTTTTCCTGGTAGCTCACTCTGCTGTCTTCCTGGTGTGTATGTGTGTGTGTGTGTGTGTGAGAGAGAGAGAGAGAGAGAAAGAGAGAGTCAGGGCATAGTTAGTTGCTACATGCACGTCAGGCTGAGCAGCAGCAGAAGCGCCCTTTTCCCAGGAATGCCCCCTCCCAGCTCAGTTCACACCTGCCTGATTTTCTGGTCAGTGCTGTGAAGGCCTTATCTTGTGATCTCTGGGGTGACACCCAACCTTGAAATGTGTGTGTTGATGAGACAGCTGTGTTCTGGTGAAGCTTCCAGGCCGTGGGAGTCAGAGCAGTGCTATTAGGTTTTACAGCTGAGCTCTTGGTCATCCTTGGAACATGCTCAATCTTTTCTCAACTGTGGGCTTGTATGCTGTGTTGCTGTCGAGGCACTTGTTGTTCCGGATCCTATACTAGACTACTGGGGGTTGAGGGAAAAGACGCCTGTGCCTGCACTGTCACTTGATTGAGTCAGAGTATTTCTAATCTCTCCAGGCCCCAGGGTCTTGGCATCACAATCCTGACCTCCTCCATGCAATTGCCAAGGTTTCCCTCCCAAGAGCTCACATTCAGGTGGCCAGATGTGGGCCCCAGGTTTTCACCAGGACTGTCATATTCCCTTGAAATTGAGCAGGCTGATGTGGTGGGTGTGGGCTGACAGGGTGAGCCAACCCTTGACACAGCCCCCTCACCATCTACCAAGCAGGAGTGCAGCCCTTGCACCAAGCGACCTTTAAGGATCCTCAGTCCCAAAGGACATTGCTGCAGAGGCTCCACTGTAGAGAAAATGCTGATTTTTTTTTTTCATTTGAGGTATGTCACCAGTGAGTTCAGAAATCTTTCCTCTGTGTATTCCCTTGAGTGCCTGTTGTGTGCAAGGTCTCCCCCAGGACTACCGGTGGAGCAGGCACTCGCTGGGACCAGGCAGGCCAGGCTGGCCCAGTGCCTGCCTCAGCTTCCGACTGCTGCCGTGAGGTGCTCCCATGAACTCAGTGGCTTTAAGGCGCAGACAATTAGCATCGACTCATTCTGGGCATCAGAAGTCTAAGGAGGATCTACAGGGCAGAGTCATGCTATTGACAAGGCTGGGCTCCTGGGTTTAAAGGGAAATTTGGTTCTTCCTTATCTCATGGCCCCCACATCTCTGTGACCTCTGCTTCTGTCATCACATCACTGCTTAGAACCCGACCCTTGGCCCTGCATCTGTTAAAGATCCCTGTAATAATGTCTGTCTCGGGCCCGGCGGCGTGGCCTAGCGGCTAAAGTCCTCGCCTTGAACGCCCTGGGATCCCATATGGGCGCCGGTTCTAATCCCGGCAGCTCCACTTCCCATCCAGCTCCCTGCTTGTGGCCTGGGAAAGCAGTTGAGGACGGCCCAATGCATTGGGACACTGCACCCACGTGGGAGACCTGGAAGAGGTTCCTGGTTCCCGGCTTAGGATCGGCGCGCACCGGCCCGTTGCGGCTCACTTAGGGGAGTGAAACATCGGATGGAAGATCTTCCTCTCTGTCTCTCCTCCTCTCTGTATATCTGACTTTGTAATAAAAATAAAATAAATCTTTAAAAAAAAAAAAAAATAATGTCTGTCTCACTCACACGACCCAGCAGCATCTGTCTTTCCAGGTGGAACATCCGTTTTGTCAGGGAAGGTGTTAGGAAGAGGATACGGGCATTTGGTGGTAGTGGGGAACATTGTGCCTCCCACAGTCCATATCTGCTGGTGTCTGTCCCTGGGAGCCTCTGCCAGAAGTAGGTAATGTGGAGTATCAGGTGGACCTTCTGAGTAATTAGTAACGACTCATGCCTGTTGACCTGTATTACAACTGCGGATTCAGACACCCACATCCCACATCAGAGTGACAGGGTGACAGCCAACTCCTGGCTCTCCTCCTGACTTCAGCCCCTTGCTAATGTAGACCCTGTGAAGTATGGAAGGAATGGCTCCAGGGTCGTCCATACGGGACTCTCGTCTTTGGCCTGGCTCTGCCCCAGCAATTGAGAAATGATGTAGGGGACAGGAATATGTGCATTCTCTCTGTGTCTCAAATAAATGCATTTCAGCATTATTTTTAAAAAGAAACTGAAAAACTATTTTAGGTCAGGTTTTAACATGTGGATAGTTGTGTCAGAACTATCATCATGGGGCCCAGCGGCATGGCCTAGTGGCAAAAGTCCTTGCCTTGAACACCCCGGGATCCCATATGGGCGCCTGTTCTAATCCCGGCAGCTCCACTTCCCATCCAGCTCCCTGCTTGTGACCTGGGAAAGCAGTCAAGGACGGCCCAAAGCCTTGGGACCCTGCACCCGCGTGGGAGACCCGGAAGAGGTTCCAGCTTCCCGGGTTTGGATCGGCGCAGCACCAGCCGTTGCAGCTCACTTGGGGAGTAAATCATCGGACGGAAGATCTTCCTCTCTGTCTCGCCTCCTCTGTGTATATCTGACTTTGTAATAAAAATAAATAAATTTTTTTAAAAAAAAGAACTATCATCGTGTAATAAAAAATATGGACAATTTAATTAACCTGGTAAGTGGTAGGAATCTGTGGAAATATCATTACTATAAAAATGACTAAATGTTTAAAAATAACTAGCACAAGAACCATTAAAATGGACAGAATTGTAAATCTAGGCCACCCAGTACTTTCCGATCACAAAAATCCATTTAGAAAAATTATATTATCCTAAGTAAACCAAATTAGAGAGTTCAGAGTGGGAAAAGAATCCTTAGAGAGATGCTAGCATTTGCCCGTTTTCATGGTTCTTTTGGTCATATCAGCATAGCCAAGAAAATTTCTAACCATTAATCACTGTGGTGTAAAAATTGTATAAATAAAATAACACTAGAGACCAACAAAGCATGAATGATTCTCTAGAGCTAGCAATTAGGAAAAAATGATTTCAAAAGCCAAGAGATTGTTTAAGAAACAAAAAGGCAGACTAGTTATATGGATTCAGTTATGAATTAAAAAACTGGCCTGCAGTTGTCTTGCATGCAGTCTGTCGTTTGCCATGGTTGCTGGTAAATTTGAGTGTAGATGAAAGTAGGAAAATGGTTGAGTTTCTAGGTACAGTTATTTAATTTTCTGTGTTTTGTATAATCAGTTGTCTTTTTAAATATCTTAATTTTTAACTTCAGCCTATTGTCAGAGTAACAAGGTTTCATTTTTTAAGTGAAACACAAAAACCAAGAGTTGATATAACAACATAGATTTTTAAAAGATTTTAATTATTTTTATTTCCATTGTGCAGGCATCAGCAGCTGAGGAGGCCCAGTTCTGACACGTACCCTCCAATGATCGGGACTTTTCCTTGTCTGGGTTTTGAGTCCAGCCATCCAGTCCCCCATGAAATCTCACCTGGCGTGACCTCAGAACATTTCTTCCCACATCAGGGTCTCTAAGGTGTCATCAAATGAATGTCTCCCATCCCCAGATGCTAATGCACTTTAACAGCAAGGAGTGCCCCCCCCCCTAGCAGCACGCAGGAGGAAAAAATTTGAAACATTTGTCCCACTCACCTTTCCCCATGCCTCGACCCTCCCCACTCTAACTGGAGGCCCCCACGGCGCAGCACTCTCAGCTATTTAAAAAACATTAAAAAGAATTTTAAGCCCCAGTTGTTTCACTTTTGATCAGTTCCCTGCTAACGCACCTAGAAAAAGTAGTAAAAGATGGCCCTAGTGCTTAGGCCCCTGCACCCACACAGGAGACCTGCACAGAGCTGCTGACTTCATTCTGGTCCTGCCCTGGCTATTGAGGTTATCACTGAGGCTATCTGAGAATTGAACCAGTGGGTGGAAGATCTCTCTATCTCTCTTTACAATATTACATCTGACATATCTGGCAGGGGGCATGTGGCCAGAGTGTTGTGGGAGGGAGCCCTGCCCCTGTGGAGACATGTGGCTCTTCACCCCAGGTGGAATCACTGGTCACCCTGACAGCAGCCGAGCCACATGCCTCCCGTGTCCCTTTCCCTGTGATTCCTAAAGCACTGTGGGTTATCCCAGATGTTCTAGGGGAAAAAATGTACCTGTTACTGTCAACACATCCATTCTGGCAGCCTCCTTCTGCTCCCTCATCTTCAGGGTCCCTCTGTCCTGGGAGGCCCCTGGTTTGCATGCCTGGAACCTGGGGCCAGTGGTTTCCAGCTGGCTCCATGGGTGAGTCTGCACCCAGGGCTGGAAATGCTGATGTTGGTAACTAGGGGAGATGGTAGCAAAGACTGTGGATGAGAAGGGGCAGTGTGGAGGGAACTGCATAGACCTAGATGGCAGCCAGTGTTCTTTAAGCCCTGACCATGGAGCCCAGGGCAGGCTGCCTGGACAGAGCTTCGGGGCACCAGACAAGAGCCAGCAGGGAAGATACTCTCACCTTCCTTTCCGCCTCCTGCCAAACCCAACAGGAAACCCAGATAGGCCCCAGGGGTGCCAGGCAGGCAGAGCAGGGCAGGGGCATCCAAGGAGAGCACCTGTGCCTCTCTCTCCTCCCCATGTCCCCGTGGACTGGCCTGGCCTACAGCGCACCTTCTCGGGAATCCCTCATCTCACTCTGCCTGTTGTTCTCCTTTGGGCTTTCACCTGTGGTGCCCACAAATGCCCACAGCATTGCAGCCAGAACCCTCCTCCCTCCTGGACACCCCAAGGTCACTGGGCAGGCAGCATGGCCGGCAGCTCCCACCCAAGCCCTCAGCTGCTGCCGCCCCAGCAGGACACTCAGATCTCTCACTCCTCTGCCCACCCACATCCCAACAGCCTCAGGAAGTGCAGTAGCCGGTGCTTGAGCTGCTGCCCACCTGGGACACCAGTGTCGTAGGTGGCCCCTTCACCTCCTGCACCACAATGGTGACCCCTACAGCTGAGGGTCAGACGCTGTAATGGGGTCACACACTTCTTGTGTGTGAGCAGTAGTGTCTGTGTACATAGAGGGACAGGGACAATGGCCACCTTCGTCTTTGCCTAGACTCTGCCAACAGGGGTCCTGCTGCTCACGTTTGAGGTTCTCTGTCAATGCTGGCTGCCAATGAGCTGCCCACCTTGTTCCCCTGCTTTCCATTGCCTGGGCTAGCCAGGTCCTAGAGAGCCACGGGCTTGGTTTGTCATGGACCCACCTGGCCACGCCCTACCTCGGGCCTCCATACACCAAGCCTCATTGGCGCCCACTCCTCAACCTCAGAACCAGTCCCAAATCACTGAACACCCAGCCCTGCTTTACAGTAGAGCCTCAGGCCTCAGCTCTCCCCTGGAATTCCCAGTGCCTGCCCAGCTGGCCCCATGGAGCTTTGCAGCATCTTCTTTCCATGGCTTTGGCCTGGCTGTGCCCCGCAGCCCCGTCACCTTCACATAGTAACACCCTTCAGGTACAAGTGGAATCTCTCTCTCTGTGTCTCTCCTTCTCTGGGTAAACTCTGCCTTTCAAATAAAAAAAATAGAATAAATCTTAAAAAAAAAAGAAAAAGAAAAAGAAAAAGAGCTACAGAGAGACGAAGAGGAAAACCTTCCATCCACTGGGTCATCCCCCAAGTGGCCGCCAGCCAGGCCCAACCTGAAGTCAGGAGCTTCTTATGTGAGCGCAGGACCCCAAGGCTTTGGGTGGTCTTCCTTTACTTTTCCAGTCTGTCAGCGAGGAACTAGAGTGGAAATATAGCAGCCGGACATGAAGTTATGCTCATAGGGGATGCCACGTTTTAGGTCATGTTTTTATACCTACCCCTGTGAGTTCCAACTTGAGATAAACACGCCCAATGAAGCAGGGTGGGGATGGGGGCTGGGAAATGCCTGCATCACTGCCTCCTGAGCCACATTCTTTCAGGAGCTTCTCCTGGGTGAGCTGGGCGCGGCTCAGGTCGATGGGGGCACATGGCGCAGGTGCAATGGTCAGTGCACCCTGACTTCTCTGCCATAGTTACCAGGTGGCCACCGTGCTGCAGACACGGAACATGGAGCAGAAGCAGTGGTACCAAGAGGAGCAGGGCCTTGCCGGGATGGGTGTGGCTGTGGCATTCTGGGAAACTGAATCTTGGCAGAGGCCCAAAGGTGCAGAGTGGGTGGCTTGGCCAGCAGCAGGAGAGTGGCAGACAAAAGCAAGGAGCTTTCCAGGCCTGGCGACTGGTTCCTCAGGAGAGCGTGGTCCTGGAAGCCTTGAGGGACAGCCAGCGGGTGGCCCAGGGATGGACGTGGCCCTGGAGCCAGGCCCTGGAGACCAAGTCCAGGAAGGAAGGTGGTCTTTGCTCCTCAGGATGATGCCCTCCCCACTGGGTGATCAAAGCAGTTGTGGAAAACCCATGGAGCCCAGGAATGAGGACAAATGCGAATGGCTTTGGTATTAGAAGGCCAAAGCTGGCAACCTGGGAGTGGGGGTGATAGCAGATGGTCCCCACAACACCGAGAAGAGCATCCGAGTCCCTAACACCAAGGCCAGATGGTCCCGGGGGTCCCAGGAGCCTCCTGCAGTCATCTGGTCTCGTAGGATGAACACATGGGGGGCCGTTGTGGTCCTGCTGTTCTGGCCCATCTGCTGGAAGCCAATCCTGCCCTCTCACTTGCTTGCTTGCTTGGCACTGCAGACAGCCCTGGAACGAGCCCAGCACTCCCAATACAGATGGCCGGTCCAATCTGTGGCTTGTAAATCTACACAGATACAATGTTCTGTCATTAAAGATTCATTTAGACTTATCTTCATAGGAAGCGATCTAACTCAGCCAGACCCATAAATGACAAATCACTCTCCCACGAGATGAGCCTTATGGTGGGAGGCACAGTTTTCCAGCTTGGATCTGGGAGTTCGTTTCCACAGAGCATGCACACTGTGGACTGCTCAGACCCATGAATCCGTCCCGGGCTGTACCACCCGTGATGCCTGTGTCTGACCAGATTGAAAGGATGGATGAGAAAAAGGAGCTGGGGAATTGAGCACCTGTGACCTCAACTGGCTGTTGATTTTAACAGTGGATAAAACCAAAAGCAGTCTGGCATCATGGCATGGCAGGCTAAGCCTCTGGTGGTGCCTGCATCCCATATAGCTGTGGGCTCATGCCTGCTGCACTTGCAGTCCAGCTGCTTGCTTATGTCCTGGGAAAATAGTACAAGATGGCCAAAGTGTCAGGATCCCGGCATCCACGTGGGAGTCCTGGAAAAATCTCCCTGTTCCAGGCTTTGAATCAGCTCAGCTCCAGCCACTGCAGCCATCTGGGAAGTGAACCAGCAGATGGAACATCTTTCTGCCTCTCTTTCTGTATAAAATCGGCCTTTAGAGGGTCTGGTGTGATAACCAAGTGGCTAAAGTCCTCGCTTTGCATCCACTGGATCCCATATGGGCACCAGTTTTAACCTGGCAGCTCCACTTCCCATCTAGCTCCCTGCTTGTGGCCTGGGAAAGCAGTCGAGGACAGCCCAAAGCCTTGGGACCCTGCACCCACATGGGAGACCTGGAAGAAGCTCCTGGCTTGGGATTGGCTCAGCTCTAGTCATTGCGGCCACCTGGGGAGTGAATCAGTGGACAGATCTTCCTCTCTGCTTCCCTCCTTTCTGTATAGCTGATTTTCCAATTAAAAAAATATTTTTTTTTTAAGAAAATTGACCTCAGAGTCTCCCATTCCGTCCTGTTACTTGGCCACACCTTTGGCTGGGAGTGGGTCCCAGGTTCCACCTCTGCTCAAGAGGAGGAGACTATACCAGGATAGCAATGGCAGAGGGGTTGTGGGGACCACAGCAATACCCTCCAGGCAGGGGCAAGGCATTGTACCTGCCAGCCACGCCCCTGACTAGGCTGTGAGCAAATGGCAGGCCAAGATCTTGCAGGAGCTCACATACTGTTGAGGACAGGAGAGTAAGTCAGGGTTCATGTAAAGAAATGGACAAAGGGTGGGGTGAGGTCTCCCCTGGGCTCAGATCATACCTTCTCTTTCAAAGAGGGAGGGGTCTACTCAGGAGTGGGCTTGCCCTGGGCCGTGGAAAGGGCTGTGAGGCACAGCCAGTGGGCAGCTCTGAGCACTGCAGAGGGGCCTTGGCCCCAGTCCTGACTGCCCTTGCTGGGGGCCACTCAGAGAAGTCCAGCTTCCCTGCAGTGAGATGGGGTGCCCATCCTTCAGGCTGCCTTCACCTGAAACTTGGCTGCCCCGTGCAGAAGGGAGGTGATCAGTGCAGGAACCTCAAAAAGGTGGTCCAGCAGGTGCTCAACTCAAGATGTTGGCAAACATCTTCTGCAGGAAGCTCTGGGTTGGCCTGGTGTGGCAGGATTCTGGCAGGGTTGCAGATACCCGATTCCACCTCAGGCAACCTTGGTGAGCGTCCTGTAGACAGTACAGGCTGCTTCCCCTGATGCTCAGGCATTTTTGGAGACAGAAGCGAGTCCAGATCCCTCGGAGTACCAGGTGGCTCCAAACTGGGGATGGGGAAGGGACAGATCTCTCTGTCTCTCTCTACCGCTCCTTCCTCTTTGTTACTCTACCTTCAAATGAATGAATGATTAAAAATAAAACACAGTGGGAGCTGCTGCTGTACCAGCAGAGCCATTGGTTTATGCGCATTTATTGAGTGCTGGCTGTGTACCGCTGGCCGCATTAGGGGCGAAAGCAGCACAGCCATGAGAAAGCCAGACACAGGAGCTGAGCCCTCATGCAGTGGACAGCCCAGGACAGGTAAGTGAGACAGGCAGGACGGCAGAGGAGGTTCTAGGAAGAACAGCAGGCAGCCTGGGGCTGTGGGCATTTTAAGGGGGCACCTAGGAATGTGTGGTCAGCTCCTGACTTGCTGACGGCGAGCAGGTGGATTTCTGGGAAGGTGCAGAACAGGCTAAGCCTCCCAAGAGCTGGCACAGAGGCAATAGCAAGAGCAGCGGCTCCTTCTCAACTTGCCACGGAGAGGCCATTTCGGTGGGCCGAGAGATGAGACTGGTGATGCCAGGGAGGGGTGCGGAAAGAATGCCAGTGGATTGCAGGGACCTGAGAGGCAGTGGGACAAAGTGCATCCTGCAGGGTTGAGGGTCATGGGGGTCCTGTCCTGGAGTCTCCTAGGAAGGGCAGACCCAATCCTGGGGGTTACAATGTGAACATTGTGGGTCTGATGCAGCCTGAGGACTGTATCTGAGAGTTAAGAGGGCAGGATGACTAGTTAAGGGGAAGGGCCTGCTGGGTGCTTAGGTCTAGGAGGAGCCAACCGTAAGCAGACTTTGGATCAAAGCAGGGACATAGAGGATGCGAATGTGACATAGGACACAGCCGTGGGAGGTGGCTTGGGCTGGGAGCCCTGGGAGGGTGCTGGCAGCTCTCACCCTGCAGGTGTCCTGACTCTAGGAGAGCCAGCAAAGCTCCTCCCCACCTGCCAGCGGCTTGCTCAGAACCCTGCAAGACACTGCCTACACTTCCCCTTCACATCCCAGTTGCCTCAAGCAAATGACAACTTACTGTGTGTCCTTGATGGGCCTTAAGGTCAGGACAAGGAACCATCCTGCACGTGGCATGATGGGTCACAGGGACATTAGAGTCCCCGGCACGTGCACCCAGGAGCTGCCCAGAGCAGCATGCCCTCCACTGTCCTGTTCCTCTTGCCTGCCGGGAAGTTCCGGTCCAGGCTTCTGCTGCAGTCAGAACTCATCCTGGCTTCAGAAATTTTAGACGCAATTAACTTTCTCCCCTGTCCCCACATCATTCACACAGATTCCATCGCATAGCTGTTCTACTTTCACTCTTTTAATTCACCTCTATTCAAGCCTAAAAGCAAGTAGGGATTTAGGGAATTAACTCAGCTGTTTCTTATCTGTGAACTCCCGGTGACCACTGCCCCATGGTGGAAAATCACTCTTGGTGCAGACACAGTTCAACTGAGACATGACAACTTGGCAAAGTGGAGTTGATCAGGCAGCCATTGGAAAGCTTGCCTCCGCAGAGCATCAAAGGCACAGGGAGGGAGATGTGATGGGAATTCACTCTGGGACAAAGAGACACCCATTGCCATGCCATGCCGCGTGAACCTCATCTTGTGAAAATAAACGGGCTGCCCGGGCACACAGGAAAACCGAGAGAAATTACACTTAACTGATGCGGCAGTCATTTCAGGGATGCGGGGTTGGTAGTGATTCTGTCTCCTCTCTGCCAGGCTGCAGGTGCCCTGGTTCTTCTCTTGCATGGACGAGTGTCCCTGCTCTCTAGTGTTGGGGCTGAGTTGACCTGTGTCAGAGAGTGGATCTAGGTCATGCCTGTACACCATTCTACCCCCTTGGCTCCATGATTCATGTGCTCCTTGCTGTTCCGGGGGTGTTCTGGTGGTCCCCAGCTCTGCCACAACTTTGGCACAGAGCCTGACAGGAGGGATTTGGAGTGTGTGACATCTCATATCGGCACCCGTGTGTGTCCCCCCAGCTGCTCCACTTCCCATCCAGCTCACTGCTCACAGCTCAAAGCAGCAGAGGACGGCCCAAAGCCTTGGGACCCTGAATCCATGTGGGAGAACTAGAAGAGTTTCCTGGCTCCTGGCTTCAGCTCCTCTCAGCTCTGGCCGTTGCCATCACTTGGGGAGTGGACCAGCGGCTGGAAGATCTTTCTGTTTGTCTCCCCTTCTCTGTGTAAAATCTGCTTTTCTGATGCAAATAAATAAATCTTAATCAAAAGATTTGGCATTGTATGGGGCTTTTCTTTCTGAACTGTGAGAGGGGTAGCATGTTTCCCTGGTGTGGGAGCCAGGCCCAGCTTCCATGAGGACCTGCACACCTGTCTCTCCCACATTCAGACACTGGTCCAAGATGGGGTCTCTGGGAGATGCTGAGGTCAGAAGGGTGCGGCCTCACCAAGGAGACCACAGAAAGGGCACAGCTTGAGAACGCCATGGAGGAGCCCAGAAGGGGGTACTCACCACCATCGAACCCAACCTTGGGCTCTCTGCCTTCAGGAGTGTGAGAAGTCAGTACTGCTCCCAGCAGCCTCTGGCTCATGCTGTTTTCACACAGCAGCCGGATAGACTGTATTTTGATATGTGTTGTGGTTGTCTGAATTGGCTTGTGGAGATTGTCTGCTGTATTTTTTGACCATTTACCTGTCGGGTTATTTGAATGATTTGTGCTGATTTCAGAAGCTCTTCCCTTGAAAACTGATGTGCAAGTTACAAACCCACTTTCCCAATCAGGTGTGTGATTTGTTAATGCACATGTTTCTCTAAAGCTGCCATCTGGGGTCCCAGCCAGAGCTCAGATACCTACCCTAACCCCAACACACTTGGAGAAGGGGCAACAGGAGCCATTGTAATGGGGTACAGCGGTTGATAGCTAGCATCCCCTTGCTGGGTTAATTGACAGCTCAGTTGCATGGAAACTGCATCCTGCCCTTCCTACCTCCTCCAGCACCGTTCAAGCTCATTGAATGCACGAAACCAGCTGCAGAGGCTCCTGGGTGCACCCCAGGCCATTCAAGTTAACCGATAGTGCAGAAATGGCCCTGGAGGCTGGCACACAGGCTCCTCTCTCCTCCTACAATGCTGCTCTAGCTCAATTAACTACAGGGAAACTTTGGGCTCAGGCAGCTCCCTTCCTCCGTCCTGCAACTTAGTTAATGCATGGGAACTTTGTTCTGTACAGCTGTCAGTGTGATTGCAAGATGAGAGTTTAAAAACCCTCGACTTGAGCCGCGCAGTGCAGTGGCTCGTGGGGTGTAGCAGGAGCTGCTGCCACCAAGCTTGGGCAATAAAGACTCTTCCGAACATCCTATACTTGGATCCAGTGTGATCGCTCTCACACTCTGCAACAGCCAGGAGGTTCCGTATCTAAGTTACAAAGATGTCACTCCCACAGAGAGAGAGGATGGCCTGGAACGCAGTGTGGTGAGGCATGGGTGGCTGCTCATCCTGGTTCATCAAGGGCACTGCATGCCTCACCCCTCTGAGCTGCCCCAGTTTGAATGCAGTCCTGGTGAAGGGTGTGCCTGCAGAGCTGCCTCTGCCACTTGGACTCCACTGACTGAGCTGGGAGGGAGGTGCTTGCTGAGGGCTGGACCATCTCCACCTGATACGTCGGCCTCTGGTACATGCTTGAAAAGTGCCCTCTCTCCACAGGACTCACAAGCTCACCCCATCCCCCACTGTCCTGCTCTTACCACTCACCTCAGAAACAGTAGCTGAGCTAGAAACTCACAAAGCTGCCCTGAGGCTGCTGGCAGGGGTGCACTGGTGGGTCCTTGATGCTTGTGGACTCACCCAAGTGGGGGAAAATCGTACCTGCACTGAGCATGTGCTGGCTTGGTGCCCCTGACATTATGCCCTGAAGAACATAGTGCAAGGATGCCTCAAGCAACACTGACTTAATAGCAGGTGTTAAGGAATCCGAAGCATTCAAGAGCATTCAGGAGCACTGATGGTGTGGGGAGTTCTGGTCCACAGAACAACAGGTAGTTGGGGGTCTTTGCACTGTAGGAACATCCCACACCAGCAGGGTCTCAATCATCATGCGTTCTCTCCAACATGGACAGTCTCACCAGGCACTGGCATTCTCCACCATGTGCAATGCTAACCAGTGGGGACTGAGCTGAACTTGGAAACTTGGACAATACTTGAGATACCAGACACATGGGCCTGGGAAGTGAGCTGCGAAGACCAGGAGGCAGGGCAGTCCAGAGAAGGCAGTGAAGGGAGGCCAGGCTGAGCTCAGGATGGGAGCGAGGGTTGGTGTCTCAAGCGACGACACACAGGAAAGGCACAGCCTGGGCCAGAGCCCGCCAGCCCACTGGCGAGCCTGGTGTACTGAGACATTACTCATGGCACAATGAGACCAACAGGAGATGTTGTTCAGGTGTCAGAGTGCAGGAAGGTGACAGGAAGGGAGGCCAAGAAAGCAGCCTGGATGAGAGCTCCCCTGAGCCTGGGGGTCTCCAGAGGAAGCCCCCCAGCCAGCAGGTGAGACTGGAGGCTGGGAGGACACGAGCTACTGCACCGAGATGATGTGCCAGCTGTGGACACCGAGATCCCAAAGTCCCTTTTCCCACGAAATCGGTAGTTCCTGTTTTCATGAAGGCTGAAGTCTGAATGATGTTATTCTAGAGGAAGACTTTGTTTCCGTGGTGGTTTTGACTAATTGCCATAAGTACTGTCCATTTAGAATCTCACTATGGCTCCAGTCCCCATTAGGGTGTAGGCAGTGCCTTATCTCTGCCACAGCCACTGTGGATTGACAGGATGAGACAGTACATCACAGAGATTGTCATATCAAATAGATGCTTTTAGTATTCCATTGTGTGCGGGATGAATGGGCCTGAAGTGATTTGCCAAGTAGGAAGTGCATTTAAAGATGATGTCTGAATTTTAAAAGAAACCGTTTGCTTTTGCTTAGGTGGGACCGTGTCTTGTGCTTGCACTTTACTTTTAAAATCTTTGTGTCTTGGCCTGGAGAAAATGTTTGTTTGCTGTCCAGCTGCCATGCCGGAGAAGGGCCCATGTGCAGTGTGCCTGGGTTGCCAGGGGACTTGGCTGTCGACTGTTGGCATGCCTGGGGTGGGCATCTCGTTGAATGCTGAGACCTGAGACATCAGCTGCCTGGCTTGTCAGTTTGGAGCCGTAGGAAACCAACCTGTCATGGGGCAGAGCTTTGACACTGAATTCACTAGGATTTGGAACAGCACTTGCAGGAGCCACCGAATGGAGGAGCACAGATGCAAGGACCCGGGAAAGATCACCTCTCGCCAGGCGCGGGAGACACATACGGAGGCAGACAGCATAGTCTTGCTGGAACCAATCTGGGGGCTGGAGGAAAGCATGAACCTCAGTGACAAACGGCGCTTCTCATGCATGAAATATTAAAGCCACAGCCACCACTTTTCCTCCATGTGACCCTCCTTGCTACGGTGCTTGACTGGGTAAAGAAGTTCCACTTTCCTCCAAGTCCATTGAGGCAGACGTCCGCTGTGTGCTCACGGTGCCTTGAACAAGTGCTGGGGGTGAAGTGGAACAGACAAGGTGCAGGATGTAGACTGGATACTGGAGAAGCTTCCAGCGAGACACTCTGAGTGAGATCAAATGGACTTGTCTCGGGAAATTGAGACTCCCATGTTGGGTTCTTCATGCTACATTACGTGGAGGTCTTTAAAACTTCATATATGTCTTTCTACTTGTAGAGTGTAAGGGGCAATTTCTCCAAATATGAGCAATGCCGTTTAGAAAGCATTCTATATCCACTACACTTCATAAAGCGCTTTGCTATTCCAAGACATGTTTAATTAAAACCCAGTTTTATGGAGCATGCACTAATTATTACTCTTGGCTTAAAGGCTCAGATGGAACCTGCTTTTCATTCTGCAACTCAAATGCCTGGATGTTTTCAGAATAATTCAATAGTTCCAATGCAAGCTATTTGTTGGGTTCTTTCTGGAATTATAATATTTATTAACTATCTATCAATTTATATATATATATGTATATATGTGTGTGTGTATATATATATATATATATATATATATATATATAAAGAGAGTGAGAGAGAGAGAGAGAGAGAGAAAAAACCCTCCAGAACTGGTTATTGCACAGCCACATCAGGAGAAATTTGGCTTGCTGCAGATACCAGGCTAACACGCATGTTCATATTGTGATAAAATGTGATGCTTCCAGGTAAGATGCTGTAGTTCTTCCATTATTATACCTTTTAGGATCTGTTGTGCCCACCTCACCACCTGGCACATATGGCAAAATTCTGCTTAGATACCACATATGTATGGCCACAGAAAGAGAACTGGAAATCCTGAGATGCTTGATAAAGTTTTGAAGGAGGTGGAAGTAACAACTGGTTTTTAACCAATCCAAACCGGCCATGGACTATCGCTGAGTGTCATGGCCCTGACTGCTCCGAGAGCCTCCCGAGGATTTTGGCAAGCTGGCTCTGCCTAGAACCCTCCTTGGCTGTCGCAATGGAGCATCACAAATCAGAAATGCATTTTCTCCCAGTCCTGAGGTCTAGTCCAGGAGCCAGCAAGGGCAGCTTGTGGCAATCTTCATCTCCACGGCTGGCAGCCCGCACCTCCTCATCGGAGCCTCATGCGGCTGTTTCTCTGTGTGGGTGCCTCACTGAGTCTCTTGCTCTACTTGCAGGACAGAGCTCTGCCCCCCAATACCACTGTCAGAGTTCAGTGAACCCCATGAGGGGTTCTCTCCCACTGAAGTTGCTTTGGGCTTGGCTTCAACCTGAGTATCTGGGAAGGACACAATTTGATCTCTAACATTCCCCCTAGACAAATTTAATTAGAATGTACAGGAGTCGGAAACCACTAAGGCTGAACAACTTCCATTTTAATTGCTTTGATTTGACTATAGTTGACATATGATCAGCAACACACAGTAGAGGTGTGGGATTTCATGTGTTTTCATGGCTACGTGCCAACGATGTTCATGATCATCAGCAAAGGGGGGACCTTGCTCTCACACCCCCTCTCCAAGTGCCCCTGCTCCCAAGGCCTCTGCCTCCAACTCTCCTTCTCTCCCTGTTACAGTAGTCCTTAGAATTTAACAAAATCTCACACACACACACACACAAAATTTATGATATGCTCTCTTGTCCTCTTTTTCAGCCTAATTTCTCCTCATCATTTTAAGATTCACTCATGCTACTGCATTTGTTCACAATTCATCTTGTCATTGCTAAGGAGGACGAGGGTGATTCAAAAAGTTTGCAGAAAAGAGAACTAAGTTAAATGTTGCTTGGATGCAAACAATTTCGAGATTGAAGCATAGTTCTCATAAAAATGCATCTTCCATGAAATGTTTGAAGATGTTTCCTGTGTATGATTCCTATAGTTTTTATGCCAAAGCCAATGGACCTTTTGATTCCATTCTCCATGAAGTTATTGAAGCACTCCTGTATGTTTTACTGCATGGTAGTCACTCCAGCTTTAATTGATTCATTAAATCAATAGCACATCATTGGAATAGCACATCATTTTCTGTCTTCTAACTTTCAACTTGTCTGTGTCGGCATGTTTACACTGAGTCTTGTGGGAAGCTTACTGTTTAGTCTTGCTGCCTTAGCATGCTTGAGCTGCCATAACAAAGTGACCAGTCTACTCCTGTAGACTACTCTAGGATCTTCTGATCGGGGTCAGCATAGTGGGGTCCTGGCAAGGACACTTTTTTGGGTTCCAGAGTCTCTTCCTCGCATGTTCTATCCCTGTCCTAAAAACATGAATCCAGGCCGTGGAAGCTCCATCCCATGACCAGAATCACCATCACTCTGAGAGCTGGAATTTCAACATGAACAAACGCCTAACCCTCAACACCGACAATCCTGGCCTCTTAATTTGGGTGTTCAGGCCATTTACATTAAATATGAAATTCTTAGATTTGAGTCTATCAACTTGCTAATATTTCCCCTTCATCTCCTCTTCTTATCTATCTTGTTTTAAATTAATCCTTTTTATATCTTTTGTCATCTCATCTAGCTTTAGCAGATCACTTTCAAAATTTTTAGTGGACAGGTGAGCTAGGGTTCACCTCTAACTTACGATGGCGTGTAAAGCTTTGGATTTACTGTGTCACGGTGTTCAGGTGTCTGAAACTTAAGATGGTGTGCTTGCATTTCTCACATTCTGAACATCATGTGCTTGTACCATGTACTTTAAATGTGTAAGCTGTGAAATACACTTCCATAACTATTAAAGCAATTCTCTTTTAAAGATACTTAAATAGCAAAGTAAATATTAACTTACATTGTTGTCCTCTCCATTCTTCATGTTTGGGTGGCTCTACACTTGGATCAATGTCAACTTACTCTGGCCCTAGGGGAGTCCCTTTCCCTAAGGGGTCTGCAGGCAGTCAGTTCTCTCAGGATTCAATAGGCTCAGTCTCAAAGTCCTTCATTTTTGACAATGCATTTCACAGAGTAAATAACTCCAGATTGACATCTGGACTCTCTAGCACTTTGAGGGTATGGCTCCACTGCCTTGCTGCCTTCATCGTGCTTGCCAAGTGTCAGCCGTCGTCCACACCATGCTGCCTTCTCTGACCTCCGTTAATGCTTTTCTTTGTCACTGGCTCTGAACAGCCTGACTATGGTACAGTATGCCTTAATTTAATTTCTTTAGCTCAACTGTCTTGTGTTTCATATCACCTAGCTCGCTGTCTTGTGTTAGGTTTTTGAGCATCAAGACTCTCTGAGTTCAGAATTTTCAACCAACATAAAAAATATTGTTAATGTTGTTCCTTTGGATATTTTTTTTCTTATCTCTTTCGTGTATCCTTTAGGGCTTCCAGAAGCACCATTGACACTTGAAGTCGATTTGTAGGTCGCTGCTGCTCTTTTCTGTGACTTTCCTTTCGGTAACTTCTAACAGCATCTTCAAGTTCACTGAGCTTTTCTTCTGCAATATCCAGTTGCACGTTTTTAATCTCACCAACTGCAGGTTTCATTTCTAAAAGATCGGATGATTTTTAATGATTTCTGTGCATTTCTTCTTGAGGACAGCATAGAGTTCTGATTGTCTTACTGTCCTTGTCTGCAAGTATTGCCATCTCCATCAGCTCTGGATGCATTTTCATGCCTTCTTTTCTCCTTGTGGGTCATGTTTTCCGCTGTGTAGTGATTTAGGATTGAATTTTAGACCCATCTTTGCCCCTTGGATGACAGAAATGTGGTCAGAAATAGCTTCAATCATCCCAGTCTGGCTTTTAAGATTTGTCAAACTGGACAGGGCAGCAGTGAGTCCAGAGCTGTTATTTCTCAGGATGGCAAGCGATCCTTGTTGCCTTCTTTGCCCAATTCTTTTGCATAAGGAGGCTTTCCAGTCTGCCTGGTGGTAAGAGGCATTGCTCCCAGCCCTGTGCTGGGTGCTCTAACTATTCTTTAAGACCACCCCCCAGAATTTCTCTAACACAGTCAGAGGGGCTCACCTGATGGCCAATGAGGCTGTCCCTGAGGATCCACATGAGACCTTACTTGGGACAGCTGCCCTGCCTGGGGTTTGGGAGTCATGCCATGAGCTCCAGCCTCCCTTGCTCCATGGAGCTAGGCTGGGCTATTTTAGATCTTGGTTACTAAGGCATTGTACAACCATGTGAGTCAAATAATAAAACAGAAAACAGAAAAGCAAACCAATCACTAGGGGAAAAGGGTGTTTTGTTTAATCTCAATTACGTGTTACAAAGAACAAGCTTTCTGAAGGCCACAGGGAAAGACATGCAACAAACCAGTGCACAAGAGCCCCGACCTCAAGGTCGGCCCTGGAGAGATCTGCAGACTTATCGCTGGGCCCGAAGCAGACCTGACACCTGACAGAGCAGAACAAGAGATGTGGGACTCGGCATGGGGACTGCATAGTGCAGGTACCTTCTCACGGAATCAGAGGAAGCCCCTTTACACAAGAAGCCCCTGCAGCTAGCTACACACCATTCAGGGTCTCCAGGTGTCCAAGATGATCCTATTCAGTTAGTGGACGTATAAAAGCTCTTGTCATTTTAACAACAGGACATTCATCTCTTTCAGACTTAATGCAGGGACAGTTTGTTGCCTCCCCAAAGGATACTTCTATTGATTTCTCAGTTCAACACAAATTTATCAAGCACCTACAGTGTGCTTTGTAATTTGCTGGGCCACAGTTAAAATAAAAACAGTGTTTGCTTTCCAAATAGTCCCTTCTTGCTCAGGAGTGGGCTGCTGTATTAGGAAGGGGTTGGGAACACCTTGATTGCAGATTGAAAAAAATTCTGAGGGTTATTTACCAATTTCGCCAGGGCTGCATATGTGCTCTGTTTAGGCACCGGTCTCTGCATGAGCCAAGGTCCTCATCTCCAGGAGTGTGCCCCTTAGCTCCTCCCTCTCCGTCTCCCCTCCCTGAATTCCAGCATGCCTCCTATTCTGTCTGTGTTGGTGGCAGCTCTCTTTGGTCCCAGTCCTCACAGTGCACTGGTTGGACTGGATTTTCTCACTGCCATGTATGCCCAGACAGGCCCTGAGAGCCTGCACTGTGTGGAGACCACAGCTTCCCAGCGAACCTGAGAGAACCAAAGTGCAATTCAACTTGATGTAAAATCTTCCAATTTACCCTGTTACAGTCACTCACAGAAGAAGCTGGAGTGTCAGCATGGGAATAATTGCTCCCAGTCAAGTCGGGTAATGAATGAAGAGAAGTAAAAATATCAGGAATGGCTGACTATTTGTCACAAATAGTGAAATACACAGCAAGAATGGACCATGTACTGTATTAGCTCAGTAATCATTCATATGACCTCTCCGACTGTTTTCATTTTAGGAAATGATGACTAACTCAACTGATGGGTTTCTACAGACTTAATTGACTTCAGGCTGCTCTCTGTTCACAGTGTATCCATTGCCTGCTGTGTTCACTGGTGGCAGGAAGAGTGCAGTTGCACTGTGCCCTTAGGGCTTGTAATGAAGGGGGGGTGAGCAGCAAACTCTCAGATACACAATCACTCATTCACTGATTCATCTGGCAGGCATCTGCTGAACATGTGCCCTGGGAATTCCAAAGAGTTGATGCAGGCACACTGCCTGACATCAGGAAAAAGACCTACTTTTCCAGTGAATGCATATGGGATCACAAGAGCCCACTTCATTTACACAAGTAGAGGGCTTTTCAAAGGAAAGAGAGCAGGGAAGGTGGGGACTCGAGGGCAGAGAGGAATTGCTGCTCACTGGAGCCACTGGATGAGCGGCTGGGGCAAAGGTTTGGAGATCTCCGGCATGATGAACATGGTCCCTGGCAGCAGGCATCCTCAATGACCAAGCAGCCATGGACATGGCCCGACCATCACACAGCTACAGAGCATCTTGCACTTTCTGACACATGTTTGTCGATCCCAAGAATACCTCCATTTGCAAAAAAAAATTAGCAGATTTCACCAACTTGCCTCCCAACTGAATATTTTTATTTATGGTCAGAACGGAACATTACAAAATAAGTAAATGGACTCAACTCAGTCCTGATATGGTCTCAACCCATGGCAGGTGGACACCACTTCTCATCTCATTGGACTTTCCAGGAGCCGGAGTGAAGTGGCTGTGGGCTCTGAGGCAGTAGGCCTGTGGTAGATGCCCTTCCTGCCACCCAAGATAAAATGGCCCTTTCTCAGCCACAAGCCAACGCTTGCAAGCATCACGGTCTTATCTAACTGTGTGGGACTGACGGGGAAGACTGGCTTCCTGGGAGTCACTGGCTGTAGTCCCTCAGATCTAACATGCTGGTCCCAAAACAGAATGACCAGGAAGGGCGGGGGACTCCGGAGCCTACAGGAACCCCAACAGCTGCTCCCCTTCTTTCAACAAATCAGGCTTGTCCCTCTCCTGCAAGGTTCACCACCCCATCTCCCATGTCTATTGCTTTTATACATTGATCTTTACAAGGCCACTGTGGCAAAGCGTGCCATATCTTCTGGGATTTTTTTCCTCCTTTCTGTGGCATCCATAAGGCTCTAGGGAAAAGGCTGGGAAAGAAGAGAAACCATGAATCACCTGCTAATCACATGTAGGCGGCATCACAGCCAGGCAGCCTCACAGTAGTGATAGGGATGCTCTGAGCCTAACTGCCGTGCTGGCGGAAGAGTGTAATGCGGAGCCCGCAGTGCTTGGCTGACTGAGCCAGCGCTGGCGATGGGGCACAGGTGCTCCAGTGTCCCAGGTGTGGGGAGGAGTGGCTGGCACCAGGATGGTCGCCAGGGAAGGTCAAGGACAGATATTTGCTGCGGCTCTGAGGATGCCAGGCTAGTGAGGGCCAGAAGGAGCTTAGCAGGCAGATTTGCTCAGAAATGGGGTGACATTGAGGACCTGTCACCACACTGCATTTGCACAGCTGAGCCACTGCGGATGTGTTGTCGCCTGTGTGTCTGCTTGGGGGTGACCTTGAGTGGCTGAGTAAGGTCACAGAGAGGCTGGCTCAGCCACAGACATCAGAGCCTTTTCCAACACACTCCTCCAGGGCTTTTGGCTGCCTTCCAAGGTCGAGGGCTGCTGGGAAGCGGCCTCAGCACCTTCCTGCCACTCCAGCATGGGTGCCAATCAGCCTCTGCAGCCTCACTGCCTCCCCTCTCTAGTCTGGCCACCTGTCAGCCTCTCCAGCCTGGCTGCCTCCCTGCCTTTCCAGCCTTGCCACCTCCCGGCCACTCTAGCCTGACCATTTCTTGGCCACTCCAACCTCGCTACCTCCCAGCCACTCCAGCCTGGCCACTTCTTGGCCTCTCCAGCTGGTCACCCCTTGGCCTCTCCAGCTGGCCACCCCTTGGTCTTTTCAGCCTGGCCACCCCTTGGCCTTTTCAGCCTGGCCACCGTTTGGCCTCTCCAGCTGCCACCCCCATGCTCGCCTCATGGTAAGCACCTCCCAGCGAGGAGCATCAGCGTGCTCTGTGCCTTTTCTTCTTGGTGCCGGGACCAAATGCCCTCTCAGGATGACCAGCTCAGCCCTCCTCTTCCTCAGTCTGTGCCCCAGGGGCAGAAACCTGCAAGGCTTCTAAAGAAGGGGTTCACCTTGAAGTCCCTGGTGATAGGCGGGGCTTAGAAGCAGCGTCCTCCCATGCCTCCTCTGCTTGGGCTACCCTGAGTGCCTCCAGACAGCATCACGCAGCAAGCTTGGTTCCTGGGTCTCTTACCGGGGGAGTACAATGGCACAGGGGCTGTTTTATGTCCGATAAACTGCGCCATCTCCCAGATAAATACTCAGCCTTATCTGCTGCGATTTAAATTAATACAGGATTTGGCAGGTCAGAAACACAGGCTGCATCTTATCTTGCTTCTTCCATGTTGTTACAAAGGTCACAGGGTGCACAAAGCAGGCCCAGTGAGAACCTCAGTCCAGGGAATCTCTGATGGAATATTTGCTGAGAGCGTTTCTTGAACTGTTGATGTTTAATCACTGTGAGCCAAGGGCTGACCTAGACCCTGGGAAATCAAAGATGGGCCAGACATGGTTGTCATCCCCCTGGAGCAGTCAGCAGGCCCCTTAGCGAGAAACCAAAGCTCATGGCCAAGGTGTGCCCATCCCACTCAGAGGAACTCACCTGTGCCAGGTACATAGATGCCTTGCACCTGCCATGGTCATCCCACCTTCATCTGTTGCTTTCATTGGCCAAGCAGAGTAGGGCCGCTCAAAGGGCAGTTCCAGTGAGGAAGCGTGTGGCTGCTCAGGTGCTATGGGGCCAAAGCCTGGCAGCCCTGGTTGTGGCACTGGGGCAGGTGTGTGGTATGGTGGCTCAGGCTGCTACTCCAGATGTCCACAGCCCATTTCACAGAACCTGGGCTTGAGCCTCAGTTACTTCACTTCTAATCCAGCGTCACACTAATGTGTCCTGGGAGAAAGCAGACGACGGCTCAAGTGTGATTGCCCAGCCATGAACTGGAGGCATTTGGGAAGTTAACCAGCAGATGTTAGCTCTCTCACTCTCTCTCTCTCCCCTCTCATTCAGCTTTCCAAGTAGATGGAGAATAAGTGAATAAACATTTTTTTTTTTAAATAAAGGTATGATGTTCTATTGGGACTGCTCAAAGAGACAGGTGCTGATCCTTCATGTCACAAAAAGGATTAACAATGTCCTTAGGCTTGTTCAAATAATGTGCTTGCTCCTTTCCTATCATGTCAGCTGTCCTGCAGAGGGCCCACCTGTGTGTACTGTGCACAGTGGGGGTGAGGGGATGAGTCTCTGTCTTCATCCTTCACTTCCATCACTTGGACACGTGGGCTGGAACACGTGGAAGACCTGCTGATGCACTTGAGCTTGCCTGTGTGGCCACACCCCATGAGCCCACAGCTGTCTGTCACTCCCTGTCACTTCCACACTGCATGGCTGCCTTGACCTTGACGCAAGCTCTTTCCCGCACCTCTGGGGAGCAACAGGGGCTGTGCGTTGCCATAGCGTCAGTGAGCACACATGTTTGTAGCTGAGCTGCTTTTGTTTAAGTTCCAGACCATTCCTGTTTCCAACCATTCCGGTTTTGCACACCGGGAGGCAAAATTATTCAAAGTGACACCTGGGTCCCGCTTGGCACATACGTGGCAGCCCCTTCCTGCTCTCCTGAAATGGAGCTGGTTAGATTTCTGGGTCTTCCATCCAGGGCTTTCCAAGGATTCTGCCTTGGCAACCCCAGCAGCCCTTCACCTAAAGTGTCAGGCTGCAGGTCTGACTTCTGCCGCTGAGTCACAGCGACCTCAGAAGGTTCCAGTGTCCCCCAGCAGCAAGACCCCACAGCCATCCCTCCCAGCACAGGGATGAGTGGCCCATGTCATGATGAAAACAGAAGCCACCTCCACTAGGCTTCAATGTGTTGGACTGGCTCCGTGCCTGGTAGGACCTAGGCCATCTCCAAATACCTAGGAAATCCACCTTACCAACTGCAATTCCTCCAATACCCCTTTCCTGAGCTGCTCTAAAGAAAGTTCTTCAAGACAATGAGCTTAACCTCCTGCCTGAGCCTATCAGTCCCCTCTCTGCCAAGTGCCCAGGCTCCCAGAGCTAGGCAGGGCTGTGGTCAGTGTAGACCCAGTGGTCTGTCATCAGAGAACTGCATCACGTCCAGCCATGAGGTGCACTGGGGTGACCTGAGTGAGGCTCCCATGTGAGAATCTGCCAGGGGCTCCTTGGAAATCCTAACCTGAAATCAGGAGGACACCAAGCAAGTGTGCAGATCACACACACAGAGCTGCAGTTTTAAAAATAATCGCATTCAGATGGATTTGTCCACCGACACGGTCAGTTTCAAGTCAGTGTCAGACCTGGGTCATGCTGACAATTGAGGTCAAGCATGGTGACAGTAAGAATAGGGAATTCCAACTTTTCTGACTTAACACCTCTGCGGGTCATGATGGCAACTCCAGATGGAGGAAATAAGAGGAGAGGGCAGAGCCAGAACTCACCTCTGCCCCCACCACCAGGTGACATCCTGGGACTCTGATTAACCTGGGCCTGGCGTGAATGCCAAGATCTGGTTGGCTTGCTAGCTTGTGGGGAATGGAATTCCAATCGGTAATGGCATTTACTACTTACAAACAAAAACCACAAGCAACTCCCAATCTGATTCACTCCCTTCAACTTGTCTCTGTCCAGACTTCATCCTGTGTCTGACCGTCCCTAAGAATGCAGAACCCAGGAAAACACCCCGCACTGGGCAGCGGAATTGCAGAGAACAGCTCACGCCAGTCGGCAGCTCCGGCACATGCAGCGAGATCTGCCCTTGCAACAGCGACCATGAGCCTTGCATGCACGATGCCAGGCACTCAGCAAGTCAGCCACCTGGGTTGAGTCCTCGCGCTGCTCTCAATCCCAGCCTCCTGCTAATGTGGACTCTGGGAGGTAGCAGGTGGATGGCTCAACGAACTGGGTCCTTGTCCCTCAGGTGGGAGACCCTATGGGAGCTCCAGGCTCCCAACTCCAGCCTGGTTCAGCCCTGCCTGCTGCGGGCATTTGGAGACTGAACCAGCATATGGAAGATCTGCTTGCCTTTCAAATACATAAAAAAGAATAAATAATTACACAGTAAAGTAAGCTGCGTAACTACCAGGGCCAGCTGCTGTTCCAAGCCTCAGGATGGAGCCATGTGGACCAGTTAAAGGGACACAATACATGAGCCTTTGCTTTCTGACTGAGACCGGAGCTACAAAGGGGTAGAAACGGGATTGAGGCTGATGCAGTTCAGTGGATCCGTGTGTCCCTGTTTGCGCTGATAACAGTGGGGCCAGAGATGAGCTGCAATGAGATCCTTAGAGTGCTGAACTCAGAAAGTGGCCAAGGTAGGCATGGACCACAAGCACCTATTCCCTGCTGAGCAGCACCTGCACTGACCACAACCTGCCCAAGTTCAAAGGCACAGAAGTCCCCAGTGAACCGGGCAGGGTCTGGGGCAGGCAAGCCATCTTTCAGAGAGGACACCAGCCTGCAGGTGGGGACTCAGCACCAGGGCTTGGATTTTAGCGACAGAGGGTGCGGCACTGGTTTCTGTGGAGAGGCAGCACTGGCTTGAAGGAGCTGGACTGGGACTGGGCTGCCACCCACACGGGAGGCGTAGATGGAGTTCTGGATTCCAGACTGCAGCTTGGCTCAGCCCTTTCCTGGCTAATGGTAGGCATCTGGAAAATGAACCAACAGATGGACTTTCAAGAAAAACGAAAATTTTTAAAAAGTAAATTTTAAGTAAAAATCAACAATGGAGCAGACGCGGGTGGCTGTGGACAGCAACTGTGGATCTGCTGTGTCTCCTTCATTCCCGCAAAGTGGAACCCAGCAAGGGCCAGGGATGTGGGCTGAGTAGGGTCTTGGGCAGCGCAGGTGCACAAGTTAGCATCAGTGCCTAGGAGAATGGGAGCCCCAGGAGAGTGGAAGCCCTAGTAGAGTGGGAGCCCCAGGAGAGTGGGAGCCCCGGGAGAGTGGGAGTCCCCGGGAGAGTGGAAGCCCCAGGAGAGTGGGAGCACCCCCTCCAGGAGAGCTGCCCTTCCCAGGGTTCCCCATTCTCACTGCTATGGAAAGGTAGTTTTCCAAATGGACTCAGGGATTTAAGGGACACATTTGGGGCTGCTGGTCTGTTGTTTGCAGTCCTGGACTCTGATCTTGGCAGGGGGAGATGTTCTCCTGCACCACCTATAGTGTACCCCTTCACACACTCCCAACTTAGGCATCCCTGCCCATCTCTCAATTCCTTTGCGTTTTGCACTGGGAAGGGAGCCATCTGCTGGGCTCAGGAATTGCACCTACAGGGCTCCTGGTGCCAACGCCTGTTGCCAACATGCCAACACCTGCAGCCTCACAGCAGCTGTTGCTCTCCCAAGGAGCTGCAGCAGAGGCTCTCTTAGCTGCGGGCTGGGGAGTGGCAGGCAGCCAGGGTTCCTGCTGACACAGGAGCAATTCCTCTGGGAACAGTTTGATTTCTTTGCCATTGCTTGGCCTGGAGCCAGCTTGTTCTCCAGTCCCCAGTCTGCCAGGCTCCCTCCACACAGCCTTCTTTCCTGTTCAAAGACTGAGGGCAATTTCCAGATCATTCTCTCTCTGCAGGGAAATCACAAGTCCCCTGCTGGCTGCAGAGAGAGGAGGCCCCTCCACCTTGGCCTGCCATGCAGTGCCACAACCATGGGGGACAGGTGGGGATGGTTATCCACTGTTCGAATTTTCAGAAGCATCATGAACTTGGTGCCTTAAAACCCAGGCTGATTCTCAGATCCGGAGGCCAGAAGTGTCTCCAATGCAACGCATCTCTGCCGTCCCAGCTTCCAGAGGTGGGATGCATGCTTGGCTCACCACCCTTTCCTCTTATCGCTCCCCTGCTGTCTCCACCCTGCAGCCTACTCCTCTCTCCTTCCTTTGCCACTTGCCTCTTGTGAAGCCCCTTTTAGCATCTCAGAGCCCAGTGGATTCCCAGGGGTGATCACAGCATCTCAGTGGAAAGTCACCACATCAGCCATGTGTTCCAGGAACTGGAACCTGGATCTTTGAAGGCCATTATCCCACTGGCCAGGGAGGGGGGCAGTGCCAAGTTTTCAATCCCATGGCATCTCCAGGCTTGTGGGAATGCCATCCCAGCAATGTGAGCTGGGTGCCTGCTCTAGGGAGTCAGAGTGTACAGTGCAGTCTGCCCCTCCTCCTGTGCAGTTGGACCAGAGTATGTGATAAAGGCTCCAGGCTTTGACCCATCAAGTGTGGATGAACAGGGCCGCCAAGGACTTCTTTCAGTGGGGGCAAGCAGCAGCTGTGCATTGAGCGTTCTGCGTGGTCTCTGATTGACTCCGGTCCTCCCGGAGACTCTGGGGAGGTACAGTCCCTTCATGGGCTCCTTGCCACCTCCGTCACCTAGAGCGTGTTCCTATTGCTTGTGTCTGAGGAGCCTGGCTGCAGACATGGCTCCTGATTTGCCAGAATTGCTGCAAGTCCTTGAGGTTGAGTCAAGGAGATGTTCAAGTAAGTTTCTGGGAAAGCTGTGGGGACACCTCACCCGACTCCAGCAGCTGGAACAGCTCCCATAAGCTGTCGCGCCCATCCCGCCTCCAGAGTCTGTATGGAAACCTGAGAGTCATCAGGGGACGGGGTGTCTTCATCTGCCCTTCCAATGAAGGGGAGCTAGGCAGTGGGAGTGCTCCGGAAGAGCCCACGCGGGCTGAGCAGGCTTCTGTCTTGGTCTGTCCGGAGCTCACTAACAGCCTCTGTTCTCGCGCCCACAAGCGTCCCGTTTGGCCAGTGCATTCTGCAGTCAACTCCTTACCAAGCACTGCTGGCTCCTGCCGGCTGGTTCCCGCCGACCTGCTGACCTGCAGACCCAACCTGGATCTGGGGGATGCTCAGAACAGGGTCTTTGTGGGGCAGGTATTTGGCACAGGGGGCAAGCTGCCCTCTGGGTCATCCATGGCCCACAGGGAGTGTCTGCATTTGTGCCCAGCTCCTCCAATTTTTATTCTGCTTCATGATGACACACTTTCTGAAAGTGAACTGTGATGACTTCGGTGCCATTGTGGGAACCTGGACAGAACCTGCCTGCTGTGGGCATTTGGGAAGTGAACCAGTGAATGCAAAAGCTCCCTCCATGATGCTCTACCTTCTAAATAAAATGCAAATGATGCATATTTTAAAAAGAAAGGGCTTGTGAGGGGTGTTGACTTTGGAGCAGAAGCTCCCATTTCCTACTTGAAGGCAGGAAGCCAGTTCCCCAGGGCAAGAGGAGCACAGCGCATGTCAGGATGCAGGAAGGAAATAGGGACAGCCTCCCAGCCGGGTCCCCTAATACCCCAAATGGTTACTAAGAGAACCTTCCTGGGGTTCTGACGCTCCATGTGACTGGAAGTCCAAGGAAGCTGAATAGAAATCTCAGAGAAGCTATGGAATCTAAGAGCAGGAGAGAGAAGGAGTGAGCTAAAGAGACTTGGGTGTCACTGCCCCGGGCCACACTCAGGGACAGAGGGTACTGAACATCACTGCCCCTGGCCATCTTCAGGGACAGAAGCTCCTGGATATCACTACCCTGGACCACCCTCAGAGACAGAGGCTCCTCAACATTACTGCCCTAGGCTACCCTCAGGGACAGAGGCTTCTGGACATCACTGCCCTGGGTCACCTTCAGGGACAGAGGCTCCTGAACGTCACTGCCCTGGGTCACCTTCAGGGACAGAGGCCCCTGGATATCAAAGTGAGCTCCATATATGAGAAAACCACACTGGTCTCTTCTGCTCAGCAGAGACCACCACCTGCAGACCCCACCCAGAATAAGCATTTCAGCACCAGGGACAGCTCTCAGCTGCATGCCTAGCCGCTTGGGAGGTGTGGCCACTGTTCTCCCTGGTACTTATTCACCTGGACTCCAAAGGTGGTAGAGCCTGTGGAAGGCTGGAGAGCTGGCCAGTGACCCCCTAGCTTCTCCTCCTACCTCACCACCACGCGTACCTGCATGCTCTTCTATACATACTCAGCCATAGCCCTCTCCAAGCTCCTGGGGGGGGGGGGGGGGGAGAGCGTCTGGCCCAGACAAGGTCAAAAGAGTCTTTTAAAACATTTACAAAATTAGGATTTAGCCAGGAACAGGCTAACTTTATAGCTGACCACAAAGCAATTACATTTGCCAGGACATCATCCAAGCCAAAGGAAAGCTAAGTTCCGAATCGCATGGTTAATGAAAGAGACAAGGAGAAACATTCCAGGACGTTGAGACAGTTTCACAAACCTGCTTCCTGTTCATGGAAAACATTTTTTTTTTAAATAAAAACTTTTGCTTGCCCAGCATTCTTTCCTTCCTAATTGTTCACGGGAAAATATGCTTTTCCCGTTTTCAGTCTTTCTGGTAAGAAAGGGGTTGTCCATGGCTGCTTTCGTCTCTTTGGCGCTTCCCCCATTGCAGGTGCAGACATGTGTCTCAGGCCTTGGAAAGCAGAGTTCACAGGGGAGCTCTGTTGGGAGGAGAGTGCATACCCCTCAGCAGGTAGGACCATCAGACCGGAGCCCACCTGGCTCCCCTGAAAGAAGAGACTGGCCTCCACAGTGGAAACAAGAGTGAAGGGAAGTGAGGGTTAGGGTACCTGAGGCTGAATACACCCAAGAGCTTCAGGCGTGTGAGCCAATGAGCTCCCTTCCTGGGTCCTGTCACTTTGAAATAGATTTCTGTCTCCTTCACTGGGAAATAGTTGTCTGATGCAGGTGTTGACCTAGGACAGGCAGAAAACCAAAGGCAGGAGACAGAAGAGGTTAAAGGAACCCCAGGATCACAAGGGAACCAAGGATAGCAAGGTGTGAGCAGGAAGGTTCCCCAGCTCCAGCTCAAGTGCCAGCAGAGCCAGAGCTCAGGAAAGGGCCAGGTTAGGGTCGTCTGGTGGAAGTCGTGGTCACATACACCACAGTGCTGAGTCAGGACACTACACCGGGGACCTTCTCTAAGGATTTGCTGGTGGCCAAACTCAGAGAAAGAAGCCTAAGTGATGCAAAATGCAGACAGGCTGACCAGAGCACTGAGCAGACGGAGTAAAGGGGTGGGGAGAGACAGACAGGAAATGCAGAATTTTAAGCAAAAAGCAGGTTTGAGAGAGGCCTCCCCCTGGTCCAGAGGTGTTGAGCCCCGATTGAATGCCCCACAGAAACACAGTGGTGAGTTAGCATCAGGTGGTGGGTATGCTGGCACTGTGGACCCTCAGTTCAAAGCTGGTTTCCTTTATGAGGTGTGAAACCACCCTTTGTTCCAGCCCAAGGGCTCCGTCGTTTCTCCAACTCTGGCCCTGAGCTCCACAGGCTGTGCTGCTCATCTCACCTTGGCCTTGAATAACAGGTCTTGTCTAAGCAGTGGGCTTTGAGGTGCAGTGTGGTGTTATGCCTGACACTTCACACATTTGAGTCCAGAATTCCCCATGATCCCTTGTGAGAGTCCCAGGGACCCCCACTCCTTTCTCCCTTCCCTGTGTCACATGCTGAGGGTGGACAGCAGACACCTGCTGGACGTCGCTGGGCTGAACTGTTATTGCTATTGACTTGGGTCTAACAAAGCCCGCAGTCTCAGAGGCCCAGTGTCTGAAACACATTATTCAAAGAAAACAGAATGGCTTTGAACAAAGATTGTAAATCAGCCAACACAAGAAGATCTGTTCTGAGTCAGACTCATGTTCGGAGTCAGTCCAGGGCATGGAGTCGAGTTGGGGGGAGGGCGGTGGCGCTACCCCCAAGAGACCTCAAAGCTTCAGGAAATGCACCCACCAACACCCTCTGTTCTCTTAAATTGACATCAAAGCTGCTTAGGCCTATTTCTGCCTGTCTTTGCCCTTCCTGCAGCTCTCAGAATGGAAAGTTCCACAGTGCCCGCTGCGAGAAGTACTGCCTCCTTTTGTGGTAGTTGGTCTTGTTTCCTGTCATTACCCCTATGCACGGCAGAGCACAGAAGGCCCCAGGGAGACAGCTGTCACTGTCTGCAGAGCGCTTCCAGCATGGCCCACAGGACCTGAGCTGTTCCCTGTGAAGTCCCCAGCAGCTGGACTCCACAGAGGCAGAGAGCCTGAGCAGGTGCTCTTGGGCAGGTGCACAGGGCACCCGGTGTCTGATGCAGAGAACACAGCCTCTCCCCCAGCACCAAAGCCATTTCCTATTCACCAACTTCAGATGTATTTTCTCCTAGAATTGCAAACATGGGTCTTGGAGGCCACTGGCTAGGAACAGAGCAGTTCCCAAGAAGCTTGGTAGCTTTGCTGCACGCCTGAGCTCCATGGGCCTAGAAGCTGGGTAGCTTTGCTGCATGCCTGAACTCCGTGGGGAGGTGAAGGCAGAGTATTCTGACTGGGAATCAAATGTATCACCTTCCACTGCCATTTGATTCTTTGATCCACAACTCAATCTAGTGCTATTCTCACTTTTCCAGAAATGCCATAAATGATGACTTCCAAGTAAGAACACTATCTATCAAATATTTAAAAACATAGACCCAGGCCTGGTACAGTAGCCTAATGGCCAAAATTTTCACCTTGCATGTGCTAGGATTCCATATGGGCACTGGTTCTAATCACAGCAGCCCTGCTTCCCATCCAGCTCCCTCCTTGGGAAGGCAGTAGAGGACAGCCCAAAGCCTTGGGCCCCTGCATCCACGTGGGTGACCCAGAAGAGTCTCCTGGTTCCTGGCTTTGGATCAGCTTAGTTCCAGCCATTGTGGCTTCTTGGGGACTGAATCAATGGACAGAAAATCTTCCTCTCTGTCTCTCCTCCTCTCTGTGTATCTGACTTTCCAATAAAAATAAAATAAATCTTTAAAAAAAAAAAAGACCATTTATTTCAGAAAAAATTAGGAAAATTAGTATGATTTTAAAACAGCAATGGGGGAGGCTGTCACCACTTCTAATGCTGACACCCCAGACTGAAATGCCAGCTTGAGCTCCAGCTAGCCTGCTTCTGGTCTAGCTCATGACTAATGCAGCAGAAGAGGGATCAAGTACACGGGCCGCTGCGCCAGGATGGAGGTCCAGGGCCTGGATGCAGTGTTGACAAGGCCCAGATATTGTGGCCATTTGCGGATCTCTCTATCTCTCTCAGTGCAGCAAATGTGCGACACCAGGACAAATGCTGATGGCAGAGTTCAAGGCAGGTGTCAGAGAAGAGTCCTGAGGCTGTCAGTGCACAGCCCGGGTGATGCGTGTGCAGGTCCTTAGCCCACCTGTTAACTGAGTCACCTGTCTTATGAGCAGGTTTTAGACCTGCACTCTGCACCTTGGAGAAAGAGTAGTTCCAGTTTACAGGAGCAGCTCACACCCTGAGGAAAGCAGCCGCTTTGCTGGGCTTCAAAATTACCAAGAGGCAGACAGCTCTGGGCTGCTGGGCACACAGCCCCCCGGGAAGACATCACCTCCATGATCGGCTCATTTTCTGAGCTCCGTGAGTAAAAGTTGTCTGGCTCCAGCCTTCCCAGCTGGGTGTGATTTTGTTTGTTTCTTTCCCCAAGAAGCTGTGCTACGCATAGACACACTCCCAGATCTGACACTGTGAGCTCTCAGGGTGGGCGGAGGAACAGGAGGCAGAGGGCTTTGGTCCGGTGTGACAGGATGGCAGTGTCACACACACGTCTCTCCATCCACTTGGACGTGCAGGCTGGGAGCAGTCATGCTAAGCAAAGATCAAGACCCAGAGCCGTACACAGGCAGACCACAGGCAGACTCCAGGGTTCTAGCCTGATTATCTCAGGGGCGCCAACACTCCACGCTGTGGAGGCAAGAAGCCTGGTCTCTTCTACGAGACACCCACGGCTTGAGTCAACAAGAAGCTCGCTGACCATCAATATTCTCTGCCTGCCCTTGCAGAGGGGACAGGCAGTCTCAACACCCATGCTGAGCAGAGCCCCATCTAGACCCCATTACACCTGCAGTTGAGGTTCAGACAACACAAACGAAAGGAAAGCTTGAAGTCACTAAAGTTTTCTTTCAACTTGGCCTTTCAGTCTGTTTCTCTAAGGGAAGCCCCTGTGGACAAGGTTCTGAGTGCTGCTTCCAGCTCCTAGAGCCTGTCTGTCCTTAGCCAACCCCACTTCTGGTGGCTGTGGCCACACAGAAACGTGGGAACAGCCTGGATTTCCATCCTTCTGCTTGCATTCAATCCATCTTCTCCAAGTTACAAGATCTGAGGAGCAGCACTCCCCTGTGGATTCCCACCTTGACTCAGCACTCCCCTCAGAGGGTTCCCTGCCTTGGAAGGAGATAGTACCATGCACTTTGGAGTCCAAAAGCAGGATGCAGCCTCTTTGTCGCTCCTGGTTTCTTAGGTCAGAAGCCCGGCTCTGAGCTGCAGCCATGTGTGCGTTGGCTGTGCTTGTCTCATAGGACTCACAGGGAGGGGTCCCCTCCAAGCTCGTTGGCTGTCAGGATTAGGCTGCAGCATTGGCTGCAGCTCTGTTCCTGGAGTCAGCAGTCTTGCCTGTTCAGGGCATCCGACTTGAAGGATAGTGCTGGCTTCCTTTGAAAGCTCTTCTCTCCCACCGCAGGGCAGCAGTGCACCCACAGGTCAGAGTGTGGACGCTGGAGCTGAGGGAAGGGACATGACCCCGTATGTTGGCCCCTCCATCCCGGTGACCCGGTGAGCTTCTCCATACCTAAGTGGCACCTGGAAAATCTTCAAGAAAATATTTCCTGCTCAGTGAAGCAAATCTCTGGGACTCTGGGAACATGCATGGGACTTAGCCACACTTACCAGTAACCACACTGGAACCGGGACAAGCAGCCAGGGCCAGGGCCTGTCCCCACCAGCTCAGAGGCTGGCAGCCTGGAGCTCCTCCCCTGGACAGCCTCTGCTCAGCCCAGAGCCCTCCTCCTCCCAACCCCACTTCTCCACACAGGGCCTGCTACCCTCGTGCTGTCGCTGCTGTCCCCAGCCCTGTGAGGCCAGCAGACACAGCCAAGAAAGAGAAGTGGCTTCTCGCTGCCTGGCACAGCCTTTCATGTGAGCCTCAGACCCCACAACTTAAAGAAGGAAACTTGGGAGGAGACCAGGAGACCAGGACCTACCGGGGAGGCCTGCACTTCTCTCTGCAAACCAGGGCTTCCAAGAGATCCATCCAGAGCCCAGACACTCAGCCTCCTCCTTTGCTGCTGCGAAAGGGCAAAGTGTGAGCGAAACCTGGGAAGATGAGCGCGCCTGCATCAGATGCAGTTCTCCTGCCAGGACGATGGCCAATCAGCACGTGTCCATTCCCAGGTCGAGGCAGGAGACACGCTGCTTTGCACACAACGTCCTGTGCTAGGCAGGCCAACAGGAAGCTTGTAGGGTCAACACGGAGACATTTTCAGTGAAAAATCATGTAATCAGAGACACAATTGTCATTTCTAGACAATGGGAGAGAAGAGATAACCTATGGCAAGACATGATGAATTGCCAAGTGAATTGTTCGGACAGGAAAGACAAGAGGTCAGTGTGGAGAGCGATTACTTCTGTCCAGGGTAATCAGGGAGGCTGTGCCGCCTGCAGTTGGCAATGCAGAGACCAGGCAGGGACTGGAGGGAGGGATCCAGCCATCCTGGCTGGAACGCTCCAAGGGGTCAGACGGTTGTGTCCCCATGGGTACCACCAGGGCTGCAGGGAGAAGGACATTGCAAGTGACGGTCACAGACACAACCCCAGCCTCACGCCATGGGTCTTGGCCTCGTGATCAGGCTCTGGCTGGGCTGCCAGGAAGTAAAAGGAAATAGGTCCCCACTGTGCTCCCCTGAGCAGCCTTGCCATTTCTGTTAATACAAGGACTGCCAGACGAGGAGCTGCCCAGGCACAGTCTCTAAGCCCAAGGAGTCCAAGTGTTGGAGAGCATTAGAGCAGGGGACCTACCCTGTGGCACTCTCTCTGGGGATAAGGCCGCATGTAACAGGATAAAGTGACACATAGCAGGACAAGGTGACACACAATAGGGCAAGGCCCGGTTCAATCCGGTCATTGTCCACCCACTGAAATCAGTGATGGAGAGAGCTGGGGCGACAGGATCAGTGGAGTGGAAGGCAGCTCTACAGAAGTGCTGAAGGACAGTTCCAGGGGAGCCTCACAGAGGGACAGAACACAGACCACACAGCTGAGATCAACTGCGAGGAACGACTAGGAAATCCTAACTGGAAATGACAGAAGAAGAATCAGAGAGCTTCCAAAGTGACTGAATTTACCCAAACTGAAGACCAGGAAAAAAGTAAGTTTTAAAATTATGAATAGAGTCTCAGTGGTCTGTAAAATAATTGAAAGTGGGTTAATCTACATGTTATGGCAGACACAGGAAGAGAGTTTGAACAGAGGGATGAGAACATATCAAAAGATGCAATTATCAAACTGTTCACAAATTGGTGGAAAAGATTAGCTGTGAAATTCAAGGAGCACAGTGGGAGAAAGAGAGAGAGAAACATGTCCAGGTTCCCACAGTCAAATTGCTAAGAGCCACAGTTAAAGGAAAATTATGAATAGCAACTCAACTACCCAGGAGAGCTTGTCAAAAAACTGCTCGTCAAACATCTGAGGCCGGGAAACCATACAGTAAAATACTTACAGAACTATCAATGCCCAGTGGAAGCAGCTTTTGAAAACGAGAGTGAGAGAATGCACAGAAAACATACGTATCTGAACTCCCCAGGAGGGAATCCAGAGAACACTGCTCATGCCACAAGGAGCTGGTTCCCAAGGGGAAACGAGAACATGGGGGGACGGCATGCATGGGACGGCGGAGCACACGGGGGCGGGGAGAGGGGGTAAAGGGGCGGCACGTACGGGACGGCGTGTTCCATTTCAGACCACTTATTCTCTCTGAGTTTTCTTAAAAGGAAAAGTAGTACTATGTCACTGTCCTGCAGCGATGGACTTGGTGCACGGAGCTGGTAATGACACGCATGGATTACTGGCTGATGATCAATAGCCAAAATTTATTGAGGGCAACAGACTTTATACACTGAGGGTCATATAGGATTAGGGTAGTGATACTTAGTTCATCAACAAACCCATCAACTGTTTCTATGCCTTTGTTTGGAAGTCCTTTTGTCTTGTATATTACTTTCCACTCAACTGTTCTTATACAAATGTTATCTCATCAGGTATTCAGTTGTTCTCATGCAAAGGATATCCAATCAGTCACACAAAAGACACCCATTCAGTTGTTTATCATACAAATATTGTCCAACCACTGTAATCCTGTGCTCACTGACCTTCTAGGGTCACCATGTCCTCCTACAGTACTAAAGGAAAGTGTGGGTTCTAATGTACCCAGAAATAAGATATACCACAGAAGAGGGTGGGATGTAAAATAGAACTATATTTTTGTAAAGTTCTCATGTGTGTGAAGTGTGGAATCACCCAAGAGCTCAGCAGGCAGTGACGCAGGTCACAGTCCCACAGCACCCCAGTGTTAGCTTTGCCGACCACCCGAGAAGGAAAACACCAGCAAAGAGAAATTCGTTCCTGGGCCTTTCCCGTGTGGTGGAGGAATGAACAGGAGAGCAGACAACTGCAAGTGGAAAGGACAAGCTGGGTAGCGGAGACAAAGGTTTTATACCCCCTCTGACATGGGTGCTGGCATCAGCCCTGCTTGGGTCCTGATAGGACAGGGAATGTTGGCCCTTGTCCATCATTGGCCTGTACGTGGCCTTGGCTGCCTTCGGGGCTTGCCAGATCTCTGGCTGAGGTCACTGTGGTGTCCACTCACTTCCTGTAACTGCAGTAACCATCACCCAGGACATGATAAAGTAGCAGATTTTTCCTCTGGGTTGGCAGCTGTCCACTCAAAGGACATGCTTCATAGCTGGACAGGACAGCTGACCACATGGTCACCAGTGAGAAAAGCAGAGGGGGACCCCTGAACACACAGGTCAACCCACAAGTCAAGGAGACCCCTGAGGGGGTCATGCTGAAGAAAGCTTGGAAACTTCCGCGAGAGGGGAGCAGGCTTGTCTCTGGTGGCCCGTGTCTCTGGTGTGGAGAGCCACGTGCCAGCTGCGGCCGGGGTGCTCTCTGTGTATGAGCCCCGGGGTTTGGGTGTATGAGACACACCTGCATTCAGGTCTACACAAGCAACAGTCACCCAGCAGATGACCCTGGAGAGGCTCCTGGTTAGGCTGTAGGACACTGCTGAGGGAGCCAGAACATGGCCGCATGCACCCAGGGCATGAGGGCTCTCCTCTTACTGCCCAAACACGTCCTCCGACACCTCTCTGCCTTCCTCCACTTATTCATATCAAAACTGTTAAAACTAAGCCCGAAAACACCCTTCTTCCAATGATGGCGGTGCAGGCTCCAGCAGACCTCCTCACCTGCCAGTACAAGCACACACTTCAGCAGATGCTGGACCTGGAAGGGACCAAGTCCACACTTGAAAGAGGAACACATCCCTGAGGGCATTGCTGCTGGCCCGAGGTCAAGTTCATTAGCTACAGCAGCCGGAACTCATGAAAGAGCCATGCCTACCCAGCCTGCACAGCCAGAAGGAGCTGTGTGCAGCTGTGACAGAATGAAGGGACTTCAAAAGTGACTGGAAAGTGGAATTCAAAGATAAATTCACGTTGGTGTAAAATTGTTTGAAATCTGTGGGTAGTTTTTTCCGCAAGAGTTCTGATGAGATTTTTGAAGACCACTCATACACATGGATTTCAACATTTCTTGCACCCAGTTCATTCCCCTTTAAAAATTCCATTGTCCATGAGCTTCTCAAAGTACTGTTTGTCCTCAGCTGGAAAGATGGAGATTCCAGAAAGCAGAGAATGATAGACAAGGAGCCAAACTTGTACCTGCAAAAGTGGCAGACATGCAGGGTGACATGGGAGGAACTGTGTGTGGGCAGGGCAGGCACAAGCAGTAACTGACCTGGGAGGACAGAGCAGGGGTGGAGCCAGCTGCCCAGTGGCTGACCTTAGAGGACCAAACAGGGATGGAGCCAGTTGCCCAGCAGAGCAGAGACAGACAGGGGTGCCATGAAAATCCACCTGCAGCAAACAAAGGTGTGTACGCAAAGGCATCGTTGAGATGTCCTTTTTTTTTTTTTAAGATTTATTATTATTATTGGAAAGCTGGATATACAGAGAGGAGGAGAGACAGAGAGGAAGATCCTCCATCCATTATTTCACTCCCCAAGTGAGCCGCAACGGGCCGGTGCGCACCGATCCGATGCCAGGAACCAGGAACCTCTTCTGGGTCTTCCACGTGGGTGCAGTGTCCCAAAGCTTTGGGCCGTCCTGGACTGCTTTCTCAGGCCACAAGCAGGGAGCTGGATGGGAAGTGGAGCTGCCGGGATTAGAACTGGCGCCCATATGGGATCCTGGGGCCTTCAAGGTGAGGACTTTAGCCACTAGGCCACGCCGCCGGGCCCGAGATGTTCTTCAAGAAGAGATGAGGACAGAGAACCGTATCCTAGCTTCCAAAAGACAGGGCTCGCCAAAGAACAAAGAAACGGAAAGAGATGTCAGGGCAGAAATTGACAAAATGGAGAAAAATCACAAGATCACATATTTGGTATTGAAAACCAAGACAAAGTGACCTGGGTCCTAAAATACACATGCCTGCAGGTCTCACAGACAATGCAAGGGTATTAACAACTGCTGTTTGAAATAAATTCAGTTACTCAGATAAAATGGGTGCACTTCTCAACACCATAACTCAACAAAACCAATACAAATGAAATAGAAGACTCAAACAGCCCAGGATCAAAGAAATAAATGGATGAGATTTTCACTTTTCTGACAGGTGACTGACCCTTCAGGGCCAGCCAGGGCTGCTGATGAGCTTCATCAGTCACAGGAGAAAGGTCAAGAGCAGAGGGACTTCTCAGTGGCCTTCAGGGACCAGCCACACTGAGAGGTCAAAACATGAGGATGTGTGCTAAGAGGGAAGAGAGGAAGGACAGGGGAGGTAGGCAGGGAGAAGGAAGGAAGGGAAGAGAGAAGGAAAGGAGGGTGCAGAGAGGGAGGGAGGGTGCAGAGAGGGAGGTGGGTGGGAGAGAGGGAGAGAAGAGAGGTGGGAGAGAGGGAGAGAGGCAGGAAAGAGAAAAGGTCAACATTCCTCTTAAAGGTAGCTGCTAAATGCAGAACCAAGTTTCAGTAGGTAAAAACCAACAACATAAAAAAGGGTATTATGTTGAATCAGACTAAGAATTTAGGGTTGATTTAATATCGGAAAATCAACAGGACTCACTGTATTGCTATAATTAAAGATAAGATAAAAGGTTCCGATTAATTCACAAGAATCTTTGAGCAAATTGAAGACCAATTAATGTGAAAACTCCCCCACCTGGGATTTGGAGATTTCTCAGTCTGATAAAGGGCATTTCCCTCCCCCCGCTGACCACCTGCTGAGAGTTGCCCAAGGCCTCACAAGCCAAGCTTGTTCCTGCCTTCACTCTAAATGAGAAAGGCCATTGTGAGTTCAGAAGCAGCGAACTTTGAGAAGCACTCTACCCAAACCAGCAATGACTCAGAAATCTACAAATGACCGCCTTCACCAGTTCGCCAACCTACTTTGTCATAGAAGCACTTGACAGCCACAAACCTGTGACATACACCAGCCATGGACAAACTTCAAACATCAATCATGCTGGGAAAAGACAGCGTAAAGTAATGGAGGATGAATTTCACACAGGATGGTTCACGCATCACACGAACCTTCCACTTCTGAGTTCAGGCTCTGAAGGATCAAAATCAAGGTGAGACAGACCAGCTCAGCCGGGAGCAATCAGTCCCATGGGAACAGGACCCCGGGAACGATGGGCAAGGGTTTGGCGAGTGACAAACAGACACGACAACTCAAGGCAGTTGTATCTGAGTGCATTTTGCAAAAGCAAGGCATCAGCTTACATACAATACATTATTGCAAAAGGACATTTTCCTTGTTTATTCATGTGGTTACATTTCTACAAATAATTATTCCAGGGATGTAAGCGGGTCTGTCGAGAAAAGATTGTTCTCTAAAAGCCTGGTGACAGACTGCAGTTGCTGTTTCTTGTGAACACAGTTTGGCACTAGCTGCAGTTTCAATCATTAAGCAGTTAGCTCTCATTGTGTTTTGTGCCTTACATTGGTTTTAATATTAACTTATCTATTTTTCTTAGCTTTCCTTCCTGTATGGCTTTTTAAGCTATAGATTTCTACTATAATCTTCTTTTTAGGAATTCTCAAAAATAGTTCCAGGTAGGTTTATTAAAGCTAGTGACTTAATGGTTTTTATTTTATACTGCTTGCTATCTTTGTTCAGTCTCCTGTCAGAAGGCTTCATAGAACTATAAAGAAACATTGAGCCTTTGCCGCACATAAATAGCATTATTCCAGTCATAACGATAAGAGCAAAGAGAGTACAGCCAGGAATGCCAAGACCACTAGAGATGCAGCCGAATCCAGGAGGCATCCTTCCTTGAAGCTTCCGCCTCGGCCTGGCGATTTCTCACGCAGGCTCTACTGGAGGTGGTGTGACATCAAGGTCGCAATAAGATGTAGCTGCTCATTGCCCAGCCATCCAGAAGAGCCAGTGTCTGGGAACAGTCGGAAAACATGGTGTAGACAAAGAACAGATGCTCCTCAGAAGCGAGTTCTGACCCGTGCCCTGGTGTGCATGCGCCGTGTTAAGCTGCAGAGGAGGTCCCCAAAGGACAGATCCTGCAGTTCCCCGAGAGGGGCAGCCAGTCCTGGGCAGCTCACGGGCAGGAGGGCAGAATGGCCCTGAGGGTCAGTGGGACTCTATCTATAGTCTGCATTATCAGAGACAATGAGTCAACAGGCCACACACATACTGAGAGGGAGAGAGAAGCAGGGAACTGATCAACACAGCCATGAACTCCAGCCAAGCCCAAGGCCACAGTCTCCACTCAAGACATCAGAGCTCTGAGAAGCCCCCTTGCTGACTCCGGCTCTTTCCTTTTCCTTGGGCCAGTGCTGGAAGAGGTGCCCCCCTCTGGCACCCAAACAGACACACAGACACACACACAAACACACACACACCGGGGTGGGCCGCGTGTTCGGGTCAGTGCAGTAGCCCAGAGAGTAACCTGGCAGGTGCCTGGCCGTCACTTGCTTAAACTCATTGACACATGCAGTGAACCACGGCCGGCTCCACACTGTGTGTGGCACTGTCTGTGTGCAGCCCTACCCGGCCTGGCAGGGGCAGTCCCTTGGTCCACTCACACTCTGCAGTCAGCTGCTGCCCTGCCCCGCCTGTGTCCTGCTGCACTCCCCACCCACAGCAAGTCACCCTCTGGAGAGATGGGCCCACAAGACCCAGACTTCCCGATGGACCCAGGATGCCCAACTCCCAGGACCTGGCTCTGCTGGTGAGCCCCTGCCCATAACAGCTCACATGGATGACCAAGGGGAGTCTCTTGCATGTGGCTTTTCCAAAAGAGAAGTTGCCATGCCCCCAGAATCTGTTTCTGCCTCCCCTACGGCCCCCACACAATAAACTGAGCTTCCACTGTCAATGGGACTCCAGTTTTCCTGAGTTTTGCTAGCAGGGGCATCAGGAGATGTCCCTCTCACCTGCTACAGGCCACACCCACCCCCTGGAAGCCCTGCTGCTCTTCCCAGGCAGCTGGAGGGAACCCTGCACACCCAGCTGACGTCACGACGCCATGCCTCACTCCTTGGGACCTGCACATCGCGCCATGGTCCCACAGCCTCCGTAGGCCTGGTCCCGGTCCCCATGCTCGCTGCTGCCCAGCGCTGCCCCAACCCCACTGGCTCCTCCCTCTGCTGCCTGTCTGCCAGCCATGTCCTTGAAGTCCACTGAGAGCTCTGCCCTCTAACCCTTCCCTTTTCTCTGCTTACTTCCCCACAAAGCCGCAACATGTGCGTGAGTTTCTCAGAAGAGGATGCCAGGATGGGACCTGCATGGGGCACTGACCCCGGTGAGGTAGGGTGGCCGGTCACGTGGAAGCAACCAACCCCAGGCTTAGGACTCCTGCCCTGCCCAGTCCTGAACCTGGGGCCAAACAGGGGCAGGTTTCAAAGCTAAGCAGCAGGGCCCTGGTCCGGACAAGTGCCCCAAATTGAGAGGACCATCTTGGGTGGCCATGGGGCCTGTTTATGCCTTCTAGCAGGGGAGCAAAGTACAGAGACTGCCTTATTCCCCACCCAGGACCTGATACCAAGGGTGGCATCTGGCACGGAGCAGACGGCATGAATGAATGAATGAATGAATGAATGGAACCAGTGAGGTTTCAGCTCTTGCTCTTTGGGTCTTTAGAGTCTTTCAACACAGCCTTTCGTATGTGGCCAGCCTGGGTGTGGGTTTAGAGGGCTGGACCCAAACAGGCGTATCTGGCTCTGTTACTGTACCAAGTACAGCAGAGGGAGGGTGAAGGAGTGCTTGACAAATCTCTCTGGTGCAAAGGGAGAATGAGGAAATGGTAGGTATTGACTGCCTGCTAAATGCCACTGTTAGGACACCTTAGTCCAGGAACGCTCAGTCTCCCACCCTTCTTCACACCCATTTAGCAGACCAGCAAACTGAGGCTTGGGAAGATACAGGCAGTGGTGCAAGCCAAAGCCTGCGCCTCCCCCTAGCGCTAAACAGGACCCTAGCGCTAAGCAGGACCCCAGCGCCCAGCCCCCTGCCCTGAGCAGCGCCCAGCCCCCTGGCCCTGAGGCCCAGGACCTCCCAGTTGCTGTCCCAGCAACATGCAGCCTGGAAACCTCAAGAGACGAGGTTCTCCAGGAGCCACCGTACTCTCTCCAGCTGTAGCCCACTAGTTGCTCTGTTTCCCTTAAATGTGGGCCCTGCGAGTACGTGCAGGAGCAGTGACCTGTCCAGCAGGTGCCGGGGATCCACGCCCAGGAGCGTCTCCGAGGCCTGGCTCCGGTCACTCACCATTACTAATCAGATCTGAGGGAGCAGGCCTGCAGAAGCCAGTGCTTCTCGGGGTGATGGGTTGCTGCGTTTGCTAATGCCATTACTTTTACAGCTTAATCTTTCTGTAACCATTTTTCAATAATCAGGCAGGCTAAATGAAGTTAAATGCACCCCCTTGCTAGCAGGGCCTGCTGCACGTGGCGCCCCTGCACTCAAGGTGCCCTTGGCGGCGGGGCGGAGCGGCCAGCCCTCAGTGCCCTCCTCACACTGGGCATCCCTTTCTCACATTGCCACCATCCCTGTGTTCTGCCTCCCAACACACAATTTCTGACCCAATGGAACAAAAATCAGACTGATTCTAGAACTTGCTCCCAGGTTCTGTCAGTCCCGTGCCTCTCCCTGGGATCCTGACCAAGTGTGAAACAGCAAAAGCCTTAGAAACCACACCCAGAGTTACAGCCACGCTTCCCAGAGAGCAGGAGGTCCGCGCTGTGGCCTGGCACCTGCTCCCTCCTTTCCCTCTGTAACATACTCAGCAAAGGTGGGAGGCGGTCCAGGACCCCTGCGGCTGGTGTTCTGAACTAAAGCTTAAGGCATGCTGGGGTTTTCTTGACTCTGGACCAACGCTTCCACCCTTCCTGGGGAACCGGGAACGAGCCCTAGACCTCCCCACATCTGTGCTTGCCAGACAGTGAGCTTGGAAAGGCATTGCCATAGAGAGAAAACAAAATGACAGATTGGTGCAGGCTTGTCAGACAGCAGCACCATCTGCTTTAAAGAACGTTTATTTTCCCGAAAATAAAAATATGTTCTAAAACTGAATAATGCAAAAGTCATCTAAATATTTGCTTTCCAGCAGCATCCTGGGAGTGCCACACAAACATCCCAAGAATTCAGCAGGCAGCAGGCAGTGTGGAAACGGCAGAGGCAACATCCTGACTGCTCCACAGCATGGTCAATGGCTATGGAAATGGGAGAGCATTATTATTTATTGCCTTTTTCCAGCTCTGACAGTTGTACACATTGTAGAATCCAAAGGCAGCTGCCGAGTGTAGTGTGCATGTTTGCAAAACTGCCAATGGGATTGAATCGTGCTTTTTTCTGGCCTCCTGGGTGCAAGTGTGAAGTCATAGAGAGAAACAAATTGCACTGAGCTCCCAGCAGCCGCTGCCTGGGCCTGCATTAACCACTCCGGGGCCTAGGTGTTTACCCATAGCCTCTAACTGATGCAGGGATGCCAGGGTCTGACTTGGCCCGTCATGGATCAGGGTTGTGGGAACCTCCCCGGGCAGGGATCCGCAGCTCAAGCCAAGATCTGGTTTTCATCAGCGTAACAGCTCTTGCCCTGTCAGAAACACCCTTCGGAGCACACACTGAGCACGTACGTATGTCTTGTGTCTTGGTAGCCGGGAATTCTGTTCCTACTCAGCTTCCTTGGACATCAAGCACACAGAGTAACTGTGATTCCCCCGGAATAAACATACTTTGTAGCAGAAGAAATGTCCCTGGACATTCGGTATCCCTCCCCCAGTGGCTGGCAGTGTTGCATATCCCTGACCAAGGCTCCCTCGTACCTGCTACACTTGTCCCTGCTGGTGCCTGCCCTGGCCGCCTCACCAGACCCTGTGTGCAGGCTCAGTGACCTGGAGCCTGGACACCTGATTTTGGCATGGATGCACAGTTCTCACTGACCAGCCATGTGATGCTAAGAAGACTTCCCCACTCCTCTGATTACCGAGTGCCTCCCACCACTGTGCAGAATCGGCTGAGATGAAATTCGCCGAAGCAGCTATGGTGCCAGCAGGCCAGCTTGGTGGGCCACTTGGTGGAGGTTCTCTTGTTCCCTCTCACTCCCTCTTATCTTATGCCTGTTATTACATTTCAAATAAAGATCACCTTGGAGGCGGTAAGGACGAGGTGTGTGTAGGTTCCAGGTGGCGCTGCTCGGGGTGTGTTGTCCATGGTGTCACGTGTGAACCCCGACATCCCTGTGAGCAGGGCTGGCCTTGCTGGCAGGGGACTCCCGCCGTCACGTGGGCTCACATGCACCCGATGGAAGCCCCCACTGCAGTCAGCGGGAGAAGCTCAGGGACCCTCCAACCAACACCTGGCACTTCCTCCTTTCCCCGGGTCCCTCCCAGGAAGTGAGATCTGCCACACCCACAGCTGGGCAAGTGCTGCTGGGCAAGGAAGGAGCAAAGAGAATGGGATGATTGAGTCACTTCTGCGTGTACATGTCTACGTGTGTGCACAGAAGAGCAAACACACGAATGAGAGTTGCTGCGCTGTGGAGCCCGGATAGAGCTATCCTCTCTAAGGGTTTGCTGATTGCAAACATTTCATCTGACGGAGACTCACTGCTCTGTAAGGCAGCAACAAGCAGACATGGTGGATGTGGCTGCCCACACAGTGGGGAGCGCTTGCAGAGCCCTAGGCTGGCCGGAGGGTCAGCACCCACCGGTACTACTGCACTGTGAGAGCAGATGGGGTGTACTGTGGCAGTCATGATGACAAGAACGGAGAGACTGCAGAGGTGCCCCCTGCCCACCCCAACATCACACATCAACAAGGGCCACAGCGCATCCTGCCTGGGCCCAGCTCTACTCTGAAGCCAGACGCCACAGCAGTGTCACGGCCCTGCCACCTGGCCTGGATTGTCAGAGGAGCGAAGAGGGGAGCTGGCGAGGGGAGGGCAGCCATTAGCACAGGCCTGGAGGAGGGAGGACAGAGCTGTGGTGGGGAGCAGACTGAAAGGATGCTTGAGGGGTGGATTGTACCCTAAGACCTTCATTACCCACCCTGGGTACTGCACCTCACTCCCCTCTGGGCTGGAAGCCCTTGGGAGCCTCTGCAAAGACCCACACAGGGAGGATGGAGTCTGTATGAGGCAGGAGGGCCATCCGAGCCAGCACTGGCATGCTGTGGAGCCCCAGGCCCCAGCCCCTGCTCCTGCTGCATCCTGGAGTCAGTGATTGGTGCTGCGGATCCGATGGAAGTGGCCAGGCGTGACCACTGCTACCCTAGGCCACTCGTCCAGGCCCTCCGCTAGCCACAGCTACATTGCTTCCACTATTAGGCCACAGGAGCATGGTCAGCCACAGGTACAGTGGGAGAGACCTGAACATTAGACATGGCCAGGAAGAGGACTGCCTTTGACCGACTCTGAGCAGGATTTTCTGGGGTTCAAAGACCTTGCTTTCCTGCACCCACCTTGGCTGGTGCGAAAGTCCGGCCTGATGAGGAGGAACTCTCCAAAGTGCCTGTCCTTGAGAATCAAGCAGTCGCTGAGTCGCGCTGCATCGACCAAGGCCGGAGTCAGAGTCACAGCTGAGCTGGACAGGAGGGGAGAGATGGGCCAGAGCAGAGCAGGAATGCTCGTCCACAGGACTGCGGCTTGCCAGCTGGAGAGGGTTCTGGTTCTCATGGAACAGGTGACCAGATGGAGAAGGTACAGAGGCCCAGCAGACCAGTACCATACCCATCGCCTGTCCATGGGCTGCCCAGCGCCATTCTCAGCGCCTGCCCACAGGCGGACCAGTGCCATGCCCAACGCCTGCCCATGGGCTGCCCAGTGCCATGCCCAGCGCCATGCCCACGGGCTGCCCAGTGCCATGCCCAGCGCCAGCCCACAGGCGGACCAGTGCCATACCCAGCGTTGGCCCACGGGCTGCCAGTGCCATGCCCAGCAACTGCCCACGGGCTGCCCAGGGCCATGCCCAGCGCTTGCCCAAGGGCGGACCAGTGCCATGCCCAGCAACTGCCCATGGGCTGCCCAGTGCCATGCCCAATGTCGGTCCATGGGCTGCCAGTGCCATTCCCAGCACCTGCCCACAGGCTGACCAGCGCTATGTCCAGCACCTGCGCATAGGCTGACCAGTGCCATGCCCAGCGTCAGCCCACGGGTTGACCAGCGCCATGCCCAGTGCCTGCCCACAGGCTGCCCAGCACCATGCCCAGCGCCAGCCCATGGGCTGCCCAGTGCCTGCCCACGGGCGGCCCAGCACCATGACCAGTGCCTGCCCATGGGCTGCCCAGTGCCATGCCCAACGCCTGCCCACAGGCCGACCAGCGCCACGCCCAGCACCTACCTACGGGCTGCCCAGTGCCATACCCAGCGTCGGCCCATGGGCTGCCAGTGCCATGACTAGCGCCAGCCCACAGGCTGCCCAGGGCCATTCCCAGCACCTGCCCACGGGTTGCCCAGGGCCATGCCCAGTGTCTGCCCGCGGGCTGTCCAGGGCCATACCCAGCGCTTGTCCATGGGCTGCCCAGGGCCATGCCCAGCGCCTGCTCACAAGCTGCAGGTGGCAGATTCCAGTCCCCCAGTCCTGGCAGATCCCCTGTCTTCTCTCATCCTGTTTTCAATGATTGCAGAGACATGGTTCTCAGGGAGGTCTTGTGAGAAGTGAGTGAGATGGTGGGTGGGGAGCTGCAAAGGTCAGTGCTCAGAGCAGGAATGGTGACCCATGGCTGAGGCGTCCCAGGGTCTCCTGGCAGCCCCTGTGGATTTCCAGTCTGACGATCATTGAACACTGATACTTGTCATTTTCTTGAGCTGACTGTCCTTCTGTGGGCCTCCCATAGTTGTTTCGTGTGGTCGCATGAGATTTCATGTGATTCTGTGTGACTCCATGTTGTCCCATGTGGTTCCATGTGGTTTCATGTTATTCTGCATGTTTCCATGCAGGTTTAGAAAGCAGCTATGGCCTTTTGTTTTCCTAGGCTGCAGTCACACCCTCACACCTCCACCAGGACTGAGACTGTGTTTCCGTCCGTCCCCCACCTCGATGCCCTGATCACTGCTTGCTCCAGAAACTTGCGTGTTCACATCGCTTCCTTCATTTCGCCATTTTCTTCTGCATACTTGGTTGGCTCTGTCCTCATCCCGGAGAACAGTGATTGCTGAACGTGCTCATGGGGCCTTTCTGCTGGGCCTTCCCACCCTGCATGCTCAGCACAACTCCTCCTCCACATCCTGGCAATGTGGGATGGAAACATCTCAGCTTTAGCTCCACATCGTGTGCTCCGTAATTTTCACACTGTGACTCGTTCTCATCCTCGCCTAGCAACTTTATCCCAAATAAAGAAGGGACCCAGCAAGCTTGAAGGTGTGTTTAGCACAGTTGCTTAAAATGTATGTCGCACATAAAAGCAAGTAACACACATCAAGATTGTATCAATGATAGTTTCAGATGCAGGTATTCTGAAACTGCCTATACTGCATGGGACACACACTGATCCCGGCTACACTGCACGGGACACACACTGGACTTGGCTACTCTGCACAGGACTCACACTGGACCAGACTTCACTGCATGGGACACACACTGAGCCCGGCTACCCTACACAGGACACACATTGGACCCAACTACTCCATACAGGACACATATCTCAACCACCAGGCCAATCATGACCCTCCCCCCTCAGTATTGGTTATAATTTCCTCTCACATCACCTTCTGGATCACTTTTTTTTTTAATTATTTATTATTTAACTTCAGTAATTACATTGTATTATGTGACACAGTTACATAGATACTTGGGTTCTCCCCCCCCTCCCCAAACCCTCCCACCATGGTGGATTCCTCCACCTTGTTGCATAACCACAGCTCAAGTTCAGTTGAGATTCCCCCTTTGCAAGCGTATACCAAACATAGAGTCCAGCATCTTATTGTCCCGTCAAGTTCAACGGCTTCTTAGGTATACCCTCTCTGGTCTGAAGACAGAGCCAGCAGAGTGTCATCCCAGTCAATTGAAAGCTCCAACATACCATCAGCAAAAATTTACATCATTATGGAATTAATTGACATAGTAATGAGTAACCAATATGTTAAAAGTAAATGCGAGTTCCCAGCCACCTTCTGTGACCACCTCACCTATACTTCAATTTTAGTTTATACACAACATATAACATTCAAAACATAACATGTTATACATAACATCATATCATCTTAAATTAAGGCAAACATGTGGTATTTAACCTTTTGTGATTGGCTCATTTCCCTTAGCATTATGGTTTCCAGTTTGGCCCATTTGGCCACAAAGAACTGCATTTTGTTTTTTTTAATAGCTGAGTAGTATTCCATGGAGTAGATGAACCATAGCTTTCTTATCCAATCCTCTGTTGATGGGCATTTTGGTTGCTTCCATGTTTTTGCAATTACTGATTGTGCTGCTATGAACATAGGGGTGCATGTTGGTTTCTCATAAAACAAGTGTTCTCTTGTACTTTGGGACGAGCTCATCCATGTCTGTCTTCTTCTCCCACCATTCCTCCGTGTGTCCCCTGGTCTTGTGTGAGGGATACAAGTCATTTCACCTTCCAGGCCGGCCCCTTCAGCAGCTCAGAGGAGCTTTAACTTTGCTACACAGCCTGTCATTATCAAACTTTGCCATTTGCCACTCTGGTCTCAAAAACTTTTTTTTTTAAAATTTTTGGATGCAATGTGTCCATGATCAAGGAGAAAAACTGAACATCAGAAAGTTGTCAGTCCTCCCAAAGCTGATGTATAAATGAGGTGCTTTTCTTACTCACATTTGGACAGGGCCTCCATGGGACCTGACAAGTGGATTCCATAATTCACACGTAAGTGCGGAAGACCAGGCATCACAGTCGGAGTGCAGGACAGAATGAGACTCGCCCGTGGTGTCTCGGTGCTGGCCGTAAAGCAGCTGGACTGAGACAGCTGGTGGAGGCCCAGACATTGATGAAGTGGCCAGATGCAGAGCGGAATGCTCCGGATTAGCTCCATTCATGAGGACTGGCCAAGGAGGAGCTCTGCAATAAATAGTTGGCACACAACTGGCCCGCCATGTTTAGCAAAGTGAAATGGGCTGTCTGTTTCATACTACCCACCCCATTTAACACCAAATACATTTAAAAGTCAGCAGCAACACTTAACAGCATGTATGTGAAATTAAGTATGGAAGGCGCTCTTTTAAGCTCAAGGATGGGAAGGAGCTCTGAGAACTAAAACACGGAAGCTTTCTAAACGATTGGTCATTTGGCATACATTTGGCATAGGTTGGGGGCAGACCAGGCTGAACCCGTTCACATCACCCACTGGCGAATCCAAGCACCAGAACAGAGTGTGGGTCGGGCCAGGTTCAATTGTGACACATACCAGTACACATTAAGGAATGCCAAGGTGAGATGAGCTGTACCAGATGTGGTTGCAGCGCCCAAACTGCACATGTGATAATCAGGGGGAGGAGGCAGAGCTGACAGGGGAATGTGGGCTCCCCTGCTGGACAACTACTTCCATTGGAAAGTGTGAGTCGGGATGGGGGCAGATCAGACTAGGCAGGGCTGTAACACCTGTGTGCCTCATGTGGACTAGAACAGGGAAAAGCCAAGCTGGGCTGATTGTTTCTACTGGTGCACACAAAAATTGGAGTGGGTGAGGGTTGTTTTGGCTTAGCCACAATATCAGCTGGCAGAAGCTGGCACTGGGGGCTAATTCTCCCAAGTCAAACCACAGAACCACCTGGAGAGTGCATAATCCAGGAGTGGGAGTGGCCTAGAAGGGAAATAGAGGGCTCCTCCCCCTTACATTACCATTCCCATTGGAGGGCATGAAAACCAGGACAAGGACTATGGTGGCTAGACAGAAAGGCACCCAACAGCATGTGTGTGGGTTGGATAGTCGGGCAGGTTGGGTTAAACTAGGCTTCAATGCCCATTGACATGTACGAGAGCCAAATGGGATGTGGGACAGACTGGATTAGTCTGCTGCACATACTGGCAAACCAGGGTAGGGGGCAGTCCTGGTGGGGGTTATTGTGGGTCGCTCCGACTAGGTTGCAGCCCCCACTGGTTTATGTGAGGGCCTAGTGTGTGCTGGGCAGAATCAGGCTGGACTGTAACACCCATTGGTTCCAGTGAAAGACAGCACTGGAAACAGAACCAACCCAGCAATTGCAACCACCAGCTGATTAGGGTGATGGACTGTAATGGGCCCTGTACTTGCAAAGTACACAAAAGAATCTGGTCTGGGAACATCTCAGACAAAGTTTCTTTGGGGATCTCCGCAATCGAACTGCCAGACTCAGAACCCTAACCATGAAAAGTCAGAGGACAGAACAAGTCAGTCAAGTACCTCAGTGAAAAACTGGGAAAACAGACTCTAAGATGGACTATGTCAATCAGTGGATTCTTCAGCGACCTCATCGTGCTTGGAATGGTGAGATTGGCAGCAATTCATAACTGATGAACTATCCAAACCACTTGAGCAGTGCCCTCGGAGCATGCCCTACATCAGAGACTTGGGGTGGGTGGGTGGTAGGCTGGGTGGGGCTTCTCCCTTTCTCTCCCCCCTTACCCCAGATACATGACAAAAACAATGTGAAAATAGCCTTACCCACTTTCCTGTAGCCCTTGAACCTTTTTGCCCTAATTAACTATGTTAAGAATGTCAAAAAATAAAGAAAAAATACGGAAAAAAAAAAAGCAAGCTGCAGCATCTTCACCCGCTAGCTAGAACACATACCATTAAACGCTGACAAACACAGCTACACAGCCACACACGCCCAACCAAGAAGCATGGTCTTCTAGAATGAGACTTTGGGATGTGTCACTAGGAAGGAGTGTGCCCCAGGCCCCACACAGCAGCACCGATATATCTTAGAAATGTGGCGTTGTGTGGAAAAATGCAAGCCCCCAAAGGCCACGTGCAGTACGCTGGGAAATGCGCTCTTGCTCATGCTCTCTCTCTCTCTCTCTCTCTCTCTCTCTCTCTCTCTCTCTCTCCCCCATACATGCATGCATACATGACCAAGCCGTGACTTGTTAGAACAGCAACCTGGGGTAATTATTCTCCCCTCCCCTTCCAGTGCACACTAGCGTGGTTAGCAGCGCAGGAGCACACACCTCATCACCGGATAGCCCAGGGATGTGTCACTGAGCCTCAGGGAGTGGAGCTTTCTCTCTGTCGGATTGCTGGGTGCTGAGGCACACTCAGGAAGCACTGGAGCCACGGGGAAGAAGCAGAAGTCTTGCACAATCCCATTCCTTTTGAACGCCCTTGACTCACAGGGGCCAGTCCCATCCCAGGCTTGTCTTTGAATCGAACAGGTGCAAAGCTGAGGCAGTGTGGGGTGGCATCGGCTGGCTTGGCCCCCAGAAGCCACTGCTAGGGAGAGGTTGTGCCCCCAAAACACCTGCTTGTGCCCAAAGGGGGCCAAGCCCTGTCCATAGCAGACCAGCTTCTGTGCAGCAATGTTGTGGGCAGAAGTCTAGCCTTGTCCAAAGCATGCTGTCCAGAAAACCAGAGATTTTAAGGACAGAGTTTCCATTTAAAAACAAAACTTCACAAGCTCTCTTGATCCATCAGCCACTGCCAGAGACCCAGCTGTGCCAGATAAACATACCGTTGGGGGCGCCCGTGGACACGGCTGCTCCTGGCCCCTCCTGCTCCACCATCAAGGAACTGAACAACTCTGTTTTCCCTCCAGCTTCAGATTGAGCAAGTGTTCATAAATATTCATTTTTTCCAACTGGAAGCATTAGGCCTTGTTACTTCAAGTGGAACTAACTGAAAATTAATGATGGTTTTCAGAAAAAGCAAGATTACATACATAGAAGCAATTAAACGCAAACCTATTAATTATTTAACAACTTGTTAATGAGTAGAATTTCAGCCCCAGAGTTGCAGCTACTCCAGCTTGCCCCTGCCAAGTCACTTACACATCATCCCCTCAAAATCTGGCTCCGAGTGGCGTCAGGATCGCGGGGATTGTCACACGGATCTGCACCTGGCGGAAAAAGAACCAGAGATGCCAGTTAAGGGGACAGGGCATGGCAGCGAGCTGGAAAAGAAGGCAAGAAGTCACCTCAGATTTTGCTCCACAGCTCTAGACGCCTGGAATTACAACTCTAGATTCAGAATATGTATCATGTATATGCTTCTAAGATGCACATTAGTGCGCTGTGTGGTGCACACAGGTGTTGCATTTCCCAGGAGCCTGACCCATTTTAAATTAGCTGTGAGCTTGTTTTAAGCAAGCTCATACACACACCCTAAATGTTCCATTTTGCAATCTCCAACTTCAAGGATAAAATCAGCCCACAGGAGTGCACGGGTGGGCTCCGTGACACCCCTACAGGTGTGGAAGGATGCTGCTTATACGAGAGACCTGCCCTCGTGCAGGGTGGTGGAGGCCACACGTCCAATTCCCCTCCCAGAAACACCGTCTCTCCGCCTTCTCCTGCCGTATCCTCCTTTTTTGCACAAGTCACAGGGACAAGGATGCTTGTCCTCTAGGGTGGGGCACAGAAACTCAGAATCCACTTCCCCAAAGCATGAGAACTGCAAAGCTCCCTATCTCTCTCCCCCATGTGCCCCTTCCCTCCCCCGCACTCTCATCCCAGCAGGGTCCCTCCACAGGACACAAAGGGACCCACAGCAGTCTGAGCAGGTCCTGCTGCCCCACCATTTGTCTGTTACCATTGTGTTGTGTCCACAGCTGGTCACCTCCCGACCCCAAGCATCAGAGCCACTGTCCCTGGGCTGTTGCGTCTTCCTGTCTCAACTTCTTCTTGTAAACCTGTTTCATCCTTAGGAGCGCCCGCTCAAGATGGATGAAGGGCATCCCGATGAAGTCGCCTGCCACAGATTCAGTCACCTGCCCAGGTGAACTTGCCTGCCCTAGGTCAGTCCCCTACCCCAGGCCAGTCCCCTACCCCAGGTCAGTTCCCTACCCCGCGTCAGTCTCCTACCCCAGGTCAGTCACCTGCCCAGGTGAAGTCGTCCAGTGCTGGACTTAGATCTCTCTCCCTTGCTGGTGGCCCTGGGTGCAGTTCCCAGCCTGGACTGAGCCCTCAATGTATGCGCACATCCAGCAGACACACTGCCTCACCCCACATCCCCAGGAGGGAAGTATCAGCTGCAGGAGCACTCAAGGGTCATCCTTGACATGTTGCCTGTTGCTCAGGCCCACTTCTGGCCCGTCTGGTGCTGCTTTGGCCTAAACCGTCCCCCGTGAGCCATCGTCTCCCTCCGTCCCCAATCTCTCCCTGCCTCAACCACACACAGAGTGCCGGGGTGAGTCCTGCGTGGGACGTGGCATCATGGACACCACTGTCCAGGGCCATCCAGGGGTGTCCTGTTTCTTGGAGTAAAAATCATAGATCGCTCACCACTTGCATGCTTCCCTCATGCCCACCCAAGCTCTCACTTCTGTGCCCCTCTGTGACGTACTAGCAGGCAGGGCTGGGTGGGACCTGTCCAAGGCGGTGAGTCGTGAGGGCTATGCCCCCCAGGTGGACACACCCACTCGCGGATCCTGGGGGGATGGGCTATCTTGAGAACAGCCAGTTCGGGTCCAGGTCTTGGGGTCTTCCCACCCTCCCGTTATATGATGTTCTGCCCCGGGACCCTGCAGAAAGGCCTCTCCTATAGAAAGCTACTGTCCCAGCCATGCCTGGCCCCAGAATAACAAACCTTCACACGTGCTCCAGTGCTTGGAGATAACGATAAGAAACAGACTCCCACAGCACCCTAGGGTCCCCATCGCGTACACTCTCCACTGCACCCACACAGTTCCCCTGCTGTGGTCAGAGTTAGGGCCCTGGTACATGTTCCTGCCTTCCCTACCTGCGTCCCTAACTCAGCAGAGACATGTTACGGGCAGGCCTCCTCTCTGCCCCCTCCCCCATCTGCCCAACCTCACCGTGACTGGTCACAGGGGTTATTTCTCTTGGAGCAGGTGTTTCCTACATGCATGTGCCAATATGTAAATGAGTGTGCATGCATGCAAATGAGTGTGCATGTATGTGATTGTGTGTGTTCCACTCCCTCAGCCATCATGCCTGGTACCCTGCAGAGCAAGGAGCAGGGACTGTGTGTTCTGTATCTTGCCATCTTCCAGAGGAAAATCTCCTGCCCAGGAGACACTGGGCGGAGGCTTGCCAGAGAAGAATGAATGGAGATAGATGGCATTCATACAATTATTCATGAGTCATTATTTATTAATAGACTATCAATAAATGAATACAGATAGATGGTATTGGATGTGGGTAGAAGCTATTGGGACCCTGTTGAGCAAGTCCATGGCACACGGGGGGTTTGACCAAGGCCACCACTTCCTCCTGGCCGCCTGGCCACAGAATGTCTGTCACAGTGGTCCTGACAGCCGTGATGTTGCCCCTACCCTGCACGCTCCTTGGAACCTGCATCCCAGCTCCTGCCTCACCCATGGGACCCTGGCTCCTGTCCACTGTACCTGAAGTCAGGCGGTGGACAGCCAGCCGTCTGTCACCCTCACCAGACCAGCCCCAGTACCCTGCAGACTGGCTCCGGCATCCACTCACCTTGCCCTGTCAGTCTCTGGGGCAGGAGACTTACTTCTCCACCTCCCCTCTCACCCCTCCCTGGCCAGTGGCAGCCCTGAGCCCACACCCAGCCAGAAGGACACAGTCTGACGTCTGCTAATGGTCTGTGGCCCAAGGAGGGGCAGGGGCAGAGGGAGCCCAGAGCCCGACACTGAGGGCTACAGCAGAACTGCCTCTTCCCCCAGTTGGGAAGACCTCGGTAGGGCCCAGGCCTCGGACTTGGGGCCCCGGGCACACAGGCTGCTGCTGGACCCCACAGAACCTGTGCCAAATGCAATGCAAGAAATGGAGCCCACGGGACAAAACTGCAACCAGTATTTCATTCAAGATGTATTTATCTCAAACACAGAATTACAGAGAGAGATAATGTTCAACCCAATGATTCACTTCCCAGATGGCCACAACCGCTGGAGTCGGGCCAGACCAAGGCCAGGAACTTCATCTGACCTTCCATGTGAGTGGCAGAGGTCCTGAGACTTGGGCCATCTTCTGTTGTTTTTCCCAGGCACATCAGCAGGCAGCTGGATCAGAGGTGGAGCAGTTGGGACTTGAACCAGCACTCCTATGAAGTGTCACTATAATATGTGGCTGCTTCCCCTAATCCCTGAAATGGACACTTTAAAGTCATCTTCAACTGAGGAATAGAAACTGTTACCAACATTGAGCAAATCCAAACATACATGATGAAGAAGCAGAAAGTGACTCTAAAGCTACAATGTACATTAGTAACTGATGTTTTAAAACAGGGTCAGACTGAATACCCATTCACTGGCTCCCAGATGCTTACAACACCCTGGGGTGGGGGGGCAGCCCAGAGCCAGTCCAGGTCCCCAAGGCGGGGTGGGTAGGGGCAGAGCCCATCCAGGTCTCTGATGCGGGGTCAGGGGGTACAAAGTCACTCCAGGTCCCTGGTGCAGGGCAGGGGTAGAGCCAGTCCAGGTATCCAGTACGGGGTGGGGTCAGAGCCATTCCAGGTCTCTGGTGCAGGGTCAGGGGGCCCAGAGCCACTCCAGGTCCCCAGTGCAGGGTGGGGGCAGAGCCCATCCAGGTCCCCAGTGCAGGGTGGGTACAGAGCCCATCCAGGTCCCTGGTGCGGGATCAGGGGGCTCAGAGCCAGTCCAGGTCCCCAGTGTGGGGTGGGTGTGGGCAGAGCCAGTCCAAGTTCCCGGCGTGGGGTCAGGGGATGCCCAGAGCCAGTCCAGGTCCCTGGTGCAAGGTGGGGTCAGAGCCAGCCCAGGTCCCTGGTGCAGGGTTGGGGGTGCAAAGCCAGTTCAGGTCCCCTGTGCAGGGTAGGGGCAGAGCCAGTTGAGGTCTCCAGTGCGGATTGTGGGGGCAGAGTCAGTCCAGGTCCCTGGTGCAGGGCAGGGGCAGAGCCAGTCCAGGTCCTTGGATGAGAGGACAGAGTGCAGCTCCTCCCAGGGTGCACGTTAGCAGGAAGCTGACACTGGGACTCGAACCCCAGCACTCAGGTGAGATGCAGCATCCCACTGGTGTCTCAACCACTTTCAGACCCTTCCCCCTCCGGTGTTTTCAGAGAGGGCTCTGAGGAGGTTGGGCATGCTGGAGACCCCGAGCCAGCCAGGCGCTACCAGGGAATGAGATAGGGTAGAGAGAAGAGAACATTCTGGAAGCTGGAGACGGCAGGGGAGGCTGGCGCGTCTGCACGCTGGGAGCTCCACAGGGAGCAGGAGACGCAAGTGCAAAGGAGATTTTTTTTAAAAAAGAAGAAAAGAGTAAGGAATTTCACAGACCTGAGGGAAGAGAGGATGCTCTCAGCTGGACAGGGATCACAGAGTGCCCAGCTGGAAGGATTCAAAATGCAGAAGAAAATGAAAAAGAAACCTTATCTGGGCACATTAGGGTGAAATCTAAGATGATCAAAGAAGAAAGAAGATTCTAAAAACCTCCAAATGGGAAAGCAGAGTTTCTGCAAAGATAAAAAGAATGAGCCTGAAAATACCGCTTAGGTACTGCCCTGTTACTGCTGCAAAATAGGACGCCCGCATTGGAAAGCAAAGGAGATACAGCCGTGGTGTGGCGCCTGTCCATGAAGTCCTCCAGACAGGGCCTCGAGGCTTGGGGTCAGCCATTCAGTCCGGAGGGCGCGTGCTCCAGCCTTATGCAGGTGCCACCTGGGACAGAGGCGGGGCGGATGCTCAGCCTGGTACGTGAGACCTTGGCGTACCCGAGTTCACGGCCTGGCTCTGACTCCCGAGCCAGCGTGGCACTGGGTGGCTGTGGCCTTGGCTCCATCTGGTTCTCTCTCTCTCTCTCTCTCTCTCTCTCTCTCTCTCTCTCTCTCTCTCTCTCACACACACACACACACACACACAAATAAAAATACAAAATAGCAGAAAAGCAAAGAACATTCTGACAAGGCCGTCCCACTGAAAAAGCAGCTGGCTGAATTGTAGTCAACCTAGCTCACTGCAGCTCTGAGCTCCTAAGACAGCAAACTGTTAGTTCCTCCCCACCACCCTACACAGAAAGGACAGAACACTGCCACAGAATTGGCAGGAGGTTGCATTGTGACACAGCGGGTTCAACCGCCACATGCAATGCTGGCTGCCTGCATCAGACTTCTGGTTCATGTCCCAGAAAGCTGCTACTTGCATGGGGAACTGGGTCAACTTCCAGAAGTGCACCTGGGAAGGAGCCAGAGGATGGCCCAGCAGTGGAGAGCGCCAGGGGATGGCCCAGCGGTGGGAAGGCGCCAGGCGACGGCTCAGCGGTTGGGCTGCTGCTGCCACTCATGGGAGACCTGGATGGAGTTCCTGGCTCCTTGTTTCCGCTTGACCCAGTCCCAGCCGTTGCAGCCACCTGTAGAGTGAACCAGCAGATGAAAAATTCTCTTGGTTTCTCTCCGTGTATGTCTCTCACTTGCTCTATTTCTCCCCACCCCTTCTCACTCTGTATTTCAAGTAAGCAAGAATGAGTAGGATAGGCTGGCAGTCTGTTGCCGCCAGCACCTTCCCCATCTCTGGGAAGAGACTGCAAGCCGGGCGGGGTCTGACCATGGAAAGCATCTCTGTGTTTCTGCTGAGAGCAGTGCTGGACAAGGTCCCGTGCTCTGGTGGCAGATGTGACTGCGCTGGAGGGGGCCTCCCGGCCACCCCCACAGGTTGAGATCAGCTGACACTGAGCCCCCAGCTGGAAATAACAAGGCACCTAAAGGAGCCAGATACCCCGCGTTGGAATAACAACATTCAGGATAATCAGACAAGATCATCACCTACAGAACACAGAGTTGGTGTTCGAAAGGCAGACACACACACACAGAGAAGAGACCTTCCCATACAGGTGACAAGGACCCAAGCACTCCCCCAGGAAGCAGAGTCCCAGCAAAGGAGCTGGGATTCAGGCCAGGCACTCTCCTGCAGGATCGGAAGGAAGGCTTGGAGAAATAAAAGCTATTGACAAATGTTCAGGAAAAAAAATATTCGAAAGACCAAACAGATGGAAATCCAGATTAAGATGCCTGATACTGGGGGTGGGGGGTGTGCTGTGGCAAGCAGCTACCTGGCATACCTGGATCCCATATGGGCTCTGGCTCGCATGCCAGCTGCTTCGCTTCCCATTCAGCTCCTCCTGCCTGTGGCCTGGGAAAGCAGTGGAGGACGGCCCAAAACCTTGGGACCCTGCACCCATGCGGGAGACTCAGAAGAAGCTCCTGGCTTTGGACCAGCTCAACTCCAGCCAGTGTGGCTATTTAGGAAGTGAACCAGGGGTAGAAGTGTGTGTGTGTGTGTGTGTGTGTGTTTGAGTGTTTGATACTGCCTTTCAAATAAATAACTCTTCAAAAGTACCTGAAATTACAAATGCAATGAACTCACTGTGCTCAAACACAAGGAGTCCTATCTGACGAATTAGTCAACTGGAAAAGGGATTTTCAGCTGTGGTCCAGAGGGAAGGAGACGAAGGAGCAAGGCAAACATCCCCAACATTGAGGACGGAATAAGAAAGTTCCAGGGACAGTTCGCAGCAGCTCAGAGCAGAAGGGAAGGCAGCGGCAGAGACAGGCTGGCCGGAAACTTCCCAGACTCAGGCAGCAGGGCGACAGGAGACCCACACCTCCAGCTCTTTATGGGCATCAAGCAGGCTGCGAATCCTAGAATTTCCTTGTGAGAGGGAAACCGATTAGCCACGGTGCAAAACAAAGCAAAATAAAACAACACAATCACACCCATTGTTGCTTTCACCACAGAGCAAAGCAGACACCAGACAATGGCAGGATAATACCTTCAGATTGTCCGACTCCGTGCCGTCACCGGAAGGCACGCAGGCTTGTGTGTTAATGGACGAGCAGGTGCATCTGTGGCAAATGAAGACAGACTCCGTGGCATGTTTTTATGCCTGTGGGAGCGAGGGGACACAGACGGGGAAAAGGACCCTGAGTGACAAGGGCTGGTGACTGGCACGGGCAAGATGAGGCAGGACCAGGTCACCCTACCAGACAGGAAGGGAGGACCCTCAAGGCATGGACGCAGCAGCTGGCATCATAAGGCTGGGGGCACAGGGCTCCCCCACACAGGGCTTCCGGCTTCTCCATGGGAACAGACAGGAGATCATCCTCGGGGGTGGGGGAGGCACAACTGGTGGAGGGGGGGCGTTCAGAGTGAAGAAATGAGAACACAGGACACAGGTTGGGGAGCAGAGAGACTGGGGCTCTGCAGTGGGGTGTCCAGGATGCTGGCTCCCACACAGCAGTGTGTGCAGAGGGGGAGCAGCTGGAGAGGAGATGAGTCAGGTGTGGCCCTGTGGGGCACTGGGTGGCAGAGATGAGCCAGGTGTGGGCCCCAGTTTGTGTGCTGGCCACTCCACTTCCCATCCAGCCCCCAGTTTGCGGGCTGGCAGCTCCACTTCCCAGCCAGTCCCCCTGGACACCTGGGAAGCACAGGAAGGCTCAAGTGCTTGAGCCCCTGTCAGCCAAGTAGGAGAGCCGAGCCAGATGAAGCTCGTGGCTCCAGCCTGGCCCAGCACTGGCCACTGCAGCTATTTGAGGAGTGAACCAGCAGCTGGATGCTCTCTCTCCATCTCTGACTTTTCCTCTGCAGCTTTGTCAAGATAAATAAATCCTAAAAACATAACAGGAAGTGTCTTGCGGGGAGTGGTGAGTTAGGGCAGCTTGCTGCGAGCCAAAGCCCAGGGTCGCCGACTGTGTACACCTGAGGTTCTGCAGTGCAAGGGGAAGACGGTACCCACTTCTCTGACTTTTGAACCAACAGAGAAAGATAACAGCCCAGCCACCTCTGGTCACCTGTGCATCTGTGGTCATGCAAACCCCAGCAAGAATCTCACCCCAGATGACGGAGAAGAAAGAGTCATGGCCCAGGCTCCGGCATCACTTGGAGACCCACTGTGGCTGTGTCTGTCCATGGCCCAGGCTGCTTTGGCTCGTCCCCTTTGGCTGCATTAGCGGCTGAGTGAGCAGCCATTGGCTGGATCAGCTGTGGAGCCTGCAGAGTGGCTGTAAAAGTGCCAGAAGTAACTCGCTGGCCACTCCACACAAAGGGGCTTAAGTAACTCCCATGCGGCTTGGGGTGCAAGTTGAGAAAGGACAGAAAAAGTGAGGCACGTGATGCCTCCCTCAGAGAGAGAGCCTCTGTACAGTCAGCTCCCCGGGGTCCAGAGTGGCTGGCAGGCATCTTCTCACCCAACCCCCACCCTCTTTCCAAGTTGTCTCCCCTCAACCCCTCCCATCCCATCCCCCCATCTCTACATTCTGCCAGTAGCTTCCTGTGCTGCTTAACAAAGTCGTCTGTAGCCTGTGGACTGAGGCCAGTGGTGCGGGAGGGAGTGGGGGGAGGAGAGGGGCCAGACTGACCCCACACTTCCTCTCGGGATCCTGGGGCTCCTGGGCTCTGCCCCTGGGCATTCTCCTGTCCTAAGTGCCGGCCCCTAGGGTGACCAGAGTGTCTCCCTCCAGCCAGGAGTTTGGGCAGGGTCGGGAGCCACAGGGCCTCACTCAAGTGTTGGGTAGAGGTACCACCTGCCAGCTGCGGCACCCGCAGTGGGCTGCTCTGGCAGGCTCACAGCAACTGCGTCTGAGCAGGTGCGCCAGGGTAGGGCAGGGGGCTAAATCCCTCACCTGGGAATGACAGACATGCCCTATCCTCTTCCAGCAGGAAACAGGCCTGAGGGCAGGGGAAGGGGATCCCAGGGCTTAGCAGGAAATGTGGTCAGACCTGCCCTTCCTCGGGGAGCCCCTGGGGGATGCTGGTCAGGGAGACCACGGCCTGCTGAACCCCTGGGTCTCCCCACCACCTGCCGGGTCTTCTTCCCAGAGTGCCTTGCCTCTCTCTTCTGTTTTAATTTTACTGCTTTTTGTTACTATCATTTTATGATACAGTTCCATAGATCGTGGGATTTCCCTTATCCCCTCCCCAATTCCCTCCCCTCTCACTGAGTTCCCCTATATCATTACTATAGTACAGTTCTTCATACACAGTGATAAGTCCATCATATGGGCATGGACAATGGCAGAGTGCAGCATCCTATTGTCAAGATATAGCAATCAGTTTCATTGGGAGTCCATCTTAGATCTGGAAGTAGAGATGCATACTACATTGTATCCTCACATTTGGTTATGATAGTCTCTCAGTTACTGTACATCCCCTTAAATGAAAAGCCACAATACAAAATCAACAACAGGAAGAAAAAAAGAAATTAACAACACCATTAAGTTAAATAGCACGCTACTGAATGACTAATATGTTGCCGAATAAATGAGAAAGAAAATCAAGAACCTTCTTGAAGAAAATGATGCTACTGTATGATCTATGAGTCAGTGAAGAATTTAATCAGAGGAAAGTGTTCTGAAGAGATGAAATTAACAAAAAAGAATCAAAATTCATGAGATACAGTTTTTGCTGATCTTTGTTGGTGAGATATATCTCCTGTAGGCAACAATAGGATGGGTTTTGTTTTTTAATCCAGTCTACTAATCTGTGACGTTTGATTGATGAGTTTAAGTCATTTACATTCAGGGTTAATACAAATAGAAGGTAATTTGGTCTTGTCATTTTAGCAATGGGTTGTTCATTGGTTTAGTCTTCTGTTGTCATTTTACTGGGATGTTCTTCCCGTTTGCCTTTGGTTTTGGTGGACGCTATTCCTCTTCTCTATCAAGAGAAGATCTTTGAGTATCATTTGTAGGGCAGGTTTGGAAGAGGAATATTCTTCCAACTTTACTGTGGAATAATTTTATTTCATTTTCAAAGACAAAAGAAAGTTTTGCTGGGTATGTTAGGGCTGACAATCTTTTGCTTTTAGAATCTGGAATATGTCACTCCATTCTCTCCTGGCCTGTTGAGTTTCCTGTGAGAGATCTCCTGTGGGTTTAATTGGCATTCCTTTATATGTCAGTCGATTTTTTTTTTCATGACCACATTTAAGGATCTTTTCCTTATGTTCAATTGAAGAGAGCTTGATGATCATGTGTCCTGGTGAAGATCGCTTTTGGTCAAGCCTGTTGGGAGTTCTGTGCCCTTCCTGGAGGTTGTTTCCCAATTCTTTCTCTTGATTAAGGAAATTTTCCCTTATTATTTCATTAAATACATTTTTAAACCCAGCTTTTCTTTCTGTACCTTCTGGGATCTGCTGCTCTGTCTCTGCTCCTGGTCAAATCAAACAGACCTGCAGGACAGGACGGACAGTTCTTTGGGTTCACCTTCAGAGCTGCCCAGGTAACGTCCCTTCCCACCTTGTTGCTGGTGGACTTCCGGCTGCCAGTGGACTTCAGGGGTACCAGTCACTGCAACACCACACCATTGTGTCCGCTGCTTTCCTGTGTCTGTCAGTCTCCGGGTACCCCTCTGCTGTTGTTCTCCCCTCTCCTCTCTTTGCCACTGTGCCTTCCAAATAAATAAATCAAATAAGCAAATAAATATTTTTTTCTTTAAAGGATGTTGGGTTCTGGAAGGGGCGGGGCCTGGTGACAGCACTGCGGAAGCTAATTTGCCAGCTGTCATGGAAAGCAAGCAGGACTGTCCACTGCTGCCCACCACTGGTGTGCCTACTGGCTCTGCAGGGAACCTGGGTGCAGGGCAGGAAGGTGGGACAGTGCCCTCTGCAGGCCGAGACCACCCTCTGTGGGGCTGTGCCATTCTTGCCTGGGTCTGGGGGCTGTCAGGCCCTCAAGGCAGCCTTCATCCACTCCCCGCAGCAGGCCCAGTGGTATTCCAGGCGCTCAGCAGGAGGCAGGAGCCCCCACATCATCCAGCACCCCCAAGGTCTCCTGCTGCAGTTCCAGCCCGTCCTGCCGTCATCAGCCCCTGCCAATGACCTGGTGTGTGTGTTTTTAACGCCGCCTGGGATGTTATTTTCGGGATGCGGCTTCCCTGTGCATTTCATCACTCCAGGTTTAAACACTATTTATTGAAAGATTCTCGGTGTCAATCACTGCGTGGCTCGTCCGCTGGCCGCCAGTCCGCCCTGCACTCTCACAGCAACGGGCACACCTGCCCGGCTCTCAGGGGCAGCTTCAGGGGTCCCACAGGGCTCCTTCTCCCTCCGGGCCTGAGCCCCAAGCACTATCCTAGGACACACTCTGTCGCCCTCTTGCCAACACCTGGGCACCCAGCACCGCCCCCTTCCTGTCCAGGGCTGCTCTTCACACAGGGTTCCCCAGGACAGAAGACACCCCAGCCAACCCCAGGCTTCCAGGTGGGGCCTTTGGGGCATATTTGGATTGGATAGGGCCATTGGCTGTGGGCCCATGATGAAGTGCTCAAGGAGAATCAGACAGGCAGGCATACCCTGATTTTCACCATGTGATGCCCTGTGCCACCTGAGTCCTGGCCACCCCGACACCAACCCACAACCTGTGTCCTCTCCTCAGTGCCCCCTTGCCCATGCTGCTGGCCTGACCTTCAACCCCAAGGACCACCTTTCCGGCCCCTCATTCGGGGGTCCTTCTCTACCAGCCTCCTCCTCCATTGCCCATTCCAGTGGCCATCGGTTGTCCTGGGGAAGCAGCACGTTCAGGAAGACCTTAGGGACTGCCCCATGTCCTTCCTCACAGATCTCGATGGCAAGCAACAGAGGGTCACACGTCTTGAGATTAACCCTGGCTGGACGATGAGCGACCAAGCAGGAGAGCCATCCAGGGGACAGTGGCCTGGGTGACAATCAGCAATCGCCCTGGGAAATGCAGGTGTCTCAATTCTGGGAAGCCTTGGAGGCCCAGTGGGAGGGGTGGGGAGCCCAGGGTGGGCTGGCAGGTGGGATTGGGAACCCAGGGTGGGCTGACGGGTGGCCAGCTGGTGGGGTGGGAAACCTGGCTGGGAAGGTGGGAACCCAGGCTGGGAAGTGGGAGGCCTCTGTCTGGGCAGGGGAACCCAGGGTGAGCAGGCAGAGACCAGCCCTTGCATCCCTGCTGCAAAGTTTTTTTTCTGGACTCCTCCGTACCATCATTTTACTGGTCCACCCCCACAGCCTCACTGTGGGGACCACCCAGGCTTGTATCAAGCTTTGAGGCTACATAGTACAAGAAACTCCACTTCATACCTTTTCCAGGGTAGTTCTGGTCTTTGGGATCTTGTAATTCCATAGAGGAACTGGAAGAGGAACCTTTCTGTATCTTATAAAAAAGTTATTAGAGCCCTGAAAGGGATCTTGGTGAGTCTGTGGATGCCGTAGGAAATTGGCCCATATCCGGTACCAGTGCCTGAACTCCAGCCACCTCTCGGCTTCATGAGATCCTCCACTTTTTCTATAACATTATCCCTCTGTTCAAGTCTTCAGCTCCTGAGCTAAATGCATTCCCATGGATTTTATTCTTTCGGATGCTGGTACAAATGCAATTGTTTCTGCGGCTTTTTCATCGGCCTCTCTGATGGTGCAGTGAAGCTCAGCTGCTGTGTGTGTGCTGCTGGAAGCCTTACATTGCTGGATTCATTTATTCATCCCAGTAGGGCTCAAAGTGTGTGCACCATTAAGGATTTTCTGTATACTGGGCAATATTGTTTGCCAATGGACAGTTTTGTTTAATCCTTTCTAGATTGTCTGAGGACAGCTGCTCTTTGGCCAATTATCCTGTGCCTTGCAGCGCCCATCTGCTTTAGGTCTGTGGCTGGGAGCCCCCAGCCTCAGCCACTTCTCCCGCTGAAGCCCCGCTGTCTGTGTGTCCCTGCCTCTCTCCCTCTGCCGTGCTGCCTGCCCTACAGTGAGGTCAGGACCCATCGGGTCCCTCGTGATGACACAGAGGCAACACAGTAAGACAACTGTTTGTGAAGAACTGTTTTGGAAGGCAGAGAGAAAGGGGAAGAGAAAGAAGAGCTCTTCCAGCCATTGGTTCACTCTGCAAATGGCCGCAATAACCAAGGTTGGACCAGGCTGACGCCAAGTGCCTGACACGCCTTCGGGTCTCTCACGGGGTGCCTCTGTTTCCTTCTGGGGTGCATTAGGAGAAAGCTGGACCAGAAGTGGAGGGCCAGGACTTGCACCCACACTCACAGGATGCAGGCAATAGCTTATCCACTACGCAATGGGCAGTGTCCAGTAGGTCCAGTAGGTCAGCTATGGGGACAGGCCTCACCACTAGTTCCTTTGCCTCTAGAAGGTGTTGGTTATCCCACCTCAGCCCAAGGGCCAGAGCCCTGTGTCCTGGAATGTGGGGTCACCTGGTGGCAGCTACGAGCTGACTGCACCTCTGCCTGCTCTGATGCCTTGATGGGTCACATCCTAAGACCCTAGATAACAGAGCAACAGTCAGGTCCACAGGCCAGCAGACCCAGGGCACTCCCTGGTCCCAAGGAAAATCTCATGCCACCACTCTCAGCCACTCAACCCCTTAGGGGCCAGATGAATCCCTGAGCAGAGGGCCTGCCACCTGCCGCTCATTGGCTGGGCCCGGGGCTGCTGTTCATGTGCTGGGCCCGGGGCTGCTGCTCATTGGCTGGGCCTGGAGCAGGGTCCAGAACTCCCGGGGCCCAGGACATGCATGCGCAGAATGCACCTGATGTGGTTTGGGGGTGGGGGTCTCCCTGATGCCTGTGCAAGAAATGTGGCTCTGAGGTTGGAGACATGGTCATTGCTGGGGAACTAGGGCCCCATGGGGTCCTGAGAGGGAGGCCACTGTGGGGGCATGGCAGGCTGCATTAAGAAGAGGAAAGACTTGCAGACCTGGTAAGATAGCCTAGTGGCTAAATCCTCCCCTATGGGTGCAGGTTTGTATCCTGGCTATTCCACTTCCCATCCAGTTCCCTGCGTGGCCTGGGAAAGCAGTAGAGAACAGCCCAAAGCCTTGGAACCCTGCACCCATGTTGGAGAACATGAAGAAGCTCCTGGCTCCTGGTTCCTGGCTTCAGATTGGCTCAGCTCCAGCCATTGTGGCCACTTGGGATGTGAACCAGCAGATGGAAGATCTTTCTCTCTGTAAATCTGTCTTTCCAATATAAATAAATAAATAATTACATCTTTAAGGAAAAAAAGAAGAGGGGAGGTGTGAGTGAGTGCACCTGCTCTGTGTCCCGCGGGATGCCCTGAATCACCCTGAGAGGCAGCTGGGAGGCCTGACTGAATGCCGCTCAGATGGCGGCCCCTGAACTGAGCGCTGGAGACACTCCAGTGGGGCGTGTCAGTACCAGACCCAGGCTGAGCGCATCTCCCTGCTACCAAACGTCGGGGGTAGGAAAGTCCAGAGCGGACTGGGAGAAGGTCCCCCAAGGGATGAGTCAAGGAGGAACCCACCACCAGACACTGCGGGTGCCTTTGCCAGGCTGCCGTGTGTGTGTGGTATCTCGCAGCTGACCGCTCTGGTCCACACACAATCCTACGCAGGTCTCCGGCTTGCCCCCACACCCACCAAGGGGTACAAATGGTCATTACCATTTTGCACACAATAGCAAAATCACCAACCCTCTGGAATTTATAGAGGACTGCAGTTCTAATCATCTTTTATGGTCTGCCTTAATTGTATATCATCTTTAATGACAGTTAAAAAATAAGTTATTCATACCGACGTTTTTATGACCTATTGAAGACCACAGATCAGGAGTTTTATTGTTTTGCATTCTAGGTATTATACACAAACCAGGAAACCTCCAGGCAGACAAATTGCTCTTGCCAAGCCGTGGATTGCAGGGAGGAAAAGCGCTGGTAATGGTCCTACAACCGTGGCCCCAGATTACACGCTGCACCCTGCCTGCCCTTTCTGCAGCCCTGTAATAATTGTGATTTTACTGCACAAGCCAAGACTTCCCTTCAGGGGTAATTTAATTGAATAAAACAGCGCTGCCCAGGGTCAGGATTACAGGCAGGCATGAGACATGCAGAGAGCTGCACTAGCGTCTCCGACACCTTCGCTTCCCAAAGGGCTCCGTGCCGGCTCCGTGCCTGGGATGGAGAAATCACAGGTTCTCTAATTATTAAGCCAACTGTATGTTAACCTCTTTTCAGAAGTTTCCAGCGGGGAGCAAGTTTCTAAACAAAGAAGGAAAACAAGCCATTCTTCCCAGAATGGCTCTCTGGGCCAGGGCCTGGTCAGACCCACCCTGGTGGCCCCATCATTGCGGGTGACTCCGTCTTCCTCCTGAACACAACCCTGGCCCCATCTGTGCCCTGGTCAGGCCAGGCCAGTGGGCTGATTCTTTTTCCTAAACATCTAGCTATCTATCCACTCATCCGTCCATGTATTTATTTGGAAGGAAGAATGAGAGAGGGCGCTGATTCACTCACCTGTGGCCACAAAGGGCAGGTCAAAGCAGGTGCCTGGAATCCCATGCAGGGCTCCCCAGGTGCATGAGGAGGTGGGCTGGATCAGAAGTGGAGCCGCAGGGACTTGAACTGCCCTCCTTCCAGGGGCTCACCTGCTGCACCACAGAGCCAGCCCCAATGGCTCTTGTGAGGATGGTGCTGTTGGGAGGAGCCAGCCCTTCACGGCCAAGGCCCTTGGCAGCTGCTGCAGGGCACATGGCCCATGTGGGCTTCACACCGCACCTCTGCTGCCACTCCTGCGGAGCGTCCCCTTGAACTGTTGGAAGAGTTTCACCTACCCTGAAAGGAGTCTTTATCAGATGAGTGGCTTGCAAGTCTGTGGCTTATCTTTCTTCTTTTGGTGTATCTTATAACGAGCAGAATTTTTCAGGTTTAATGGAGTCCAATGTATCAACTTGCTTTATTACGGAGGTGCCTTTGTTATTGTCTCTAAAACAGTTTGGTCTAATCCACTTTCCTTTGCGATTTTAATAGAAGTTTTATAGTTTTAAGATTAGGACTATGATCAACTTTGAGATAAATTTTGCATTTGGTGCAAGAGAGGAGTCCAAATCCGAGCAGTTTTTAAAAGCGCATGGGGTCCAGCAGCAGCATTTATTACACATTGCTTTCTGCCCTGAATTACCCCTGAACACGTGTCAGACCACTTGGGGGTGTGGCCCTGTTTGCAGAATATTCCGCTCCATGGTCTCTACATTTCGATGCCAATACTACCCACTCTCTTGCTGACATGATATTTAGGACAAGTCTTGAGCTGGGAAGTATTGGTTATTGAGTGTAGCTTCCCTTTTTTCAAGTCACATGGACAATTTTTTTCTTTAAAGATTCATCTGTTGGTAAGGCAGGATGGCAAGAGGGGCAGGCAGAGAGAGTGTGAGTGGAAATCTTCTGTGGGTCGGTTCACTCTCCAATGGGATTGGACTGGGGATGGGCCGGGGGGACTGCCACCTGGCACTGTATCCAGGCCTGCATTAGGGTGGCAGGGGTCCAGGCCCATGGCCCATCCTCCACTGCCCTTCCAGATGCAGTAGCAGGAGGCTGGGGCAGAAGCCAAGCCCCACTGTGACATGGGATATGCCCTCGCCGTCGGCAATTCACCTGCTTTGTCGCATCACCAGCCCAGCACGCACACATTCTTTTCCTTGTGTTTCATACACTGTTGAGGACATGTTGGCTAACTACTGCCAGCCAGCCAGAAGACCTGCTAGGGTTCTGATCGGCCTTCATGCTGCACCTGCAGACCCCCAGCGCGGGCTCGTGTCACCTGCAGGCTCGGTGCCATTTCCTTATTTGTGGCTTTTCAGGCTGAACTTAGCAATGCTGGGTGGCTGTCAGCATGTGTTTCCTGAACACCTCTCCTCTGCCTTATTGCTGTTTCACAGTTTGGATGCTTTCTGAATGACATTTTGATTGTAATGTCTGATGTCTGTTGCCAGTGCGATGAAGTATCCTACATGTCACTCTCATTCCCCATCACCTCACCAAACTCAGTTATGAGTTCCGGCAGCTTGTGCTCCTCAGCCAAGAACATTATTGTCTTTGTTTTTAAAATAGAGTTACTCAGGATCGCACCCGGTTCCCCCCTCATGCATTGGTATAGTAGCTTTACTATTGTTTAGTGCTGCTTTGAGTCTGTTGTCTATGAATTACCAGATTTGATCTTGATAGGCTATATTGTACTTTTTCCTCACTCTTTTTATGGTCCTGAAAGAGTTCCCTGCACTCCCTCCCCATCATGGATTAACATAGCATATTGAGGGTAAAGTAGGTTTTACAGTTTTTCGATGTAGATCTTAAGTATTCTGACATTAATTGTTGGTTTATAGTTTATATCGCATTATCTTATTACTCTTCACCATGGTGTTGGGATTTCCCTGCACACCCCCCAAAAAAATGTTCTGCACCTTAATTGTCGACAAATGTCTTGTTAGAGTTACAAGCCAGTCTAGATTATCCTAAAATCTGCCAAGATGAGCAAAATTATACTTCAACACAACAAATGGCTAAATACTAAAATGAAATAGACACGAGACAGCTGAATGGTACCTTATAGCCATTTTAAGGTATATAGCAGCCGGTCCGGTCCTGTATATGAACTAAAACTGAAATGTCAATGAGCTAATCAGAGGTTGTGGTTAAGAACTTGCTTTTTTTTTTTTTTTTAACATACTGGTTACTCAAAACCATGTCAATTCCATAATGTTGCAAATTATTGTTGATGTTATATTGGATCTCTTAATTGACTGGGATGATATTCTACCAGCTCTGACTTCGGACCAGAAATGGTCTCCCCAAGAAACTGTTCAACCCCATCTGGACAATAAGTAGCTGGGCTCTATGCTTGGTATATGTTTGCAAGGAAAGAATCTTGAATGAATTTGAACTGTAATACTACATCAAGGTAGAGGAATTCACCAGGGGGGAGGGGCGTGGGGGGGGAATTCCCAGAGCCTATGAATCTGTCACATAATGCAAAATAATTAATAATAATAATAAAAAAATAGAGTTACTCACTTACTGATTTGAGAGACCCAAGAGACAGACGGTAGCTGACTCACTCTTCAGATGCCCACAATGCCCGGGGCTGTGCAGGCTCCTGCCAGTTTCGGCGAACACACCCCAGCTCTCCTGCTTGGAGCAAAGAACCTGATGCCTGGAGCCTTCCCGGCTAGTTTACTCCAGCAAAAAGCTGGAGTCAGGAGCCGGGGTTGGGGATTGAACTCAAGGCCTGCCAGGTTGCAGGCGGTATCCTCACTGCTTGACCCTTGAGCAACACTCACCCTTGGACCGGGAGCATGAGCCGGCTGTGAGGTTTTCCCGATGCGCTTGGCTGCATTGTGCCTGTTGCTACTGCTTGCATGAGCTGCAGCCAGGCAGAGCTGTGCAGTCCCTTTCCATTGGCATCTGCCCCCAGTTTTCACCCTCCACCATGCACGTCCTAGGGAGAGACCACCGAGCTGTGACCCTGTCCCAGCAGCACCCTGTGCTGTCACCTGTCTCTTGGTTCTAAGCATCCTGGGTCAAGTCCAGCCTCTGTCTTGGAAGAACCCTGGCTGGCATGCACCGACCAGTGGGGTCTTCCTGGCACTTCTGCTCCTGTTACCAGGGACAGAATTGAGCTCTGCCTTGTTCTGGGGGAGGTGCAGTGAGCCAGGCCTGCCACAGGCTGAGGGGGCAGAGCTGCTTCCCCACCCACTCTGTGTCCCATCCTCCTCCTCTCCCTGTGGCTGCAGAGTTTTTTGCTTCCTAGAGGGCTCTGGAGAGAAGGGTGGGGGAGCCGGTGGGCCAGGCTGGCTTTCCTCCAGGCTGGAGCTGCCTAGGGAGGCTGTGTGCTCTTGGTGGAGAGACACAGGAAGTCCCAGGGATGCATCCCCATCCCAGGCTGGTTCTGCTGACCTGCTCGTGGCCTCTTGCCATCCACTGAAACACTGGCTCACCCTCTGTTGTCCCGCCTCATGCTTCTCCTGAGCTTGGCAGTGGGCGGTGGTTCAGGCTGCATGCATGGGGACCCTTGCGGCTTTTTTGCCTTTTAAGCTCAGGCTATTAGTCCCTGCAACCTCACTGTCCCAGGGACGGGAGAGGACTCGCTCCAGGGCAGGGTCCACAGCATTGCTTTAGATCCCTACCTGGGGCTGAGTGCAGGGGGGCAGGCTCAGCAGTCCTCAAGTTACTTCAAGCAGTAAATGGCGCAGCTCGGCCTACTTTCAGAGCGGACAAGCCTTCATGCCCTTCCCATCCTCCCCCACCTCCCAGGTCTGTCGCTCACCCACGCCCACAGACGCAGCAATGGGGCAGAGTGGGGTTAGAAACATCCCCATCGGATGTGCTGCACCCCGGCGCCAAACTCCAACCCTGGGTCCCACAAAGCTGCAGGGTTGTTTGTAGGCACTAAGCTCTCACCCATCGAGTTCCACAGGCAAGGGCAAGTGGCACTGCCTAGTCAACCCTGGGACACTCGCCAGGAACAAGGCTCGGCCTCTTGTCTTCCTTCCTGTGTCCCATGACCATCTGCAGCTCCCTGTGCCGGCTGTGACCATGCAGCATCCTGCGATGAATGTTCACTAGCCATGAGCCAGAGCAAGCCACTGAGGGCACAACCACTCTACTTTATCTCTGCTGTCTTACATTCCTGAACCTGGAGGGGCCTCCCAGTGGACTCAATGAACAGCGCTAATCATTCCTGCTGGCAGAAGTGAACTTTGTGTCACAATGGCTGCCCAGATACAAAGCAGAAAACAAGAATGTGTGTGGGCAGATTCCCGTCTGGATAACGAATGTGACAAACTCACAGGGTGGGAAGAAACCAAACTCTGTCTCACCGAAATTGTCGAGAGAGCAAAGGTGGTGTCAGGACAGGAAGCACACAGGTGCCAGTGAGCACATGGCATGTCACGGACAGGAAGCACACAGGTGCCAGTGAGCACATGGTGTCACAGACAGGAAGCACACAGGTGCCAGTGAGCACATGGCATGTCACGGACAGGAAACACTCAGGTGCCTGTGTTGTCCACGTGCAGGACAGCAGGAGCCATCCTTACGATGTGAGCAAATGCTACTCACCACGTTTTGGAGTTCACCTGATTTTTACACACACAAGTGACACAATCCACCATGATATTCTCCGGGCTTATCTTTCCCAGAGCTGATGACCTCTGATGACTCCTACCGGTTGTGCACAAGCTGGGTAGCGGGGACAATTTAGGGGCCAAGGCTAGACATGGTCCAGGTGGACATGTATGAATGGGAACCCCTGCAGTGCCTGACTTGGGCAGCCACGGCATGATAAGACCTGACTCATCCATCGATTTCAGGCATTTTTCTTTACTTATACTCATCTGAAAGGTAGCGAGACAAGTGTGATAGCCAGGGCTGAGCCAGGAGCTTGGGCTGCAACCCAGGTCTCCAACTTGGTAACAGGGACCCGGAGACGGAACAGGGAGTGGGTGTACAGAGGGCTCCCCTTGCGACCACTGTGGCCTTGAGCTGAAGCCAATGCAATGGGGAGTCTCTAGGTGGATGCCCCCTTTGGCTGGGGCGTCACCCAGCTGGGCAGGTTCCATTGAAAAACCATTCCAGGACCCCACTGGCTCTTTTTGGTGAAGTCGAATCAGCAAACAGGAGCTGAGAGTCTCTGGCCTGGAGCAGACACTCAGAGGAGCATGAGGGGTTGGGGAGTGGAGTTGGCTCCCTGAGCTGTGCCCACTGCAGCAGTGCCCATAGCCTGATCGAACCCCCAAAAGTAAGACAGGAAGACGAATGTGCAGGGATGCACCCTTCTTCCCAGCCACACCTTCCCTCCCAGCCACACCTTCTACCCCAGCCACGCTATCTCTACCCCAGCCACGTTCTCTCTAGCCCAGCCACGCACTCTCTAGCCCAGCCATGCTCTCTCTACTCCAGCTACTCTCTCTCTACCCCAGCCATGCTCTCTCTACTCCAGCTACTCTCTCTACCCCAGCCACGCTATCTCTACTCCAGCCACGTTCTCTCTACCCCAGCCACGCTATCTCTACCCCAGCCACGTTCTCTCTACCCCAGCCACTCTCTCTCTACCCCAGCCATGCTCTCTCTACTCCAGCTACTCTCTCTCTACCCCAACCACTCTCTCTCTACCCCAGCCACTCTCTCTCTACTCCAGCCATGCCCTCTCTGCCCCAGCCATGCCCTCTCTAGCCCAGCCATGCCCTCTCTAGCCCAGCCATGCCCTCTCTGCCCCAGCCATGCCCTCTCTAGCCCAGCCATGCCCTCTCTAGCCCAGCCATGCCCTCTCTGCCCCAGCCATGCCCTCTCTGCCCCAGCCATGCCCTCTCTAGCCCAGCCATGCCCTCTCTGCCCCAGCCATGCCCTCTCTGCCCCAGCCATGCCCTCTCTACCCCAGCCACGCCCTCTCTACCCCAGCCACGCCCAGCAATGTGTTCTTCCTATACTGAGTGACCTTCATACCCACAGTGTTACGGGGAAGGCTGCTGCATTGCCAGGACACAGGTGAGAGACCAACACTTGTAGAGGCAAGGTGACCAATGTCCCATCTCCGTGCAGGAATGAGCGGAAGCCCAGATGCCCCAGGCCAGGGAGGGCTCCAGCAAAGTACCTGATCGCCGTGTGTAGTGCATTTCCCCAATCTAGCTCTCTGAACCTGTGAACTTGCAACCTGTCCTGGTGAAAGGAGTTGTGTAGCAGTGGTCAAGAGCCCAAAATGAGAGACAGTTCTGGACTCTGGGGGGCCTAGGGCAGTCACAGGTGTCCCTGTGAGAAGGAGTCCAGAGACAGCAAAATCCAGACATGCTGCCCTGCAGGCTGCGAGGGTGGAGAGAGGCACCACACATTACACAGGTGTGTCCTCTGGAATCAGCACAGGGAACAAACGGGTTCTCCCTGTTCTGGGCCGGGTTGGAATGAATTAGCAAAACGTGAGGAACAGGTGGGCATTTTGTTAAAGGTTTATCTTTACTTGTTTGAAAGTGAGAGACACACAGAGGCTTTTTTTTTTTTTTGTCTGCATGGCTGTGGTTAGCAGAACTCAGGCTGGGCCAGGCTAGAAGCTTGGAACTTTAGCTCTGTCCACCACTGCCCTGCCTGTGGTGCCGGGTGAAACCCTGGGGCCACCCGACAGCATGCTCTGAGGATTTGGAGTAGTAGGGAGTCTTGGGAGTGGCACAAGTGGGGGCAGGCAGAGACCTGAGGGTTCATGTCCAGTAAATTCTGAGGGATTTCCACAAAGTCACTTGCAGGGCTAGATCATGGAACCCAGCAGTGAGTCGGAAGAGGGAATGAGTAGTGGGCAGCTGGGCCATGACATTGACCAGCACATGCATGAACTGGGTCTGGAGGTGGAATCGGTGGGGGAGTATGTGACCTCACCCACGTAGAGCAAGCTCTGTTGGCACACACAGGTCTGTGGCCGGGAAGAGGCCAGGTTGGGAGTTAAGGGGACACCCTGGCTGGGCTGGAATTCCCACTGGTGAGCATGAAAGCTGGAATGGGACATTGGGCTAAGCTGCACATGGCTGCAGTCTCCCTCAGCATGAGTGTGGGCTGGGTCCAGGGAGCAACAAACTGGGCTAGACTCCAGCACCCACTGGTGTTCATGAGCATCAGGGTGGGTATAGAGTGGGCCGGGCTAGGTCTCAGCTCCTGCTGAACCATGTGAGAGCTGTGTCTGAGCATGGAGCAGGTGTGGCTGGGCTGCAATACTAACAGTAAGAACCGGACAGGGTATGGGCCGAATGGGCAAGCCCATGACGAAAGGCTCACAGCCAACCTGGGCCAAGGACCCACCAGTGTGTACCAGATCTGGCACCAGGAGGAGACCTGATAGAGGAGCTTGGGGAACTCCCTTTGTCAGGACACAGTACCTGCAGGTGAGCACAGGAATCAAGACAAGGAGCAGGGCAGACCAGGCCAGGTCACAGTACCTGCCAGGTATGGGAGAAGGCCAGGCCGGGCCAGTTCATGACACTCACTTGCATATCTGAAAACCAGGCTGGTGTGCAGGAGCCAGATCAGGCTGCAACACCAGCCTGGTCATGATAGGGCTGGGATAGGGAGCTGGCTGGCCAGGCTAGGCTGCAGCACCTACCAGCAGGAGCTGAAAGTGGGGGCAGGCTGGACTGAGCCAGGCTGCAGCCCCTGCCAGTAGATGCAGTCTGGGGGTGGTAGGTGCTAGGTCTATGAACCTGGGGGCAGGGGGGTCCAGCAGGGCTGGGTCATCTGGCCCATGCTCTTTGGCCCACCTGTGAGATGGGTGTTGAATCTGTGAATCCCAGGAGTGGGGGTTCTGGCAGGGCCTGGAGCCCCTGGCACAGACCCTTGAGCCTACCTGTATGGTGGGTGCTGGATTCGTGAACTCCCAGGGGCAGGAGACCGGTGGAGTCTGGCTCAGGTCCTTGAGCCTGCCTACAGGGTGTGGGGATCTGGTGGGGCCTGAGTCATCTGACCTGGGCACTTTGGCCCCCCGTGAGAACCAGTCTTCAGTATAAAGGATAGTGTTGGACGGCAGGTCTTGGTGCACATAGAGGATACGGCAGTCCATTGGGGCTTGCAGAGGACATCTGGTACCACAACAGAGAAAGGAGAACATGACATAATGGACAACTACCCCGGCCAGGCAATGAGAGCAAATATCTGGGTAAATGGAGACTGAGGTCGACTGTGTCAGCCAGTGGGCACTGAAAGGGTTCCCTCATCCTTGGAATGGTGAGGTCAACAATTCAGAACAATCACACTCCTCTAGGTATAACCCTTAGATCCTGGGTTGGTACTGGGGGCCCCGTCCCCATCCCCATCCCGAGCACTGGATTGGTTGGTAGGCTGGGTTCAGCTTCTCTCCTTCTTTCCCTCTCCCCCTAGAAATGGGAAAAGGAAATAGAAAGTTTGGAAACAATGATCACACCCACTGTTGCCTAAGCCTGGATCTTTTTCACCCTGATCAACTATGTAAACATCATCTAAAATTTTCTTAAAAAGTTAGGGACAGAACGTCTAATGTTTCACTCCCAACAGCTGGCTAATGCTGGGCCAGTCTGAACCCCAGATGGGCGTCCCACACAGGTGTAGGGCCACGTCCTCGGACAGCGTCTACTGTCATCACAGGTGCATTAGCAGGGGGCTGGAGGGAAGTAGAGCAGCCGAGGCTTGAACCGACACGCCCATAGAGGATGCACCCCCCCCCAGGGCGGCCCACTTTGCAGCACCACACGCCCACCCCATCGTTCCAACAGGTTTGACACAACATCATTTACTTTCCACAGTTTGGAAGATCAAAGTGCTGGCCAATTCAGGGCTTGGTCAGGGTCTCTTTTCTCATTTGAAACTTCAAACAGTTTACAGAAAATAGAATTAAAAGATAAGGTTATTTTGGTGCAAAAAAACAAACAAACAAACAAAAAAAAAACCCAGATTTGGAAAGCCCTGCTAAGTTTTCCGATGATGCACAATGTCCATAAACTTTTGGAGACTTCTCATGGTCATGGCTTTCATATTACTTTGCACAGAAATCAGCTACTCTCAGCCCTGTTTTACTTTTTAAAATTACTTTTGGAAATCCTCTCACAGGTGGCACCTTCTGGTCAGGTTCTGGCATGGCAACAGTACCAAGCAGCTCTTGGGTCTCTTGCAGGAGGCTCTGCTCAGCTCCCATAGCCCTGCCTCCTTCACCTCAGCCAGAGTCCAGCAGCTTCCCGGCTCCCACAGGCACGGCTAACTGGATGTGTGAGACCCTTCTGGGCTTCAGCACCTGGAGTTGGTTTAAGCCACAGAAAGTCACATCTTACCTGTGTGGTCCCAAGAGGGGGCGCTCGCTCACAGGGCATGCTTCTGTCCATGTCACATGACCACACACAGGGAGGGTCAGCCCAGCTGACAGGCAGGGGCAATAGCTACACCTCTCTCCAAGGAGCTGCACGAAGCACTGAGAACATTGTGTGGTGGGTGGTGGTGCCCTGGCTACCTCGGTCAGCTGCAGTCTTAGTGCAGGGCAGGGCCAGCACGACCAAGGCTGAGGACCACGGGGTGCCTGCATCCAGAGAGCACCATTGTCATGGCCGTGCACTCTGCTTGCACTTACCCAGGCACTGCACAGGGTGGGAAGCAGGGGCCTCCTATTGGAGGCCTGCCTTCCCTCCATTCGCACCAGAGCCACATGGGCCTTCCCTGGAAGGGAAGCCACGTGCTGGTGGCTTCTGCTGGACAGGGTCATTCATACACAATCTTCAGTCATCCACCTCCTGACTGCTGACTTCCAGGTCGGCCAACTCTGTTGGGGCAAACACCAGGTCGGGACATGCTATGCAGGTGCTCAGCAGACACGTGTGTGGGAGACAGAGGGACAGACACCCCCCCCCCCAGCCGCTCCTGGGCGCGTTCCTTGCTGATCTCTGTCTGCAGGGCAGGGCAGGAGAAGGAACTGCTGTCCAAGTTCCAGAAGGAGCAAAGCTCTGCTCCCCCAGTGGACTCGCAAGGCGCCCCCTGGGATGGGAGTGGACAGGCACCCTCTGGAATGGCCTCAGCCAGGTCCACCAGAAGAAGTAGGCCCCAATACCCTCCTCCTGTGGACCCGTGCCAGGAAGTGCATGGGACGCAGGGCACCAAGGCAGCTGGAGGGGAAAGCAGCGCTCCTGCTCCTGCGAGATGAAGATGTCTCCTGGCCCAGGTGGACAGCAATTGGGAACATCCATTAGTGTGAGGGGGAGGGGGAGATGCAGTCAACAGAGCCCGCTGGGGAGCGAGAGGGTTGCAGAAGCAGCAAGCAGAAAATTGTCCTCTAAAGGTCAACGTTTTCTTTCACTTTGCAAAGCCTGAGGCTTTTCATATCTCAGAGGACAGCTAACTCACCTCCAGCTACTGCCGGTTGAATTCCCACCAAGAGTCAGGAGCAGTGATTGGATTAATGTTCCAACAAGGAGAGAAGGCACGTTGGAGGCTGGCCTCGATGGGGACAGCTAAAGTTGCAATTTCCTGGCTGCCTACAGAGCTCTGTGACCATGGCAGGTGCACACTAAGGGAGTTACCTGCACAGACGCTGGAACTGATGACCCACATACACCTGTCTCTGTGTTAGCTTCATGCCTTCCCTCTTGGTGCTTGAGGTCTTTGGAGAGCTTGGACCAACCAACCTACATGACCGCAAGACAAGGAGCCCTGCAACTGGGAAAAAGACGGACGCTGGAGGGTCGGACCCTGACACTGGGGAGGGCAGGCTGCCTTCCCAAGATGAGTGACTGTGGCAGGTAGCAAAGCCCATCCAGCCAGGCTCTCTTCTGGAAAACCCACATGAGATGATTGGAGAGTGGTGGTCAGCATCGGAGGGTGGAACGGTGCAGACCCCACGCAGGGCCAGTGTCCCTGCACCTGAGCCACCAGTTCCGCCTGTCTCAGCGTGTGGTCCAAAGCGGGACATTCTCTCAGTACAAAGTCCTTGTGGAAACATCTGCATCTCCCATAATTTTTCAGGGCCATTTTTCACACCATAAAGATTGGGTCGTGATCGCTGCCTGCCTTGATTGCCAGCATGGAGTGTTTGCCAGGCGCGAAAGGCCAAGATGAACGGCACAAGATGCAGCCTCATTATCATGTGACATTTAAGGATGATTTATGCCCAGCATCACACCACTCCCTGCCATGAAAATCGCATGGTCGGCCGTCTCTGTCTTGGCTGCAACTACAATGGTGTCGAAAGAATGGAAATAAATTGATCTGCCAGAGTTCTCTGTGCATTTTATTGCCTATTTATCAATACAAATGTAGGATAACACGCCTGATGTTGCGCAGGTCCCCGGGTGAGGCAGGAAGGAAGTGGGTGCTTCCCCTGAGCTGGCAGAGAGGAGGTGGCCCTGCCTCGCACCAGGGCACCTGGTACAGGCAGCTGCTACCCATCCCTCTTGTCAGCACCTCCCGAAGGGGATGTCAGTCATGCCAAGTGTGAATGACACTGATATCCCCCTCGGGGGCTCCTGTTGGGCTTGGCAGGAGTCACGGTGAGAGGAGGTGCCTGTTCCAGGCCTTCCACCGGAGTAGGGTCTCCACAGCTGTGCCAAGCCTCCTTCTTCCCCTCCCCTCCACCCAGCTGGCTCCCCCACACTCAGAAGAAGCCAAGAAGTCCAGGCAGGGGGCCCACCTTGAAGACTTCCAGGAGAGGAAAACGCCATGGAGCCAACATGGGGAAATGAGGAATCCGTCATTGGGTCTCCAAGTCTCCACGCTGTGACGCCCTCCAGCGCTCACTGCTAGAACTAACTTCCCACTCAGGTTGGGCAGTCACTCTGCAATGCTGCAACGGTACTTTGGGGCTGGAAGCCCAGCCTGGGGTTGCTTTCTCTGCCCCATTCCTTGTCTCCTGAAACCCGTTCTGGGACTCCCACTCCTGTCTGCACTTTCAGATGGTCTAAGGCCATGTGCTTCATCTTGCCCGCCACTCACAGGGCACTCTGAAGAGCAGATCCTGCTAAGGCTGCAATCTGAGGGACATGGTCATGTCACCTCTCCTGGAGAGGTGAAATACGACTTGCTAGGACAATCATGTAGGTTCTTGTGGATGACACTTGAGGTACAAAGCTCAGCAGCCAGCGTGAGCACCCTGGGCCAACACCTGCGTGCCTCCCACTCAGATCAGACCCACACGGTCCCAGGGGCTTCCATTGTTGCCTGGATCTGCACCACATCACAGGAGCAAGAGGCTATCGGACCCACTTAGCTTCTAGCTTTTGGGGATGCATTTTAATTCCATTGCTTGCCCTATCAATGAATAACAGGTTAGAGCAGCCCGTTATTACAACCGATCTGGTGGTCGAAACCTTTTGCTGCTAGGTGAGTACCCAGTTAAAGTCCCTTTTGTTGCCTTGTGAGAATGTGGTTAGAGCATGTTATGTTACATTGTGAGTTCCAGATGAGATAACTCTTGCTATGTGAGTGCCAAGCTGGAGGATGCTTTTGTTGCAACATGAGTGGCAGATTAGAGCATGTTTTGTTTCAATGTGAGTACCTGTTGGAGCCTCCTTCTGTCGTGGAGTGATGCCAGTTGAGTACCCTTTTGTTGCAGTGTGAGCACATGCTTCTGCTGCCACACAAGATGACACGTTCTGCTGTTCTGCCCAGCACTGGTGTCACTCAGATGAGAAAACCACTCTGACAAGGAGTGGAGCAGGTGGAAATTCTTGGAGCAGCCACAGCCGGGGACAAGCGCTGATGGAGGGAGTGACGCTGCCCTAAGGTACAGGCCAGGGAGTGGTGTGGCCCCTCAGGGAGCCCTCGTCATGCCCTGCCCAGAAATCAAGACAAAGAGGGGCAGGTGCACAGAAGCCAAGCCCCCATCCAATAATGAGGTGCAAACGGTTTGGGGACCGGCCGATCTGTGGCCAGAGCAGGCAGGCCAGCAATACACTGAGCCCCACTTTGGCTTTGTATTTCCAAGGGTGAAATGGGAGTGGAAACCCAGCCAAGGGAATTAATTAAAACAGCATATCTGTAACTATGTTTTTCAGTGCAAATGGATCCCAGGCCAGGGAGCTATGAAGTGGTACATAATTGCATTGGGGGAACATGGGGAACTTGTCATTTAATGAAGAAACAGTTGAGTGGGAATTGGGAAAGGCTCAGGAAGCCAGAGACAGCCCAACGGCGCTGTACCTGAGCTGAGTGATTCCCCAGAGAGCTCAGTCAGGACCCAAACGACTGGGTCATTGAGCAGGAAGTGGAGCAGGGGACAGCATCTCTAAATGTGTTTTCCCTTTCATCTCTGCCTGCCAAAATGTCTGTGGAGTGCGCCCAGTGCGCCCGTCAGCTCCCTGGCTCGCTCTGAGCTGTTTCTGAGCAAAGCTTTGCACCCAAGGATTCATAAGCCCAGCTCTGGCATTGCAGAAGGGAAAGGCTGCAAGATCAACAGCTTCTAGCCACCGTGGGAGATCCTGGTGGGCCTGGGACCAGAAGCCACACCTTCAGGCTTGCCACTGGCCAAGTGAGTCCAGAGCACTCACAGTATCCCAGGCCGTGCTTCACATCAGGGACTGGTGACTGACCAAAGTCTGTGGCATGGACCACAGACCTCGGGGGTGACCCAAACCTGTGGCACAGCCCTGGGCCCAAGGGGTTAGCCACTGGGGAGAAGTGGGCTTGGGGAGATCTCAATGAACCCTACGTGTGGAGGGGACAGAGGCAGCTGAGCCACAAAGCCAAGTCCTTGTCCGTTTTGCTTTAAGGAAGGGGACAACAGAGAACTTCCCTGTAACAGGAGAGGGGTGTGAGTGTACACTCAGCGACCAAAGTGTGCATGTGAGCTGGCAGCCCTCGGACAGGGGGCACAAAACATAGTTGACCGAACTGGAGTGTCCCCCATACACTGCACCAAAGTTTCATGCCCCTCCCTCAAGCCTGCACCGCAGCCCCAGGGAGGAGGTCACCCACACAGCTCTGCCAGCATGAGGGAAAAGGGGAAAGGACTCAGGGAGACATAACGCCTTTCTGGTCACCTGCCATGTTCCCCCCTGAGGACATCCTGCAGCTCTTCCAGAAAATTCTTTTTTTTTGTTTTTAAAGATTTATTTATTTTATTACAAAGTCATATATACAGAGAGGAGGAGAGACAGAGAGGAAGATCTTCCGTCCGATGGTTCACTCCCCAAGTGAGCCGCAATGGGCCGGTGCATGCCGATCTGAAGTTGGGAACCTGGAACCTCTTCCAGGTCTCCCACACGGGTGCAGGGTACCAATGCTTTGGGCCGTCCTCCACTACTTTCCCAGGCCACAAGCAGGGAGCTGGATGGGAAGCGGAACTGCCAGGATTAGAACCGGCGCCCATATGGGATCCTGGTGCGTGGAAGGCGAGGACTTTAGCAGCTGGGCCACGCTGCCAGGCCCATCTTCCAGAAAATTCTTAATAGGTATGTTTCTAGAGTCTTCTTCACTTCTTCCATGAAATGACCACCAAGAAACACAGCTGTGCACCCTGACAACTCGGTCAACACCAGCGGTGCTGTCAGATGGTGCCGGAGCTGACAGCCCCATCCTGGGTGACACAGCTGCCTGTGTGCAGGTAACACTGGTTACACACAGCAATGAACCTTTGGTGAGGAGCAGAGGACCTTGCTGCTGGCTCAGCTCTTCACTGCACATTCGTGGTCATTTCATAGACTCCTGAACAGCAGGAGGCAGCCTCACATACTCACACACCCCTTGATCATGCCAGAGGCTACAGGGAGAGGCTGACCCACACCAGCCAGGCTGGGCAAAACAAGCCCCTTGAGCTGCTCGCTCAGGGGTGAGTTACCTAAGCAGGTGTTCCCAGCTGGGGGCTCTGTGGTTAGCAGCACATGGTTCTGTGTGCGCATGTGTGTGTGTGTGCATACTGAAGTGTGTGGGTGTGCATGCTACACTCTGGTATTGAGGGGTTTGTGTATGTGTACACATGTGCTGTTGTATCTATAGATGCATGTGTGTGTGTGTGTGTGTGTGTGTGTGCGCGCACACGCCCGTGTCGGACAGTATCACACCCAGATCTCCTTTCCCTACACGAGCCCTGTGCTCTGAAGCCAGCCGGAGCAGAAGCTCCTCAAAGCGAGCTGCTCAGGAAGAGGCGCAGGTTAAGCTGCTGCCCATGACACCAGTGTCCCATGTGGGAGCATCAGTTCGAGTCCCGGTGGCTCCACTTCTGATCCAGCTCCCTGCTGATGCATCCAAGAACGCAACAGAAGGTGGCCAAGTGCTTGGGTCCCAGCCGTCCTGTGGGAGATGAGGTGGAGTTTCAGGCTCCTGGTTCCAGCAGTCCATTGGGGTGTAAACCAGTGGATGGAGACTCTCATTCTCTCAGGTACTCTGCCTTTCAATTAAGAAGCAAGCAGATAGTTTTAAAAATTTAAAAAGACATCAGCATCCTAAATGAGAGCCATGACACGCTTGGCCCCTCTCCCTGGTGCCCCTGAGCCCTTCTTGCTTTCCCCCACACCTCCCTGCAGTCTCCTGTCCCCCATGTGCTTTCTGGTCCCTGCACCCTGATAACCTCCCTAAAACTGCTCCTTCACCAACAAGCCTTCCTGCCCTGTCACTGGTTTCCTGTCCACCAGAGTGTGTCACCAGCTAAGATGTCATCATTGTGTGGACAATGATGCATCCACCTCCACAGAAGGCAGGTGCTGTGAGAATGGGGACTGGGACAGTAGCTGGAACAAGGGCCGTGCGCAGAGCTCAGACCAAGAGTGTGGTTACAAATGGTCCTGCGTTACTGCGTTTCAGTCTCTAAGAACAATGTCTAGAAGGTGGTTGCCCGAGAAGCGCAGTGGGAGCTCAGGGTGCAGTCCTCAGCTGATGAATGCTACCTCTCAGACTGTGCAGCATAGCCTGTGAATGTCCCCATCTGGTCGAGGACAGCAGCAGCCAGGCCCGTGACTCAGCAACTGCCCATCTGCGTCCCCTCGCCCCTGGATGTCCACTGACCACACTGGCCCACCAGGACTCTGTGGCCACTGGCACACAGCATATGAGTCTGGCCCTCCGCACCAGCCACAAGCAACTGTCACGTCTCCAGGATCTCTTACGTCACTGAGGTCCCAGCAGGTGCATGGGTCCTGATGGGATGAGCATGACAAGCATGTGGCAGCCGCTCTGTGTGCAGGACATGGACGCATACTGCTCATTTGTCTCTGATTTCCAAAGTCCATGGGGTCCCTACATTCATCAGGAAGCTCCTGGGTCCTACCGCCTCCCACAGGAGTCTCTGCTCTTCACAGCTGTGACATGGGACCCCTGTGCTGTTCCTGCAGGGAAAGCCTGGCACTCCTCTAGCCCAAACCAGAGCACTGACCTGTAGCTCAAGGTACAAATATACACAAGTTAGAGGAGTGAGGACAGAGCACATGGGGGCTGGCCTTGAATATGACAGCTAAGGCCTCTGCCTGCAACATTGGCATCCTATGTGAGGACTGGTACATGTCCTGCCTGCTCCATTGTGATCCAGTTTCCTGCTAACATGCATGGGAAACAGTGGTTCAAGCGCTTGGGTCCCTGTACCCACATGGGAGACCTGGAAGAAGCTCCTGCCTCCTGACTTCACTCTGACACTGACATGGTAGTTGTAGCCATCTGGGAAGTGAGCCAGCAGATGGAAGATTTCTCGGTCTCTCCCTCTCTGTCTACAATTCTGACTTTCTAATTTTATTTTTTCTCTTAATAGCAGAGTATATGAAATTGAACTGTGTATAAGGTTGTATTATTATTATTATTATTATTATTATTATTATTATTATTAAAAGCAGAAAGCACTTAGAAGGCACAGCACAGTAGCCTAGTGGCTGAAGTCCTTGCCTTGAATGCGCCGGGATCCCATACGGGTGCCAGTTCTAATCCCGACAGCTCCACTTCTCATCCAGCTTCCTGCATGTGACCTGGGAAAGCAGTGGAGGATGGTCCAAAGCCTTAGGACCCTGCACCCGTGTGGGAGACCTGGAAGAGGCTAATAGCTTTGGATTGGTACAGCTCTGACCATTGTGGCCACTTGGGGAGTGAATCATCAGACGGAAGATCTTCCTCTCTGTCTCTCCTCCTCTCTGTATATCTGATTTTCTGATAAAAATAAAATAAATCATAAAAAGGAAAGCCCTTAGAGGCTTCTTGTCATACGTCTTGCCTAATAGATGGTGCTGAGAGTGGCCCTTTAAGAGAACTCCGCACAGGCAGGTGAGCAGGGGTGGCTCCCTGCTCCACGGATGAACCCATGCTCCTAACCCACCTGCTGCCCCGCCCAGGTCCTCAGAAGATATGGCCTCTTTGCAGATGGAAACATAGAAGTTGAGATGGGGCCACCTGCAGTTGGCAACCTCTTTTCCAACACGACCAACACCCCCTGGATGCAGACACATGTGGGGGGAGGAAGGCAGAAGTCGGGGTGATGCTTCTGGAGGCTGAGTCAAACACCCCCATGCAGCCACCAGAAGCAGGAGGGAAGGTGGTATTCCAAGGAGGTACCACCCCAGCTCAAGTGAGTTGTGCTCCTGCTTAGGCCCTGCTGGAGTGGGGAAAAATGCAGACTGAAGATCCTGCAAGGGCTGTGTGTCAGAGCAAGACAGGAACTGACACTGGGAGAGCCTGCTTCCTTGGGAAGGGCATCATGCCACCATGTGGTGCCCTGAGGGAGCCTCTGAAGCAGGTGAGGATCAGCAGCTTGGGGCACAAATGCAGCTGGGCATGGACAAAGGGGCAGCAGCCAGACATGAATGGGTAGGGTCCACACAGGTCAAGGAAGATGGCTGGAGAGCGGGAAACCGCCAGAACAGGCACCAGCAGTGTGCAAGGGCAGAGACCCAGCTCGGCTGAGAGCAGACACCTGCTCCCTCCTCCTCCTCTTCCATTCTCTACTGGCCCCAGGGCACTGCCAGCACCCTGGGAGAACCCTGCCTGGCTGAGCCCATCCTCCCCAGTACCAAGGTCAGTCATCCTGACCCAGCATCTGCCAGCACCGCGGAAGTGTCTGCAGGCAGGTCCCAGTGGGACCTGAGTGCACAGTTCAGGAATACCACTGCCCGTGGCCCAGGGAGGAACTTCCAGCACAGAGGACGCATACAGTGTCTTCCCTGGGCAGCAGCAGCCAGCCTGGGAGCCTCCCTGGCTGTTAGCAAGGAAAGATGGGGTCACGTGTTGAGATGGGGGGCCTCATGGTCATGGCTCCCACCACAGCAGTGTCTTTGTACAAGAGGGAGAGGAGGCCCAGTACGGTAGCCTAGTGGCTGAAGTCCTCACCTTACACACACTGGAATCCCATGTGGGCGCCTATTTGTGTCCAGCTGTTCCACTTCCCATCCAGCTCCCTGCTTGTGGCCTGGGAAAGCAGTCGAGGACGGCCCAAGACCTTGGGACCCTACCATCCATGTGGGAGACCTGGAAGAAGTTCCTGGCTGCTGGCTTCAGATCAGTTCAGCTCTGGCTGTTGTGGTCGCTTGGGGAGTGAACCAGTGGACAGAAGATCTTTCTGTCTCTCTCTCTCTCTCTCTCTCTCTGTAAATCTGACTTTCCAGTAAAAATAAATGTTTTAGAAGAAGAAGGAGGAGAAGAAAGAGGGAGAGCAGGAGGAGTGGGAAAGGAAGTGACTTATGTGTAGGAAGGTGAGTGGAGGTGGTGAGGGGAGCAAGTCCAGGGCCACATATGAGGGTGGTCAGGAGGGTCAGGAGCTGAGCAGGGGCTGGCAGAGGAGACAGACCACTGTCACAGGACCACTGGGCACCCACACTCATGACACTCCTGACTGTCAGTAACCGTCATGGATGTGGCGTGCCTCAGACACCCCTGCCCATCCCCAATTCCTTCTGCTGCATCACCTGATTAGGTCAGGCCCACCTGGGCTCCCTTCCTTAAGTGCGGCCATGCCAGAAAGCACATGCACGTCACGGGACTCCAGGGGCCTTGCTGGGCATGGACACAGCGGGCAGGATCCCAGGGGCTGCCCCAAGACCCGTCCACCCCTCGGGGCCTCTGCTGGGAGACCAGCATCGGGAGAGTGAGCTGCTCTGAGCACATGAGCACCCTGGATTTCTTCCCTGAGCCAAGACTGAAAGCTGCATCCATGTGGGGCGTGGGGAGAGGGGCAGCCAGAGCAGGGAGGAAAAGAAAGGGTGGGTCCTGGGGCTCCCACAGCCCTGATGACCCTTGGTGGCCCTGCCTGGAGGTCACGCTCCCCACAGCCCGGGACACACCCCCAATGGCAGTGAAGACAACTGCCTTTGCACGGAGCTCAGGACCCCTCCCCTTCCACATGGACACGGCCTCATGTCTAAGGGAACACAGTGGACCGGACGCCCCTCCCGCTGCAGGGACCATTCTCTGGGCGTCCCTGAGGCTATCTACCTTGAATGTCTGAGGGCCCACACTCAGCCAAACACGCCTGGGGCCTCTGGGGACAAAGCGTCCCCAGCAGGAGGGAGGAGGTATCTGTGTTGGTTTCCAGTGGGGCAAACACAGCATGAAGCTGCGAAGCCTTTATCTTCCCGTAACAAGCAAGCAGCTGCTTAGAATTGATAAGAACCCACAGCCAAGGTGCCAGCACCATGGGAAGCGGTGGCCTGGGCCCGTGGGAAACAGCGACCACTCAGGCAGCCAGGAGGATGCCTCCTGACTGCTCCTCCTGCCACGCAGGCTCCAGACACGCGGGAGAGTGCAGAGTCTGCTTCAATATGCTTCCCACTCTGGCCACCAGCGCCTGCATCCACCACAGGCAGCCGCCTCTTCCACACTTACCAGAGCTGTTAGCCTGGAGGCTAAGGGTCCCCAGCCTCACACAGCCTTAAGTACGGCACCAGAAATGAGGACCTCCGCTCTGGCAGGAGCAAACTCTCAGGCTCCTCCTACTTGGTCCCTGCTCCTATGTCCTCCCCCGCCTCCCATCGCCCCCGCCTCCTATGGCTCGCCTCATCCTGTGGCCCTGCCTTCTGTGGCCCCATCTTCTGTGGCTCCTCCTCCTGAGACCCCTCCTTCTGTGGCCCTGCCTTCTGTGGCCCTCTTTTCCTGTGGCCCCCTTTCTCCTGTGACCTCTCCTCCTGAGTCCCCCTCCTCCTGAGACCCCCTCCTTCTGTGGCGTCATCTTCTGTGGCCCCACCTTCTGTGGCCTCTCCTCCTGAGGCCCCTCCTTCTGTGACCCCCACCTTCTGTGGCCCTGTTTCCTGTGGCCCTGCCTTCTGTGGCTCCTCCTCCTGTGGCCCCTCCCCTGAGCACTCTTCCCAGCTTCTCTGCCACTCACCTCAGGCATCTGTCTGGTCTTCACACTCAGCTGGACACCTGGTGCTGGCCCTTAAGAGCAAAGCCAGACCCCCAGAACATGTTCCAGTCTTCCAAGAAGTGGAGTGCGCTTTCTGAGGACAAAGGCCAGGAGAAGGATGCAGTGAATGCCCAGGACACCAAGCTTCCTCATGCAACTGCTGCAGAAGCGGTCCCGGTGAACCTGTGTCACAAGTGGACGCTGAGGCAGCAGTAAACTGACAGCAGGCACACCTAGCCAAGCAAGGGGACAGAGGGTGAGGGCGAGCCAAGCCAGGCCCCGACTCTGCCCTAACAGCCCTGGACTCTGTCCATAGAGAGGCCTACAGGGAGATACAGGGAGGAGGGGGAAGCAAGGGCGGGACAGACTCACAGCCCTTCAGTGCCCTGTCCCTTTGAATAAAGTCACAGAGAAGTGCAAGAAGAAACAGGCTTTTCCAGGGAACATTCCAGAGCGAGCCAAGCAGCAGACGCTGGATCCCCTGCAGCCCCGAGATGATATTAGCCCAGTAGGTGACAGCGATTAATAGCTTATTTCTCAAATCAACCCATTAGAAATAATCACACAGGCAACTGTGGGCCATTAATCTGCCTTAGAACCCAAGCTGAGAGGCGGACAAGTGTAAGAGCGCTTCAGAGACAACAAGGTGGCGAGTCTGTGCTCAGAGCCCAGGACAGATGCCCAAGGGTGTCCATGTCTCAGAGCCAAGACAGGGCCCAAGGGGCAGGGCACAGGACACAGCACACAGGTCCCCAGTGACCACAGGAGAGGGGGCAGCTGCTCTTTATCTTGGAGTCTAGGGATGAGCACATTCGGCAGTGGCCACCTGTACAGGACAGGGTGCATTTCAGGCTCAAGGTGGTGGGAAACAAGGCAAACCCTTGTGGCTTGAATCTGAGGAGCCTGGACCCAGGAGCACACAGACCAGAGGACAGCTCACAGCTCCCCTGGAACCTGCAGAGTAGCCATCATGTCTACATGAGGAAGGGTAACGTCCTGGACTTGCCATGGACTTCACGGGGGCAGGTGCCCATGTCCTTGCTGCAGGTCTTGGCCATGATGCACCTGCTGGTTTCCCAACTCCCCGTGATGTGTCAGTCACTGCCCCTCTTATGCCCTCACCCTGGCTCCTGGGAGCCTGCAGCGTGCAGGTGCAGAAGGCATTTGCAGCTGTAACCTGGGGTGTGAGACACACGGTAGTGTTACAAGCAGTTCCTCACCTGGTCACGGGATTGTTTCAAAGAGCACGCCTCCCTCAGATGGTCCCATGTAAACACAGACAGCGCGGCCACACTCACCAGGGACTGACACCAAGCATTACCATCCGTGTCAATGGCTCCCACCCCAGGGAGGCTCCAACTCATGGCCGGCTGTGCTTTTCACACTGCCAAGGGCATGATTCACCCTGGGGACTCACTTGGGTGGCTCCAAGGAGCGTGTAAGGGCCGAGAACAGCACAGGAGTCTGGCTCCCTGCAGTAACATGGCACTACAGCGTGCTCCCAGCTGCCTCTCCTTCACTAGTGCCCTTGTGCCCTGCCCACCCTCTGCAGCCCTTGCTTCCGCATGTGTGGTGTGTGTCCCACACTCCTCGCCACACCAGGTGCTCCTCTGTACGACTTTACAGAGATGGGGCACAGCGAGCGTAGTGAATACTTCCGTTGGCCATCCAAGACAAAAAAAAAAAAAAAGAGAGAGAAGCAGAAGATCGGGGTATCCGCTGTGTGATGTGAATTCCCAGGCAAAAGAGCTTCCAGGAAATCTCTGCCACCACCCCCTGCAGCCCTGAGAACATGCCACTAAAGTCCTCTCTGCACTGCTCCAGGTACCTTTCAGGAACCCTGCCATTTCCTTATCACGAGGGAGACGGGCTGGGGGATTACTCAGAGAGGGAAAAGCCCATTAGGGAAAAGAGCTTGGAATAACCCGAGCCTCCGACCCCACAGAGGAGCAGGATGCAACGCCAAGAGCTGAAAGGGCGGCGCTATCCTTGGGCCTCCTTTACAGCCTTCCTCATTAGAGAGAATAATGTCCTGCCCTTTTTGCATAAAGTCAGGGACACACATGGATTTCTTCAATGATGTTTGAGCCTTGAAAAAACAAAATCCCCTGGGCTGGGGGTATGTAGATATACAGATCTCCCCAAGTGGAGCTTGGGGTAAAAGCGATAGTCATTTCCTCAAAATGAAAGTGACTGCAGACAGCGAGCTGTGTTATGGCTCAAATGTTGCTTAAAGATTTCAGCTGGCAGATGCTGTGTGCAGAGACAATGGCCGCGGGTCTGACACAGATGTATTAGCAAAAAGTTGGCGCACGCACATTTGTAGGGAGCGAAATCTGTGGAGATGATTCAGATTGGAGGTTGATTAATCACGGAGCAGATGCAGCAGACGACAGTGGCTTCTGCCCTGGGTTCTGTCACAAAGGAGCATCTGCTGCCATGGGGACGGGAGGCTGGCACTGCCAAAAGTCAGGATGAAGTGGGCACCAGGAGCCAAGGCTGCCCTCCAGGCACATGAAGCACCCCAGCAGGGGGCACTGACACTCAGCACCCACAGAGGCTTTCTGAAGGGGGTCACTCCCTCTGCTCTGAGTACAGGAGGCTGCTGGGAGAGAGATGGCCACAGCAGCTGCCCTCACGGGTGTGTGCTGTCCTGCCCTGTGTCCCCAAAGCCTCCTTAGGGACAGAGGCCCCTCCCGGCAGTGCTGAGGTCAGCCAGTGAGGCAGCGTGGACAGCTTCCAGGCATCTCAGCCAAGATGGGGGTGTCCCACACCTTGGAGCCCGCAATCTGCATGGAAGGTGCCTGCCCTGTCCCTGGGGACTCCCAGACTGCAGTAGAGAGCCCCAAGCACCATGCATCTGGGAGAGAGAGGGGTCAGCCAGGCCCAGGCCTCCCTGAGCTCACCATCTTCTCCCAGGAGCTGAAGCCAGAGGAGGGACAGATCTGACGAAGGCAGCTCCACGGAGACCCTAAGGTCGGCAGGAGCAGGTGCACAAGGAGCCATCCCCAAGATGGAACCTTAGCGTTTGAGGAGGGTATGAGGGTCTGGCAAGGAATGACAGCCCCGCCCTTGACAAATAACTGGTGATGCGTCAGCTGCAGCAGGCTCAGGCAGGTGGGCAGGAAGCCTCTGACAAGGACCCCCACGCCCGCCAGCACTGCTGCTGCTGAGGGAGCCTGCTGGCATCCAGCTCGCAAGTGTGCCGCCTCCCCATGTGTTGTCATGGTGAGGGAGCGGGATGGCGTAGATGCAGCTGCCTGGATGTGTCCCCCAAGACGCGCCATGACGAGTTGGACTGGAAGTGGCAATGAGCAACTATAATCTTCAAACCGTATGAATCAGTGATTGATCAGGCACTCTGTTCTGGCAATGTGAGATAGTCAGCCTAGGAGAGTCAACCCAGATCAAGTCAGGGCAGGAGGCCTTCCCCGGTGCTGCACCCCAGTCAGGGCAGGGGGACATCTGCGCAGGGCTGAAGGCCACTGCTCATCAGGCCCCAGCGGGATCCCCACCTGCCCTTGTCCTCACACATGGCATTTGCAGCTCTTTACACAAAGGTTTCCCTCGGCCCTACAATCCAACACACCAGCCCTTTGCCTAAATGCGGGAGGCCAGTAGGATGCATGGGATGGTAGGACCTGCTGAGATGGATCCCCGGCACCTCCTGTCTGGCTCTGTTGGAACCCCCATGTCCAAAATCTTCCTCTCAGATTTTGAAATCGATCATCCAGAAGTGACTAATGCAGCCTGGTGCTGTGGCATACTTACGCCAGCATCCCATGTAGGTGCCAAGTTGAGTTTGGGCTGTTCCACTTCCAATCCAGCTTCTTGCTCATGTGCCTAGGAAAGCAGCGGAAGCAGCCCAGGAAGACATCAAGGCCCAACCAGCAGGATTCTCAGGAAATGAAGGAGTCAGAGAAAGACCCTGCCCTGGAGACCAAGGTCATTGGTCTCTCCCACATGTGGTGTAGGCCAGGTGCACTCCACTGGTCCACTGGGCCCCTTGACAAGCTCATCTGTTGGAGCCGGAGTGGGTGGCACCATTTTTGCCACTGTGGATGGGCATCTTCACCATTGCCAGGAAGGGAGCTGAGCTGCTTCAGGTATAAACTAGGGTGGAACACAGGGTGGACCCCCCACCCCCAGCACCCTGGGCTGTACCTGCCCTGAGTGACCCTCCCCTGACACTGGCTGTCTGTGATGGACCCCTGTGCTGTCCCATGACTCCACCTGCTGGGGGCAGGTCAGAGCAAGGCAGCTCCAGACCTGGGTGATCGGGACAGGTGCAGACCAGGGTGCTGGGGGCAGGACACTCAGGAGGGCAGGTACAGACCAGGGTGCTCAGGAGGGCAGGTCAGAGCAGGGCAGCTCCAGACCTGGGTGATCGGGACAGGTGCAGACCTGGGTGCTGGGGGCAGGTCAGAGGAAGCGGGGCCAGACCTAGGTGCTCACTGCATCTCCGCAAGGCTGCACTGACTCACAGACCACCAGCGGCGTGTTCCCTGCAGCACAACCTCTGCTAGCCAGATGCTGGACGCACGCCATGTGCACTCGCATCAGGATAGAGGAGCGAGTTGTGGTTTATACAACCGTGGAAAGAACAACCTCTGGCTACAGACGAGCGTACATCGATCGTACAGAGGTGCTGTATCTGAGGAGCATACCGAACGGGTGTGATCTGTGCACTTAGCAAAATGATTTTCTCACTGTGGACCCCAGAGGTGGTAGGGAGCTGGGGGTGGGGAGGAAGGGACTGGAGACCTGGAGACATGGTCCCCCAGGGTGGTCTCACTGCCGCTGCCTGTGTGGGCTCGTTTCACCGACATGCATCCCCCTGTGCTCTGGCCCTCTCCGTCCCTGCACACACAGACTCCCCGAGGCCCTCTGGTTCTGTTCGGCGACATCCATCTCTGAACACTGCTCCAACCGGAAGCTCCCCTCTGCAAGGCTTGGCCTCAGTGGGTTTTCTGTGCTCTGGGCACTCACCTGGGTTCAGTGACAGTGAGGTCCAGACCCTGTTGGGGAGCTGCACTTGTGCGTAACCTCTGGCAGGTGGCTCTGAGATGCCGCTGCTGGCGGAAGTTCATGCAAGCGAGGATTAAGCACAATCGCTCATGTGTCGCTGCGCTGGCACAGGACACGTTTCGCTTATATCAACGTCTGAAGGTTTACCGAAATGAGGCTTTTGTGATGGAGTCTTAATTAGAGTTTCAAGCGATGCACAATTGCCTGCTTTTAATGGCTGGTTCTGCCTTTTCCTGTGGAGCTGCATGCACAGTGTCCAGTCTGTGCAGAGGACAGCAAATCACGAACAGGGGCCGGGGACTGGCAGGGCCATGTCTTCACAGAGAGGAAGCCACACTTCTGTGGCTGATGGTCCCCATGCTCCCAAAACCCTGAGGATGACACATGTCCTCCAACAGTCACACTGCCTCAACCAGGGGAAAGACCAGCAGGGTGCAGAGATCATGCGCTGTGGAAGGCTGACCCCATCGTCCTCCCCACCAGGCTTTGCTGTCTCGAGCCGAGCGTGAAGGGGCTCATGTCAGTGTGGAGGGACCATCTGGGGCTCACCCGACCCCAGAGGCCTGTGCTTAGGGGGTCCTACCTGCTCACCTCGCCAGCCAGGTGGATCTGACCCTCTCACTGGGCCCCCAGCTCCTCTGTGGAACATTCCCATTGCTCAGCACAGACCAGCTGCAAGAATAAGCCGTTAAGTAGTAAGAGTCCCTCCCATCCCACCAGGCTGAAACGGAAGGTTGAGGATCTGGAAAGGTGGGTTTCCAAAGTCCCTCCTTCTAGACCCTCCTGGAGACAGCGTGGTGTGCTGGTATCGGTCTGGCTCCCAGGCTGCCTGAAGCCTCTGTGACCTATACCTGGTCGTCTGCCTGAGCTGTGGGCCTCATGTGGAGATGATATTCCTCAGGCCACATTTTGGCAGTAGAGGGTGCCTGTCTGCCTCTGGCTGTTGTAATGGTGTGGCTACTTGGTGGTGGGAGGGGGCGTGAGGCTACTTGGTAGGGGTCTTCAAGAAGCAATGACAGTCGGGGGCCAGGACCCTGATCTTTTAGATATAGAGATGAGTAAAGGGAAGTGAAGGTGAGAGGAGGACAGGAGGGAAGCGAGGAAGTTTTCTTGGAGTTGTGGCAGCTGACACCGCAGGCCACAGTGACCTGTCAAGGCCCACAGCTGCCACCCAGACTCCAGTGTGTGGCCTTCAGCTGGATTGGAAGGGCACTGAGATGCCAATGATGGTGACAGGGGACAGGGCTGGCTACAACATTCCAAAGCATGGAATGGTTGTGTTCCTAGGGACGATAAGTTGGTCCAGGGATCTGAGCTCTTCACTCAAGTGGGGGCTGTGTCAACCAGCGTGGTATTTCAGTGACTCTGCACCCCCAGTGACCGATATTGGGATCCCAAGGAACTGTCCACAGTGCCAAGCATGGAAGCAATGACTATGGTGCAACAGCATTTGGCCAAGGACTCTGAAATAGCCCAAGTGTGAGATGCAGAGAGTAGAGTGGGGTCACCAGGGCTGGGGACGGGGTGGGGCGGTGCACACAGGGAGGTGTTGGGGAGGGGCTGTGGGGCTTCAGTACGTCCCTGAAAGCCTGTCCACACTCCAGATGGCATGAGTCACTTAGATTTTTCCAAGCGCTTGAAGCCCGTGTGCAGTGTTGTACAAAAGAACAAAATGACGAGGTCCTGGGGCCATGCTTGTGTTCTAGCAAAACTCGTGTGTACATGGAGTCCGGGTTTTGTATGTCAATCATACCTCAACAAGATGATGAAACAACCTTGTTTTATTTCACAAGTATAATGATCACACTGATTCATTTAGGAAACGGGGATTGATCTTGATCTGAAAGTCAAGTAAAAGTTTAGAGCAAGAATTTTGAAGAACCATATCAGGGTGTGGGTTCAAGTTCCATGCTCCACTTGCAGTCCAGCTCCCTGCAAAGAAGCTGAGGAAAACAGCCAAAGACAGTTCAAGTGCTTGGCTTGGGCACCTAGGCAGGAGAACAGGACAGAGCTCTGTGTTCTTGGCTTAAACTGGACCAACCCAGGCCATTCCAATCATCTGTGGAGTAAACCAGCACAACAAAGACCTCTCTCCCTTTCCCTCTCTCTTCCTCTCCCTCTCTCTCCCCCTCTCTCCCTCTTTGTCCCTTTCTCTCTCCCTCTCTGTCCCTCTCTATCCCCGCCTCTCTCTCTCCTTCTCCCCCACCCCCAAATAAATGAAGTAAAAGCCTGCAGGATCCAGGTGGGGCAGGTTGCTGGTGGCAGTGTCAATTCCCCACCCTTGGGAAGGGCCACCGTGCCTCCCTCCTCACTCTGCCCATCTCTCTTCTTGCCTCCATGCTTCCTGAGACGTTTCCTTGGCCAGGAATGTGAACACGGGGACACAGCAAGGCAAGAGCTACAGACTTCATTTTGAGAAGTTTGTATCAGTGTGGGCGACCTCGGGGACCTGGAGGTGACATCTGAGGGCCCCAGCTCCTACTGCAGCTGCACACACACCTGCCTGGTGGCAGCTGACAAATCATGCCTGAGAAGGGCTCGGGCTTCTTAGCACTCACTCTTCCCCACCATCACTCACACTCTGACTCCTCCCCGCCCCTGTGCTCCTTAGAGCCCAGCAAAGTCACACTTCTTAACAGGCACCGAGGCAGTGGGGGTTCAGAACATGGGGTGTCCATGCCGACACCTGGAAGGACCCTCCAGCAGGAATGGGCACAGCGGCTCACTGCCTCCCCAAGGACGCCCAGGACAGGCAGGACCCCCACCCGGGCCAGGGCACCCAGCAGAGGCTTCAAAAGACGGGGCCCTGCAGATGCATTGCCATGACCAGGACTCCCACCGGTGCAGTGGGGCTCTGTTCATGGCTTTCTTCTATAAGGAAGAAAAACTCAACTGAGATGCGTCCCAAGGGATGATAGGGTGCTTGTTCTCCTGAACGCTCAGTGGCGTGTGCATGGCTATTCTCTTCCACACAATGGATCCTTTCTCTGTTTCAAAGTCACCTGCACTCTGGCAGTTCAGGGCCCCGTCTGGCGAGTGCTGATAACAGGCAGGGGCCGGGCCACCCGTGGGGAGCACACACTGGCTAAATATGTTGGAGGAGATTAGGATGGTCTGACAATGCATGTAAGAGGCTTATGGCTCAGTTTCACCTTTCCCCAGACACAGGTTAGGAGGATTTAGATAAGATGTCCCAGGATGATATCATAGCCCCCACCACACCCCCGCTCCCCCCCCCAGGCTCCCTGAGAAGACAGGTACAATTTAAGACAACAAATTCAAGCCTGTTCAGGTTGCTAAAGATCTCACCTCTACCGCAGAGAGTTGAGCCAGGTGGACATGGGTCATCCCTCCATGGTGACTGGAGCCTCTACTGCAGGCCCAATGGGGACATGCCTGGCCATTGGCCCTAAACAGAGCTAAGGAAACTAGGTCAGGCTTTGGAGCACACTCCAGGAGTGTCCCTGCTGGGGAGGCTACATGCGGTTCATGCCTTGGCCATAACCACAGTGGCCTCCTCCGGGATGTGGCCCTACTCCGTGGTCTGCACATGGCCAGGTGACACGCTGGGCCTAATGTGATGCCAGTGGGTGATGCCGGAACCGGAGTTTAAAAGCATTTTGCTGCATTCCCTGACATGTTACCATCACCACACCTGCCTGCTGTTACCAGGGAAAGAAAGGCTTGGAGCCTGCCTGGCTGTGGTGTCTTGGCTGAGCAGAACCATGCACAGAGCTCAGACCTGTGAGCCAGCCCAGCTAAGCCTGGACCTGCTGCACATGCAGGGCTCTCCAGAGGGGAAGTGGACAGAGGTAAGAGAAGATACTGACAGGTGTCTATATCACACGGGACAGTCTCCCAGGCCTGGATCCAAGGAGCCATGTGCTAATGGAGACCCCGGTCAGTGGTGGGCCCAGCTCCAGGGACGACATTCCGGTGGGAGAGGTGTCAGTGGCCTGGCTCACGCACTAAGAACAGGCCGAAGTCTGCCTTTCTCTGCCCCGCGTCATGTTCTGGCCTTCAGGGGTCTTGTGAAGCCCCTCACGCTGAGGAGGGTCAGATGTTTTACACAGGTCACCCACACAGGTGCTGACCTCTTCCGGCCACACCTGCACCAACACACCTGGAGTGTCAGTCAGCCAACCATCCAGGACCCCAGGTGCCCAGTCAAGCTGACACGTGGGACTAACCATGGCACCACTGTGCCGTCTGAAAGTGGGAGCATGCATGGGGACTGCTCGAACTCCCCCAAGTTCTTAGGACCACATGGAACCCACCATCCATGCTAAGTGCCACAGCCATCCTAATCTCATTAGACCCACATCAGCCCCAGTCTGATGAATATGCTTTTAACTCTGTTTGCAGAAGAGGACCATGGCTTAGAGAGAACAAATCTTTTGCCCAGAATCGCTTGGTTACTAAGTGTGCGAGGCATGAATCTGGACCATGGAAATATGCTGTGCTATTCACCGGCGACTGACTCGCACACGGCTACACCTCCATGAACGCTGCCATCCATAGTATTTCTTGGAGTAAGAACAGCGGCGGTATTCCTGCTCGGCCCATGACGAGCGTTCTTCCCACACTATGACTAACACCATAATGGTATCATGTTGCTCCACCAAATGTTTGCACCAAAATAAGCTTGTCTTTGTGTCCCCCTTTGCTTGTGCTTTGGCAAGCACCTGCATACCTGCTCTCCAGGCAGGGGAGAAGACAGGGCCCTCACGGACGGCCACAGGGCTGCCATCGCTGCCTGATGAGAAAATGGATCACACTTGGACCCTAACATGGGAGATTGCACAGAGGGACACATGTAAACCCTAATGGACAAGTCTGGAGCGACTTGGCAGGGTCAGGAGCTGACAGCCATGCTGTGCTGAGCTGTAGAGCCCAAATTTAGCTCCAGCAAAAAAAGGGTCAATAGGATGCCTGCAGGCAGAAGACCTTGTGAGATAAGGAGCGGCAGAAGACCTTGCAAGATAGAGAGCTAGGAGCCGTTGGATGCTTTCCAACAGCTAAGACAATTGAGTTTCAGTTTCCCAAGTTTCTATTTTACAAAAGAAAGATAAGTTTCCATTTCTCAGACATTGAGTCATTCTTGAAGACTGCTTTGAGCAAGGGCAGCTCCTGTACCAATCATAGCCTTGTGTGACTTAAAAGTGCCAATTGGATCCCTGTAACTATGCATCTGCTTCTGTAACCCCGCTTCCTGCTTCCCATATCCTATAAAAAGACCCAGCTTGTGCGGCTCGGCGCAGCTCCTTACTAGATCAAGCGGGAGCACCCACGAGCACGTGTGAAATAAACCTTGCCTCATGCGTGATTGCATCTCTTGGTCTCCTGTCTCGTGTCTGCTGGAGGGCTCCGTTCGTCGTAGGGTGAGGGGCCCCTGGCCCCTGCCCACTCGGGTTTAACAGAGCGACTGGCTGTCACCCGCAGGGGACTTTCAGCTCCACTCCGAATGGAGTCGGGTAAGAAGCACAGCTAAGCAGCTGCTCCCTGGAGACCGGGATGTATAAACCCTGGAAGCCTGAAGCCACAGGGGCTCACAGAGCTGTCCAGACAGAGCAGGGCCAGAGCCACCCCAGCAGCTGGAGGGGACTGCCAAGACAGAGTGGAGGTCAAGGCCTTGGCTGACGTCTGAGAGACAGGGTCCCTTCCACACTCACACCCGGCACGACCTTTCCCTCCCTCTAGTTCCGTGTTGAAGTCGATACCTTTCTTGCCTCTGCTTCAGCTACAGACACCTCCCCAACCCAGACAGGGGGATTGCTTCTTGCTGCATTCCAGGCCTGGCACTCGGCCCTAGGACCTTCCGCTGTCCACGTCAGGGCAGAGCAGGTTGCACTCTTGTTTGGAAGACCTGCGGAAGATCACAGCAGACAGCAGCGAAGGGGGCTCAGCGTTGGGCATGGGGATTGTGGTGCCTCCATCCCTCCTCACAGGGCCTCACAGTGGCACCTGCTAGAAGCTTTCTGCTGAGGCAGACCTCAGGAGGCAGCTGCAGGTCATGGCTCAAGTCCTTGGGTCCCTGCCACTCATGCAGGAGAACTGAACCAAGTTCCTAGTTCCCATCTTGAGCATGCTGGCCCTGGCTGTTATAGTGACTTGGGTACTGATTCAACACATGGGAGCCATCTGCCCAATATATGACATTAGCCTACCCGCAATCGAATCCCCTCTCGGGCCCCACTCCCCACACCTTTGTGCTGGGAATTGAGTTCCCAGCACGGGACCTTCTAAGGACCAGTAACACCGGGGAGCCTGCTGCTGCTAAACACGGCGGGCGAGAGAACAGAGCATGCTGCATACAAGGCCAGTCTTCCCTGGCTGTTGGTTATTTATGAAGTTTCATTTGAAAGGATTTCAGGTTTTTTCACAGTTACTTGACAGTATGTTTATAATAATAATAATAAAAGCAGGTAACACTACATATGCATTTAAAGAAAGGAGAGCAGCTAAGCGGAGCGCAGGCACCTGTAGGTTGGGGGGGCAGCAGGTGGGGAGCAGGGAACAGGTAAGGGGGCAGAGCCTTGGAGAGGCCTGACCCTGAGCCCTGGTCACTGCTGTGGGAAACAAAGGCTGCCTCGATGGTGTGTTTTGCCTTTTCTCACTCACAAGCCTTGTCTGTGCTTGAGCGTTCTGGGGCGGCGTTCCTAGGATGAGCTGAAGTGACCATTCTGGGGATTGGGCAGAGGAATGTCTTACAAGTCAGAAGTGAGGGGGAGGCAGCGCTGGGCAGGCCTGTGCTGGCAGGGCCACCCCTGCTCCTGCCCAGCTTCCCCCACTGCCCCACACACAGGAGCGCCATCTGCCTGCTGCTCAGAACTCTGGGCACCGTGGCCACTCGCCGTAGAGGGCTGTGCGGGTGGGACATGTCATGGGCAAGACCAGGGGTCAAGTATGTGGGGGCATGGGGACAGGATTCAGAGCAGGGGCTGTGAATGTGGTGATGTATGTGTGGGGGACATGGGCATGTGGGCTGAGGTGAGAGCAGGCAAGAGCAGGTTCTCTCCTGCTCCAGGGCCCCGTGGACACAGAGCTGCTCCCCCAGCCCCTGAGTGCCTCTACATGACATGCCTGAGCCTCATGAGAGCTACACAACTCAGGAACAGTGCCTGAAGCAGAGGACAGGTGACAGTTGAACAGGTGGGGTTGAACATGGCCCCCCACATGGAACAGGGCAGACACCTGACCCGTATAAAGCATCACTGATCTGGTAACTTGGGATGAACAGAAAACCAATTTTGCTCGTAGGCAGCTGGGGAGCCTGAGGACAAAGTGCTTGTCCCCTGCAAGGGCCTTGCTTATGCGACCTGCCCCCTTCCTGGTGGAGGGCTAAAGGGCCAAGAGAGGAAGAGATAAAGAGGAAAGATGCACGCATCATTCTTTCAGGGACCCACTACCACAGCACCCCTCCCACCAAAAGACATTCATCCCTGCGTGAGGACAGAGCCCGCAGACCTGGCCACCCTCTGTTACAGCTGCTTCTGGGCACAAGGGCCCATCACAGCAGCTGTCACCAGGGCCAAGGTTAGGATGCAAGACCCGGTGCAAGTCATAGTTCTTGCTCCTCCCTGGCTGCGTGGAAGCAAGAAGACCCACATGGTCTTGGCCAAGACTTGATGTCTCGATGATGGCTCAAGGGTGAGGGGTTGTGGCAAGTCAACCTCTGTGAGCCACAGGTGCACGTCATGGGGATGAGGAGGCAGGAGCTATGGGATGCGCCTGGGGAGGAAGGGGAGGCCAGAGATGCACCGTGCCAGTGAAGTTGCCCAGACCACAAGCCCCTTCAGGGCTTTCTTGCTGGCTGAGACCCCTACCACGGGAAGTCAGACATGCACCATTGCTGGGGGAGCATCAGAAACAGATGTGGTTTGCGGGGCGGTGCTGCTGCCGTCATGAGCCAGGCTTTGTGAGCTGTGTGCCGCCAACTCCTCCACTGCGGTTAATTAGCTGGGGGCATCAGGAGGCAGTGGGCACAAATGCAGGGAGGAGAGTGGTTCCCTGCATTCCTACCCGCCACCCCCATAAAAAAAAAAACATGTGTGCAGGAGGTTAGAAAATGGACTCCAGGAACAGCCAGGGGCTCCTGGGGTAGGAGCAGGGTGAGGGGCAGAGGCAAACCCCAAAGAGGCAGATGGCCCAAGAGAAGGGCTCCCCACTACACCCAGTGACTCAGCCAGAGCCTGGTACTGACTCCTCCCTCTCCCATCCAGCAGGTGCTGGATGAGTTAGAGCCCTGTGGCTGCTGACACAGTCTTGTGCAGGGGAGCAGCCATCTGCAGCAGCCTCTCCCCCACCTGCAAGGCCTCCACCTCTGGGAAATATTCCAGACAGCTGATTTTCAACTTGTGCCTTCCTTGTCTCCATCAACCTCTGCTTATATTGCAGTTGCTGAGCCCAGCCAAGTGTTCTGTGCCCACCTGCTGAGCCCAGCCCCTGCCCTTGTCCATGCCCTGTGCCAGCCCAGCCAAGTTCTCTGTATCCACCTGCTGAGCCCAGCCCCTGCCCTTGTCCATGCCCTGTGCCAGCCCAGCCAAGTGCTCTGTGCCCACCTGCAAGTTTTACACACTGCTCCTTCTGGGACAGCTCTTTCTGTACCCCAAGCCATGGAGAACCTTTCTGTCCCTTAAGAGTCCCCATGAAATCACCCCTCTTGTGTATGTTCCCCAAAACAGCACAGTGCCCCCTCCAAAGGCCCCCGCAGCACTGGGTTCCTTCCGTGACACTCACAGTCTTTTGCCTGTGTCACAGACTCAGATACAATGATGTGAAAGGGACACAGGATGAGTGACCCAGAGCTGGCCAGCGGGAGGCACAGGTCTGCCCAGCAGGACAGTGAGGACGCTGGAGCGGCGTTGCTCTCAGGCCCTGTCAGGTGCCCCCTGTTCACCCTCCCAACACTCCTTCAAGACAATGACCACAATTAAAGGGAAACCAGGCACGCAGAGGGTAAGATCTTGGGGCTGGCCCAAGGTCACACAGCTGCCAGTGGGAGAGACAATCCTGGCAGGCTGCCAGGTTTGGCCAGCCCTACCTGGCCTTCCTGGTCCTGGGTTGGAGCATCCTCCGGGTCTCCATATAGAAACATCTCCATGGGTGATATGGGCACATACCCACCACCCAAGTGCCCACTGTTCACTCCAGCAACCTTTACTGGGATCCATGTAGCTCTGGACAGGGCTGACTTGGGGAGTGCCAGGGAGCAGGCAGGCAGTGGCAGAGGCCTGGCCTCTTGGGCGACCTGTGGGCCTGTCCTGCCCTGTACCCTGCCCCAGCCTCTCAGAGCAAGCCACCGTGGATACACAGGAGCCAGACACCTGAAGCCTCCAAGCAGCCTCCCAGGGACCATGGCTACCACACAGTTTGCAAATGGCCTTGTCTGGATGGTCAAGTTCACTGGTGGAGAGGAGACAGGGTCAGGCTAATTCCAGCTCTCATAGCAACCACTGAGCAGCCCCAAGTGGCACTCACGGGAGCTCTCGGGCCTTCAGTTGGGGGCCAGCTGATGCCTACACAGAGCCAGGCCTGCCAGGCCAGAGAGCACACCGAGGCTGTACGGGGCACCTTCACACAGCCAGAAAGTGACCAAGCTTGCCCGTATTTCCATGGCTGCACAGTAGGATAACTGAGGATGTCTGCTAATCAGAGCGAAATGTGTGCTTCCGGAAGAAGGCTTGGCCTCACGGGGTGCCAGTTGGCATTTTTGCTCATCGGTCGGCTGCACACACTCATCCAGAAAAGCCAACCTCTACCCAGGGATGGTGCCAGCTCATGGCAGCTGGAAGGAGCATTGGGGTGATGGCACAAGGTCCCAGCAGGTTCTGCCACTGAGGACCACAAACCCACTGCCTTCAGACGCCACACAGCTACCTTCCCATGCTGGACACCACCTGTCCCAAGCCAAGCTCACTGGGTTATAAGCAGGGCTCAGCAGGGCTCAGGTGGCTCCAAGGGACGAGCTGTGCGCTGGTCTTCCCCAGACCCTGGAGGTCACCTGCCCCTCCCTGCACTGGGACCCCCTCCAAAGGTCAGTACTTGGTCTCCTCTGGCCTCTGTCCCTCCCAGGGATTCCAAGATCTGGGAGGGATCCTGTTGTGGCAGTCCCTGGCACCAGTCCAAGAAGGGCCAGGCTGAGCACATCGGGGACACCCAGCACCATCTCCCACTGCCCAGATCCTTCACTTGACTGTAGCCATGGAATGGGGACGCCCTCGCAGCTTCTTCAGGAGGCCTGCCACCTCCCAGTTCTGCTCAGGAGACAAGCCTCTGCATGCTTTGTCCAAAATCTCAGAGCTGGAAAAGCAAAGATGCAGGTCTGGGTGCCTGCCTGCCTGGTGCAGCCTGCTCCATCACCCAGCTGCTGTGGGGCAAGGCCTTGGGCAATGGGCACCAGCACTGGTCAGTGTAGCAGCTCCCGATCCTGTGCTGCTGCCCTACCCACGGTCCTTCGGTGGCAGGGGCAAAGCTGGACTCAGCAAGTCAGTGTGGGTCTCCGATGTGCTGGCAGGAAGCCAGTTACCTGAGCCACCACCTGCTGCCTCAGCAGCAAGCGCGAGGTGGCACTGAAGCCAGGCACGTTGCAGCCAGACTCGGGTATCCTCACTGAACCAGATGCCCACAAGCAAGCTAACCCTGGTCGCAGGGGTAGGAGCCCCCCTCTGGGCCTGATGAACCAAATAACAGACTTTTGGTCTCTTCTGAGTGTGGGGGCTCTAGAACCTTCCCAAGGTCCACGTGATGACACCAAATAGGTAAGGCACACTGATGCTGAAGCCTCCTGGCCTCCAGGCCACCCTTGGCTCCAATGTCTGGGGAGCGATTCTGTTGTGGCAGCCTCTGGCATCAGCCTAAGAAGGGCCATGCTGAAAAAGGAGCAGCTGGCAGCATGCCTTTCCCCACACCAAAGAACAGGACAGACTCTGGGGCCATTTGCAGATGACTGCAGGTGGGGGACCCGGCTGAAGGAAGGTCACCCCGTGACATCGTGCCGCTGTCCCCAGAGATGGCTGAACAAAGCCACTCAGGAGCAAGAAGGCTCATTTGGGCTGAGCTTGAAGGCGCACAGCTCACACTTTGGGAACCCCCACTAAGTGGCCAGACACCAATTGAAGCCAGAGGGTGGCTGTGGCACAGGCATGTGGTGCCCCAGCAGCAGAGGGAGCCAGGCAGCTCCTTCTCTGCCCTGGTGAGGCCGTCAGGACTCCAGCTGGTCCAGTCCCCTCACAGGAACACACAGCAGATCTCACCACAGGACCCTCAGGGACACAGCAGACCCCTCCACAGGACCCTCAGGGACACAGCAGACCCCTCCACGGGACCCACAGAAGACACACCAGGGGACCCACAGAAACAGGGCAGACCCCACCATGGGACCTGCAGGAACACAGCAGAGCTCTCTACGGGACCTGCGGGAACTCAGCAGACCCCACCATTGGACTCATGGGAAGGCACACCAGGGGACCCACAAAACACAGCAAACCCCACCAGGAGACCCTCTGGAACACAGCAGACCCCACCAGGAGACCCTCTGGAACACAGCAGACCCCATCAGGAGACCACTTGGAACACAGCAGACCCTGACACAGGACCTGGCTCCAGCTTCGCTCTCTGCCATCAGCATGGACACGCGAACTGTGGTCATGAGCCTGGAGACTGAGGTTCCTGGCCTGCTAGTCCAACAGCTACCATGGGAACAGTGTCCCACTTTGCAGAAAACCAGGAAGTGAGGCAGACATGGCTCAGCGGCTCAGCTCCTGGCACCTGCAGGGACTTGTGTTGGTTCACACAGCTGGGCTCACCTGGGAACTGCAGGAGGGGCTGAGGCAGGAAGGAGGGAGCCCCCAGCTGGCGGAGGGCCTCATGGTCACCGCAGCCTCACTGCGGCCAGCTGCTTCTCACCGCCAAGCCTTCTGGATGACCTCCATTGCCTGAACTCACAACGTGGAATTCACTCTATTTTCTTACGTATATTTTTCATGGACACATAATAATTGTAAGAGTGTGGGTACCATTACCACACCAGGCTCCTTCAAAGAGTTCATGGAAAATAAAATTATGAGATAAATTAATTTTGGTGCCCAAAACTTTGAAATCTCTGTATACACAAAATCTTCAAAAAGTTGGGAAAATTCGTATTGTGAAAAACTGCATGGATTGTAACTTGGGGAGTGGAACAATGCAATAAATTCATTTTTAAAAAAGATTTATTTTTTTTTTTATTAGAAAGTCAGATATGCAGAGAGGAGGAGAGACAGAAAGGCAGATCTTCTGTCCACTGATTCACTCCCCAAGTGACCGCAACAGCCGGAGCTAAGCTGATCTCAGCCAAGAGCCAGGAGCATCTTCCAGGTCTCCCACACAGGTGCAGGGTCCCAAGGCTTTGGGCCATCCTTGACTGCTTTTCCAGATCACAAGCAGGGAGATGGATGAGAAGCGGGGCGGCCAGGACACGAACCAGTGCCCATCTGGGATGCTGGCACATGTAAGGTAAGGACTTTAGCCGCTAGATTACCACACTGAGCCCCAACAGATTCGTTTTTATTTCATTTTTCCCATAAACTTTTTGAAGTCATCTCTTCTGGGAGAGATTGTCATCACTTAGCATAAATTGCAAACAACCATAAAAATAAATACAACGGTAGCCAAGATAAAAATTTTAAAGCACTCGGCTTAAGAGTGTATGACTTTGTAAAAATGATAGGTCTGCTTAAAGATAAAGTTTCTTTTTTTTCAAGAAAGATTTATTTTATGCATTTGGAAGGTATAGTCAGGGAGAAAGACAAAGAGATCTTCCATGTGCTGGGTCACTCCCCAAATATTCACAAATGCCTTGACTCAGCCAGGCTGAAGCCAGGAGCCGGGTCTCCCGGCCATCCTCGTGTCTCATATGGGTGACAGGGACCCAAGTGCTTTATAAGCTGGACCCAAAGCCAAGCACCAATGACTTGAAAGAATGCTCCTCCGTGGGATGCTGTCATAGCACGTGCCACAGCACCAGCCCCTTCTAGCACATAAATAACAAATAAATTAATAACATAAATAAGACCATCAACTCTACCCTCCAGACCAACCAAGACATGGTGTGTGACACTCCCTGTCCCCACAGGCAACAGGTGGGGGCTCCATGTTCACCGTGAATTGCTCCCTGTGCTGAGCCCAGGCTGGAAGGAAAGGTTCCCACCTCGCCTTTGGCTTGCCAAGGCAGAGCGAGCCAAGCCATCCCAGGCATCGGCAAGCATTGCTGAGCATCACGCTAATTACTTACAACTTGTAGTTAGGCCTCGGCAAGTGCCCGCTTGGCTGCTCAATGACCTGTTTTATGTACTGTTGTGGGCATGGGCACCCCGGGGCCAGTCCCCATGAATGCACTGACAGCCCGAGCGGGTTCTGCTTCCATTCGCCTGCCCCTGCCACAAACATCCGTAAAAGCTGTGTCCAAACAGCCTGAAGGGAGGCTAGGGTGTCGTGGTGAGCACCCGCCTCGGGGAGTGGGGGTGGCAGCGGGCACTGCCAAGCATTCTCTGTTCCAGTCAACCGTCTGTGGAGAGGGCAGCCGAGATTCCCCTGAAGGACCGATTTTCCGTGCTCCAGTGACACACAATGCTCTGGTGAGCCAGAGGGGCATTTGAAGATGGGGCTCAGGACTCAGTGGAGACTGTGACACCCGGGATGCCCACCTGGAACATCCACCTGGGATACCCACCTGGATGCCCACCTGGGACGTCCACCTGGAACATCCACCTGGGATACCCACCTAGATAGCCACCTAAGATGCCCACTGGGACATCCACCTGGGATGCCCACCTGGGACGCCCACCTGGGATACCCACCTGGGACACCCATCTGGATCATCCATCTGGGATACCCACTTCGATGCCCACCTAAAATGCCCACCTGGACATCCATCTGGGACGTCCACCTAGGACGCCCACCTGGGATGCCCACCTGGAACATCCACCTGGGATACCCACCTGGATGCCCACCTGGGACGTCCACCTGGAACATCCACCTGGGATACCCACCTAGATAGCCACCTAAGATGCCCACTGGGACATCCACCTGGGATGCCCACCTGGGACGCCCACCTGGGATGCCCACCTAAGATGCCCACTCAGACACCCACCTGGGATGCCCACTTGGGAGGCCCATCTCTTGGAGCACCGGCTTGAGTCTCAGCCATTCTGTTAACAATCCAGCTCTGTCTTAATGCAGCTGGAGAGCAATTGATAATGGTCCAGGTGGTTCCTCAGCACCTGCCACTCCAGCCCAGCCTGGACTGCAGCTGCCATTTAGCGAGTAAATCAGCAGATGGAAGATCTCTCTCCATTGTTATGCCTTCCAGTTAAATAAATAAATCTTTAAAAATCTGTATGCCAAGGCACACCAAGCACTCATTTCTTCAGTGCAGTGTCAGCATGAAGCAGCTAAAAACATGAGGGGACCGTATCCTGGCCCAGCCATGTGGACCCTGCACTGTGCACCAGACTCTACAGTGGTGGTGATGCGATCAAGGGATCCTCTCTCTGAACACACAGCACTCCCCTGATTCCCCAGGACACACACAGCACTTCCTCAGTTCCCCAGCTCACACAGCACACCTGATTCCCCGCTCTCCTGTTGGTTGACACTTCCCAGCTGCTGTCACTCTGAAATGAGCATGACATAATCACGCCAGTGGCAGTGGTCTGATGCCAGTTTAGGCTCTCGGCTTAGGAAAGTGTGGCAAGACCTTGATTCGCTTACAGCTCGCTTTAAGGCACCACTGATTTCTGTAAAGCCTGGCAGCTCGTGCTGCGCATATAGCTCCCTGCCCTGGGAAGCCAGCAGCTAAGCTCAGCTAGCCGAGCACAGGACAGCCAAGGCTGTGCACGCCCACCTGCTCGGGGCACATGAACACTGCAGTGAGCCTCAGGGGGCACAGAGGAGACACTGAGGCAGCACAAATGGAGCACCTGAGGCAAGGCTAACAACAAGGACTGAAAGAGGCAAAATTCGCCGTTTCGTCCAATTTTTTTTTTCAGTGCACTCTGCCACTCACTCCATGTGGAACAAAACATAATGCACAGTGCATTCTATTAATAGTTGCCTTTTCCAGGAGGCCCCAGGTGGCTGGACATTCAGAGTCCACTCTCCTGCAGACACATTCTGAGGGGTGACATGGGAACCCCATCTTCAAGCCACTGTTGTCCTAAACTGGAGAGGGACACAGATATGAAGTCAGCAGTCAAGGTCCCTATGCCAGGACACACACAGTGAAGCACAAAATCAAAGTGTTAGCTTCCCGACACAACCACAACACAGACAAGTGTAAGCTTCCCCAGACACAACCACAACACGGACAAGAATTAGCTTCCACAACACTACCACACATGGATGGGAGACCTTCCCATGGGGTTCCAAAGACAAGAACATCAGGCAACCAAGCACATGTGTCCCAGAGAGGAGGACACAGCCGAAGCAAGATCTCAAGCAGGGGCAGAACTCAGACTTTGGGGGTGGAGACAGCTGGCAGTCCTGAAGGCCAGGCTGGATAGCAACTGAAAGGCATCATGCCAGTGGGTAATAACTGTGCAGAGAGAGCCCAAGGCACTGCAGAGGCAGAAGGGAAACACCTGCACAAAGTTATGGAGAAACTCTGAACACAGATCTCCGGAAACTCCTTGCACACAGGTAAGGAAACTTCTACCTTTACACAGGCATGAGGACGTGACCTGCACACAGCTCAGAGGAGTGCTACACATGTGGAATTAGGAGGAAATTCCCTCCAGGTTTGGACAATTCTCCAAGGTCAGGGTTTTAAGCACCCCAGAGGTTAGAGCCAATTGCATCCACTAGCCATACAGGGCCAGAACTAGTACCTTCTCCAACCAACCATGGAAACATCTAATTTCATGGGGCATTGGGTAGAGTCTGCAGGATAGTTTGCCCCATGGTGGGAAATAATTGGTTGTGATCTGATACTGCCCTGGTACCAAGAAACAAATCCTTGCAGTGAAATCTTAAAAAATAGATTCCAAGTATTTTAACTGCATTTCAGAACAAAGCCAAATAACGTTTGACTACAAAGATTCATCAGTAAGCAAATGTAGAACCCATAATATTTGGCATCCAATTAAAGCAAAGAAATACAACACACGAACATGTAAGAAGGAGAAAATCACAAGCCAACTGGCTGTGTTCAATGGATGGACACACCATTTAACATGTTCCCATGAGCATATACAGAAGAGGACCCAGAAAAACATTTGCCATATGGAAATAAGGAGCAATTGCCATTCAAACTTAATGGAAACTATAAACTCACAGATTCGAAAAAGTGTGGCTAACCCCAAGTACATGCAGCAGTAACTGCACCACATCACATCCTAATCAAGTTACTCAAACCAGAGAGGAAGAGATCAACTAAGCAGCATCGAGAAAAAGGTTACATTGTATCCAGAAAGGCAAAGGTGAATGTGGATGACGGCAGATTTCTTGCAGAAAACAATGTGAATGAGTGGACAGTGGAAGAGCACCTTTGAAAGACTGGAAAACAGACGAGAAAGCAGTGGAGCTCCAAGCTGTACCTGACACACGCACCTTCAGCAAATGAAACAAACATGAAATCCTTCTCAGCCTTGGAAATATGAAAGAACTCACCCAGTAGATCTGTGAGAAGCATTTCAGGACCGCCCCCAGCCCAAAGAAAATGATTCCAGATGGAAATCTTAGTCCTGAAGCCAGGTTAGACAGCATCCAAAAGATAACAGAATGAATGGTGGTGGAGCTGGGACCAGCATTGTGGCACTGTGGGCCGAGCCACTTCTGAGACCACATCCCATGTGTGCACATCCCAGCTACCCACCTCCAAACCTGCACCCTGCTAATGTGCCTCAAAAGGCAGCATAAAAAATTAGAAAGTAGGAGACCAAGATGAAGCTCCTGGCTCCTGGCTTTAGCTTGGTCCAGTTCTGGCTGTTGTGGTCACTCAGGGAGTTAAACAGCAAATAGAATTGTGTGTGTGTGCGTGTGTGTATGTGACTCTGCCTTTCAAGGAAATTAACAAATCTTTTAAAAAAAAACCAACAATGTAGGTAAGGATATTGATTTTCCTTGCTATTAAATACTTTTATTACAACACCAACAGCTTAAATGAAAACAATAGAGATGTGGTCAGTATCATAACACGTAAGAGCATCATGCACAGTGGCTCTGCCACGAAGGCAGGAATGTGGAAATGGAAGTGCACTTTTGAGGCTTTCATGTCACACAGAATTTGCATATATGACTTTATGCTACATGGAATGTTCTGGTGTTTCTGGTAGGTTACAGTATGAAAGGTTAAACGGATATTGCTGTAAAACCCCAAATAACTAATCAAACCATAAGGCAAAAAAATATTAAAGTTAATTATTCAATAAAGCAAATTTAAAAATGATTTTAGGAAATATCTGATTAGTCCATAAAAGACAGATCAGATAGAAAAAAAAAGGAAACAGAACAGATGGTGCCAAGGACAGCTGACAACTTAATCGCATCAACCCACCCACTTAAAAAGACACGATTGTCCCAAGTGAACAAGGCTGGATCCCACTGTGTGCTGCCTGTAAGAAGGGGGCTTCCACACAAACATACAAGCAGGTTAACAGTGAAATTTTTTCAAATGTGGTCTGGGCTTGTGATAATTATTATTATTATTTTTTTAATTATTTATTATTTAACTTCAGTAATTACATTGTATTATGTGACACAGTTACATAGATACTTGGGTTCTCCCCATCCCTCCCTAAACCCTCCCACCATGGTGGATTCCTCCACGTTGTTGCATAACCACAGCTCAAGTTCAGTTGAGATTTCCCCATTGCAAGCGTATACCAAACATAGAGTCCAGCATCTTATTGTCCCGTCAAGTTCAACGGCTTCTTAGGTATACCCTCTCTGGTCTGAAGACAGAGCCAGCAGAGTATCATCCCAGTCAATTGAAAGCTCCAACATACCATCAGCAAAAATTTACATCATTATGGAATTAATTGACATAGTAATGAGTAACCAATATGTTAAAAGTAAATGCGAGTTCCCAGCCACCTTCTGTGACCACCTCACCTATACTTCAATTTTAGTTTATACACAACATATAACATTCAAAACATAACATGTTATACATAACATCATATCATCTTAAATTAAGGCAAACATGTGGTATTTAACCTTTTGGGATTGGCTCATTTCCCTTAGCATTATGGTTTCCAGTTTGGCCCATTTGGCCACAAAGAACTGCATTTTGTTTTTTTTTTAATAGCTGAGTAGTATTCCATGGAGTAGATGAACCATAGCTTTCTTATCCAATCCTCAGTTGATGGGCATTTTGGTTGCTTCCATGTTTTTGCAATTACTGATTGTGCTGCTATGAGCATAGGAGTGCATGTTGGTTTCTCATAGAACAAGTGTTCTGGATATATTCCTAGGAGTGCTATTGCTGGATCATACGGTATGTTGAATTTGAGTTGTTTGAATATTCTCCATACTGATTTCCATAGAGGCTGTACCAGCCTGCAGCCCCACCAGCAGTGGAGTAGGGTTCCCTTTTCCCCGCAACCTCGCCAACAAGTGTCGTTGGTGCTTTTATTCATGTGGGCCAGTCTTACTGGCGTTAGGTGGTACCTCATTGATGTTTTAATTTGGATATCCCTTATTGCCAGGGAACTTGAGCATTTTTTCATATGTTTATTTGCCATTTGGGTTTGTTCCTTTGTGAAGTGTTTGCCCATTTCCCGTGCCCATTTCTTGAGTGGCTTGTTTGTTTTGACATTTTGGTTGTTTTGTAGCTCTTTGTATATTCTGGATATTAGCCCTCTATCACCTATGTCGTGTGCAAAGATCTTCTCCCATTCTGTGGGTTGCCTTTTTACTTTGTTGATTGTTTCTCTAGCTGTACAGAAGCTTCTTAGTTTGATGAGGTCCCAATTGTTTATTTTGGTCTCGATTTCTACTGCATCTGGAGTCTTTTTTAGGAAGTGAGGGCCTACCCCTAAGTGTTCCAGTGTGTTTCCAACATTTTCTTCCAAAAGTTTGAAGGTTTCTGGATGTAGGTTTAGATCTGTTATCCATTTAGATCTGATCTTAGTGTATGGTGAGAGATGTGGATCTATTTTTTTGTTTCTGCAGGCTATCAACCAGTTGTCCCAACAGCATTTATTGAAGAGACCTTCCCATTTGCCTGAATTGTCGTTTGTCTTTTTGTCAAAGATTATTTGGCTGTATCTGTGTGGGTTTCCTTCTGGCGTTTCTATTCTGCTCCATTGATCTTCCTCTCTATCTTTGTGCCAGTATCACGCTGTTTTGATAACCACTGCCCTATAGTATGTCCAGAGGTCCGGAACTGTGATTCCCCCTGCTAACTTCCTGTTCTTCAGGATAGTTCTAGCTATCCGTGGTTTTTTGTGCTTCCAGATGAACCTTTGGATCATTGTTTCCAGTTCCATGAAGAATGTTTTGGGCAATTTGATTGGGATTGCGTTGAATGTATATATTGCTTTTGGCAGTATAGACATTTTAATGATATTGATTTTACCTATCCAGGAGCATGGGATGTTACTCCATCTTTTGAGGTCTTGTTCAATTTCTTTTTTAAGTAGTTTGTAGTTTTCTTCAAATAAGTCTTCTACATTTTTGGTTAGATTTATTCCCAGATATTTCATACTTTTCTCTGCTATTTTGAATGGTATCTTGCTGGTTAAGTCTTTTTCCATCTTGGGGCTGTTCGCATACACTATGGCTGTTGATTTTTGTTCATTAATTTTGTACCCTGCCACTCTACCAAACTCTCGTACAAGTTCTAGCAGTCTCTGTATTGAGTCTCTTGGCTCTTCTACATAAAGAATCATATCATCTGCGCATAGTGAGAGTTTAACTTCTTCGTTTCCCATTTGAATTCCTCTGATTTCTTTTTCTTGTCTTGTGGCCTCAGCGAGTACCTCTAGAACTATGTTGAATAGTAGTGGAGAAAGTGGACATCCCTGTTTTGTTCCAGATCTCAGTGGGAAGGGTTCCAGCTTTTCTCCATTCAGTATGATGCTGGCGTTGGGTTTTTCATATATGGCTTTAATTATGTTGTGGATTTTTCCATCTATGCCTACCTTGGTTAGGGTTTTTAGTAGAAAGTGATGTTGGATTTTGTCGAAAGCTTTTTCTGTGATAATTATTTTTAATGTGGCTTGTCATCTAGTGGGTAAAGCCACAGCCTGCTATGTCAGCATCCCCTGTGGGTACACATTCACGTGCTAGCTGCTCTACTTCTGATCCAGCTGTTACTTGCCTGGGAAGCAGCAGAAGTTGGTCCCAAATCTCACGTGTGACACCCAGACAAAGCCCCTGGCTGCTGGCTGCTGACTGCTGGCTGCTGACTGCTGGCTGCTGTCTTTGACCCGGCCCAGGCTCAGCTATTGCAGCCACTGGGGAATGAACCAGAGAATTAGAGTCTCTCCTTCTTCCTCTTTCTCCCAACCTCCCTCTGTAACTCTGACTTTACAAAGAAAACAAAAGTGTGTGCATGATTTTTAGCACTAATGAAAACAAGTTGACATGCTTATACTTGTACTAAGGTCAATGCTGGGGTGGAGACAAGGAGAGTCGCAACTTAGTGACAAATGATGTCTTCTTCATCAAGAGCCTGTGGCAATCCTCAATGCGTGTGTGCCCGACAACAGAGCTTCGCAGAGCTGCAAGGAGGACTACCTGAGCGCACGCTGGTCCTCAGAGATGTCCACCCACATCGCTTCCCGGCTTTTTGGCTAAGACCAAGCGCAGTGTCGATAACTGATAGAACCTGCAGGCGGAAAAACAGTCATCGAACACCCGACTCGGGGACGCCTCTGAAAGACTCCCCCGCGAGGCAGCTGCAGCACGTTCCTTCCCAGACCAGGAACCTGCAGCAAGAGAACAATCGCAGGGGCCCTCCAGCAAGCTCAGCCACTCTAAGGCGAAGGAACTTCAGGGTGTACATTGTCTGACGAAGACAGAGTCAATGCACAGCAGACAAGCCCCAAGTGTGTGCAAACCGAGCCACAGACATCTGAACAACATGCCTGTTGAGGAAGAAATGAGGACATTTAAAAGCAGAGTCAGGACAGCTTGTGCTGCGTGGCCACGAGTCATGTCTGTCACTGGAGGGCCTGAGGTTGTTCCCAGCTCCAGCTCTGGCTCCAGACTCCAGCCTCCTGCCAGTGCAGCCCCTGGGCAGCAACAGTGACGGCTTGAGGCAGCCAGCTCCTGCCACTCCCAGGACAGCCCTGGATTGAGTGCCAACTTCAGTCCCCGCTGTAAGGGGCATCTGGGGGAGTGAGTCAACCAGTAGTACAAGTTGTCTGTCTAATAAACAACTTATAAAGAATTAGAAATTAAAACTTGCTTTTGAAGGAACATATCAAAACTACACATTTTCTAAAAAGAGAACATTGGATGACATTTAGAACACTAAGCCCTTTTCCTGGGAGAGCAGGGAGTCTCAACTCAACAGCCCTAATGAACCTTCATCACTTGAATAAACTGAGGGGGTGTGGTCTTGCTTTCTGTAGCTGCCCTGTTCACCTGCTGGCAGCTCTAAGACTGACCACCAGGAGGAGGGCCCAGGTTGCGCCAAGCACAGGCTGGGACGGGGGTCATCGTCTTCAGGACATGGGAGGAGCGGGGGGCCTTCAGCTCAAGAAGACATGAGATGCCCCCAGGAGCGCACACACACAGCAAGGGCAGCACAGCTTGCCTTGACTCAACCCCCTCCCCCGGGGACTATCCAGCTATGGGGCTGGAAGGACAGACAGGGAACAGGAACAGGACGGGGAGCGGGCAGAGGGCAGGTGACCAGGAGGAGGCCACTTGCTCAGGAGCTCGGGAGGGAAAGCAGCAGGAAGATCTAGGAGGAGCCCCTCGCACACACCACTGCCCCTGCCCACCGGCAGCAGGAGGGCACAGCCAGCTGCCCCAGGGCTTCTGGGCACTCGTTCACTCCACGTGGCCATCACGAGCCGCCTGAGGCTGGGGCTCTGCCAGGTAAGGCAGCTTCGTGGGCTGCTGGTCCTGGTGGCTGGATGTTCCGCCTTTTGGCTAAGCCTTCGCCTTTCACTCCATCTTTGGGCTAGGCTTACGTAAAAAAAATCCAGACCACGTTCAGAAATACAGTCTCTTCTGAGGAAGTTGAGCACAGCCGAGCCTGGGGCCACTCTGGATCTAGAAATTCTCCTGTGAGCGTCATCCTGTTTGGCTTAACACAGCAAGCCTGCACGGAACTGTCACATCCGAGATGAAGTCCACTCGAGCAGGCACAGCTGTGGCATCTCGTATGGGTGCTGGTTTATGTTCTGGCTGCTCCACTTCCAATCCAGTTCACTGCTAATAGGCCAGGAAAGCAGCAGAGGATGGCCCAAGTGCTTGGGTCCCTGTACCCCTGTGGGAGACCCAGAGGAGGCTCCTGGTCCCTGGCTTCCATCTAGCCCAGTTCTGACTGTTGTGGTCACCTGGGAAGTGAACCAGCAGAAGGAGGTTCTGTCTCTCTCTCTGTGTAACTGACATTCAAATAAAGAGAGAAATATTTTTTTTTAAAGGGAAAGGCTGTGGAGGAGTTGGATTGGGGGTAAATCGAGTTGGCATTAATGGTTCATTCAGGATTTACAAAGAGTTGAAAAACAAAGCAAAACAAACAAAAACACCAGAAATCTTCCCTCGCACCAAAAGAGCAGAAAGAGCAGACAGAGGGGCCATCTTCTCTTTCTGAAGCCCCGCCTTGGCTTGGCCGTGGCTCCAGTCTGCCCGCTCGAGTCTTGCCCCCCTCTGTGTTTCAGATCACCGCCCATCACAGCACCTCTGGTCACTCAGACTCAGCCTCCATGCAGAGCAATGTGCAGCAGGTGTGGGGCACTGTAAGAAGTCACTCCTTGCATGGGCGTCCATCCTCAGAAAACAGAAACAATCATTAAACAGAACCATCCCAAGTGAGCTCTGCTAGCCATTTCTTCTGTGGACATCACAGAGCCAAGTTCACAGCCAGCATGTGGTGATTTGTGAGTGTGTGCAGAATTAGGCAGGGAGATGTGGATGGCACGGTTATTTAGAAGGCAAGCCCAACGATTAGCTCCATCAACTGCGGCAATTAGCATGATGGAATATTAGGCTACTATCAAGATGTCAGTTTGGGGAATATTTCCTAAAACTGCAAAATATTCACAGCAGCCGCAGGACCGTATGTGCAATACCGGCCACATTTATGATGCATATGCATGAGCATGATGCATATGCATGCACGTGGAGGTGGGAGAAGAGCAGCCAGCTTGGGCTCTGGGGGCAGGAACTCTGGTCATTTCTTCTTGTTCGCCCCTCGCCTCTGTGCTTCCTTGTCCTCCACAGTGAATATGAGGAGGGGTATCAGTTACCATCAAGCGCAAACAGTTCACTAGGGAAGCGTGAGGGTCAGCAGTGCACACAGGGACCCCACTGAATGGGGCAGGTGAAATGCAGACTCAAACATGGAACAGTGTGTGGAAGGAACTGTAAGCAAACGAGTGGCGAGCCATCTTGGCAAAGCGTGGAGCTCGCCAGCTGAGGCACAAACAGCCAAGATTTCATCACCCACGCTTCATCTGTCGAAACCCAAGCATCCTGCATGAACTGGGGAACTTGGCAATCCAGTTTTACTTCCCAGCATGCCCAGTGCTAACTCCCAATGGTCGTTCCTGTTGAAAATCCATTCACATACATGAAGACATCAGCTTACGTTTTGCACGCCTCGCACTGTGTGGGTCTCCCCATCCTGACTCGGCTGCCTGGACGCTGTGCTGGTTCATTTGATGATGGGGAGGGTTTCCCTGTGCCCGTGAGCCACCAGCACTCCTCCGCCGCCACCAATCAGAACCGCTCACCTCATGCCAGATGTTATTCTTGGAGGGAAGGTTGGCATGCTGGCTCATTCATTCCCACACCAGGCTGAGTTTTCTGAAATCCTGGGACAGCTCGTGCCTGATGGCTGGCTCTCACATTCATCTTCTCATGATTGAACTGGAGCTTCATGGGCCGAAGCCACGCTGGGCTTCATTGGCAGAAGCAAGCTGCCACTCTCCAAGCTGCCACTGGGTCTCTGACGTCACAAAGCCTTTCACAGAGGACTGTGCCCTGGTCACTCAAGGTCATCGTCTCACAGGTGAGTGGACAGAGAACACAGTGTGTGTGTGTGTGTGTGCGTCCCTGCTCTGAGACTCCAGAAATAGTACAGCAAGTTAAGACGCTGCCAAGGACACCTTGGTTCGCGCCCCCATTCCCCTGGTCCTCTTCTCGCTAATGGCTGCCCCAGGAGGCAGCAGCAAGGCCTCGGGCACACAAGGTGCCCATGTGCCCAGAGCCCTGGCTTTGCCCTGACCCCGTACCAGTTTTGTGAACATTGAGGGGACAAAGCAGGGAATGGAGGATTAGCCTGCTGCTCTGCCTTCCGAGAAGTAAAAAGAATAACCGATTTTTCAAAACTGGCTGCAGAAATGATGTGCCCAACCCCCATTGGTAGCCCAGCAGGAGCTTCCCCCATCTTCCCTGACAGTGATTCTGCCACAGAAGCCCCTACCCCTGCGAGGGGCCAGAGACCATGATGGCACAGCCACCTCTGTCACCAGCTCCTTGAGAGTCTCCACTCTGACCCAGGGACATTGTTAATCAGCAAGTCCATCACTCCCTCTGCTCCACAGAAGTGCCTCCAAATCCAAGCCAGCCAACAGGACAATCGCACTCTCCAGCCAAGTGGCTGTGCCGGGGATGGGCACAGGTGTTGGAGTCAGCTGCCCTCCCCCAGGACAGGGGTCTCGAACACCCAGAGGAGAAGCTCCTGGCTCCCCTTGGTGGCTCTGGGGACATTTTACATGTCAGGACCTGCAGGCAACCTGCCCCCCGGGTCCCGAGCTCGACTCCCACTGTTGCAGAGCCAGCAGGGCTGTGGGTTGTGCGGCCCTTGGTCCCATCAGTTCAGAAGCTCCGCAGGACTGAAGCAAGCCACACCGTCTTGGCCAGGTCAGTCTGAGCCCAGTGCTGATGATGACAATAAATCCCTGTGCAAGAATTGGATGTGTTTTTGTTTCAAGGCCTCCCTCCACCTTTAACTCCTTCTGGAAAATTCTCTGGGAGGAAAACAGGAAGTTTGAGTTTGCTCCCTGGCTCAGACTCTGAGAGCAGCAGCCTGAGAGGCACCTGGCCAGCCGGGGGCCCCTCTCTGGAGCTTGCAGTCCTACAGCCTGTCTGTATTTGCTGCCAAGGAGCATTTCCGGTTACATCCTTGACATCCTCATCACCCACCACTTTTTCTCACACCCTGGATTGAGGAAGGAACGCTCTCCTGACAGCCGCTGTATTTGAATTCTCCTGCTTGGGTTAATAGCAAATAAGAGCCCAGAGCGCAGCAGGATCCAAGCCCACCAGGCTTGTTCTTGCTGGGTCGGCTCCTGCCCAGGCCTGTTGCACAGGCCTTGTAGCTGCACGGGCCTTGCAGCCCGGTCCCCTGGGCTCTGGGGGAGGGTGCCCATCCTGCACAGCCATTCTCTGCCTTCCATGTTTTCACGCCAGAAACCATGCCTGATCCAGCAGGCAGGCCACACCTCTCCATGCACCACTCCTGCCCGCCGCCCCCGCCAGCTCTGACACAAGGTGATGCATCTGCATTCTGAAAACTCACACCCCAGGTGGGGGTGGGGCTTGGGGTCTGAGGAGAGACCCTAGGGGAGCAGCCCAGGGCTGGTGTGGGATTACGGCCGGGTCTGCCAGAGCAGAGCATGCCTCTCCTTGCTACTACTGTATTTGATCCTTGCAGGTCATTTCTAGTTTTTAAACATGCTTTACTGGGGCCAGCACTGTCATCCCATAAGGGCACCGGTTCATGTCCCAGCTACTCCACTTCCCAGCCAGCTCTCTGCTTATGTCCCAGAAAAGTAGTAGAGGATGGTCCAAGGGTCAAGCCCCTGCACCCACATGGGAGACCTAGAAGAAGCTCCTGGCTTTGGACCAGCTCAACTCTGACTGATACAGTCATTGGGCAGTGAACCCACAAATGAAGATCTCTCTCTCTCTCTCTGACTTTCAGATATAAATGACAAGTTTTTAAATGCATTTTTAGTGAACACCTGATTGTACATTTTACCCCTGTACAGCAGGACCTCTGCACTCCATGGCCACACAGACGTGGGGCACCAACCCAGCAGCCACTGAGCCCCTGAGTGGCTGCTGGTTGTACCCTAAGAATGACTCAGGGTGGGGAGCTAAGTCCCCAGCTGGGGTCCCTTAGAGACCTAGCTGGCCTGCTTTGGACATAGCTCCTGGCTCGTGCAGAGAAAGCCAAGGAGATGAGGGCTCTGGCCCCTGCCATTCCTGTCCACTCTGGGCTTTGGGCTTGAAGCAGCCCTGGGTGTCGGGAGTGAGCTTGGGAGTGACTCAGCAAATGGGCCTGCCTCCAGTTCCCCTCTCTCTCCTCAAGTAAATAAAATAAAACTGACATTGCACAACTTAAAGGGTGAAGTGTATGTATCAAGTTTAAAATTCTCCCTTTGTCTTCATTGGAAAAGGTACGCACAACACAGGAAGTGTTGTGCCGGATTTTGAAATCCCCGGATAATCATCAAGTCTGAAGTCGGAGCTAAGGCATAAAGGTGGTTTATTTGGTTTAACCTAAGTTTCCCAGCAATTTTACAAATCGATGAGCTATAGGGTGGTGAATCTTATCAAACACCAGGTACCTCCTTCCTGAGGAGTGGTCTGCCTACGTGACCGACCAGGTGTCCTGCTGGGTGTCACATAAACTATCAGGCCTGGAGTTTACACAGCCCCCAGCCAAGCCATTAAGGCAGAATCACAAAAGACAGAAAACATCCAGGTTCTTCAGAAGAAGTGTGGGCATGTGAGGGCCTGGAAGTGAGGCTGATGAACTCCAGCCAGGTCTGGCGGGGACTCGCCCTGCTGGACAGGAGGCCCTGGACATGCTCCTCCTGCTGGTCATGAGGGCCTGTGGGGGCTCCCCCGCTGGACAGGAGTCCCTGGACAGACTCCCTTTGCTGGACAGGAAGGCCTATGGGGGCTCCCCCTGCTGGACAGGAGGGCCTGGGCAGGCTCTCTTTGCTGGACGTGAGGGCCTGAGGGGGCTCCTGCTGGACATGAGGGCCTAAAGGCATTCCTCTCATGGCTCAGCTGAGGTCCCAAGGTCCTGGCAGAAAGCCACTGAGACCTAGACAGAGGAACAGAGACCCCCAGGAGGCTCAGGGAACACCTCAGGGAGAACGAGGTCCATGCTACCCCCACAGGGCTAGTGTCTATGTCTGCCCTACCCAGCGGCAGCTCCTTAGTCTGCTGGCCATGCCTCACTCCAACAGATTAGGCAGACAAAAATCAAGGGTAAAACCCCGAATAATATCCAGGGGAGACAGAACACAGCCTTCGCCTCAGCTCAGGGGCTTCCTAGCACCAGGCCCCGTGGGACCCGCTACCTGGTTTCAGTGGGGAGACATGATCAGGGGCAGTGTGGCCCTGATCCCCACAGCAACACACAGCGGACCACGGTCTTGCACTGCTTACTTCTTTTTTCCCATTGTATAGAGCGTTTGTCAGTTGTTCCCATGGCCCGTCCTGGCTGCTTCCCGATTGGGGAATCCTGAAGTGTGGAGCTGGGTCTGCCGTGGTGTTCACGGGGACGCTGGGAACTTTGCTCAGCTTTGTTTGCCCAAAGACCTGAGACAATGAGCCCGGGTGGACAACGACCTGCTTTCCTATTTGCATTCTGCCGTTGTATTTCTGAGACAATAACTGGAACACAGTAAATTTTCACGTGAGATTGCTTTCCTGGCCAGGTGGCTTGGCGCTTTCTCATCATTTACCCAAAGAACAATGGACGCAGGATCTTCGCTCCCACTCCTGGATCCTGTTGCCTCGGTGTTCAATAACTATTCTGCATTCTCCCACTAAATCAAGCAGCAAACTTGCCAGACCTGTGGTAAAACCTTGTGCTTCCAATGGCGTTAAGCTGTTCGAGCTCAGGTTTCATGAGGAGAGCACCCAGAGGGGCCCGGAGCAGGAGTCTCCCCGAGTTCTCATCTCTCTGCTCTGTCAAATAGACGTCCTGTACGGCTCCTGGCTGTGGAGGGAAGGCTCTGGGTGAATCAGTGCTGAAAGAGCTCTGTGCAATGGCTGCTCAGTCGAATCCTGCTCCAAGAAAGACAAGTGTTGACCCCAAGGCAAAGAGGCCCAGATGACATTGGGGCAAAGAGGTCAGAGTGGGTGGAGAGCAGGCCCAAGGGATGGGCAGTGCCTGGACTAAGACACACATTCCCGAGACAGACGCCACTCAAGAGGCCAGTGTAGGAGGCTGGAAATGAGCTCCAGGCACTGGCCTGAGACATTGGCCACGGGCGCTGGCACCGGACACTGGCGCTAAACACTGACCTAAACGCTGCCCCCAGACACAGGCCCTGGACACTGACCCCAGATGCAGGCCCTGGACATTGGCCTTGGATGCTGGCCTGAGACACTGGCCAGGGACGCTGGCACAGGACACTGGCCCTGGACTCTGATCCCAGATACTGGCCCTAAACACTGGCCAAAACGATGGTCTCAGACACAAACCCTAGGCACTGACCCAGATGCAGGTCCTGGACACTGGCCCTGGATGCCAGCCTGAGGTGCAGGCCCTGGACACTGGCCCCAGACATCGGCAAGAGGTGCAGGCCCTGGACGCTGGCCTGGACACTCTCCCTCAGCAGGAGAACCTGTGTGCCATCAGAGTGCCTGGCAGCCCCATCTCATCCTGTGTACCTGTCATGGAGCTGGAGACACCCCGTCTTCCCTCATAAAAAGAAGACGATCCGGTGGGCTGTTGTGTCCCTGAGGCCAGGGTGGAAAGGTCAGCACACCTCTGGGGTGTCAGGGTTAGGGCCGCAAGGAGCCTGGGAAGCTATATTGCTCAACCACCCGCTGCGTGCACTCACATTGCTGCCGGGCGTTTTCCCCACTGCCCTTTCTTCTCAGAAGATCTAGGAGCTGTGTTTGGAGTAACATAAAAGTCCAGGGCATAAGAGGGACTGTGGGGTCTGCCTCTCTTCCTCCCCTGGCCTGCTCCTGGGCCCTCTGCTCAGAGAGGAGAGCCTGGGGAGGGAGCTGGTCCTTCGCCAGCCCACTGGCCAGCAAGGAGCCACCATGAACTGCCCTGGCCGCCCTCTTCCCGACTCATGTCCCCTGGGGCAGGAAGGAGTCAGCTGGCTGGAGCTCTGCCCTGTGCATTGTTTCTGCAGCCCTGGGAGGGATGAGTCCTGGCTCTACCAGGCCAACCCAGGCTCCTTGTCTCTTAACCATTACATCCCGCTATGCCAATATGAGGTGGGGCCCTCCTGGAATAAAATCAAATGGGCAAGCAGAGGAATGGAGAGATGAAGAGAGAGAAAAACAACAGCTGGAAGCAGGGGCGGTGGGGGAGAAGGACCAGGCGGTGTCATGGGGCGCTCAAGTCTCCAGATCATCCTTGTTGGTTAAGCTGTTGTGGTTGCCTATTCCCTACTCAAAACAGGGCAGCTGGGCAGATCCTGCCACGGCTTCAAACAGAGGCGAATGGAGGCAATGCATTTGTGTGTCCCAGTACAGTTGCTGAGAACATACCAGAACATTCCAGAATCCATCAGTGTGGACCCCGGAGATCTGCTGGATCCAACACCACTGTGGTCTTGTCTGTTTCCTGCTGCACACAGCATCCAAGCGCAGCCAGGGATCTCGGATTCTTGGCTCTGGTCAAAGTGGAAGGAAGGCCTGTGGTAATGGCCTTGCTGGCAGCGTCCCCAGCTGCAGCAGAGTTTCTTCCTGACATCGATTCCCCAAGGAGCTCCTGGCCTGCCTCTGACCAAGACAGCTCAGGCCACTTGCCCATCCCTGAGCCAGGGGGAGCAGACAAAGGGGTGGGAATGCAGACCAGGACAGCACCCCCAGAGCCTCAGTGGACCTCCCAGAGCAGTGCTGGCCCCAAGACAGCTCCTGGGGGCAGGCGGGCAGCAGCCTTGGCAATCACCATGGAAATCCCACTGTAAATTCTCTGGAAATGTCACTGCACCACCAAGACCGTTTATTTAAAGAAAGTAAAGATGCAATATTTAATTTAAAATGTAATCCTTCAAAGAATTAAATAGGAACCAGAAATCCAGATTCCAGAGATGTCCAAAGCCAGGCTGTATAAATAGCAACACGGCTCCCCAACCTGGCTAGCCACTGCCTCAGCTAAGTGCGCCTCACTTGTGGCTCAGAGGCAGCAGTGTGCACCTTGGACAGCAGTCCTCAGCTAAGTGTACCTGCCATGTCCCTCAGAGGGACCAGCATGCACCTTGGACAGCGGTCCTCAGCTAAGTGCACCTGTCGCATCCCTCGGAGGGAGCAGTGTGCACCTTGGACAGCAGTCCTGGGCTGAGTGCACCTGGCATGTCCCTAGGAGGCAGCAGCGTGCACCTTGGACAGCAGTCCTGGGCTGAGTGCACCTGGCATGTCCCTAGGAGGCAGCAGCGTGCACCTTGGACAGCAGTCCTGGGCTGAGTGCACCTGGCATGTCCCTAGGAGGCAGCAGTGTGCGCCTTGGACAGCGGTCCTCAGCTAAGTGTGCCTGGCATGTCCCTCGGAGGCAGCAATGTGCGCCTTGGACAGACTGCAGCCAAGCAGCAGTCGCTGCACGGAGAGAGAGGGTGAAGCAAGAATGCAGAACAAATGGCTTCTGGGCTGTGCTTACACTTCCTTGAAAAATATCGTTAAGCCTGGGGCACAGGTTGCAGGAGGATATGGAGAAATGAGAACACCTGTGTTGGTAAGCTGGTAACTAGTTTTTCGGGAGTGTTGCAAGTAACCAAAATAAGAAAGGAAAGTCAAATAAAGGGCTCCAACGTGAGGGGCCTGAGACTGATTGGACAGGCTGCTTGGGATGCTAGAGGGGCCCACAGCACCTGTGCTTAGCAGGATCTGGCTCCTGTGGACCCCTGTACCAAGACAGGTCTGTGTGGAGATTCAGTGTTAACCACAGTGTTTGCACACATGAGGGATATGCCAGGGTGGAGAGGGCAGTGTGCACAGAACTGGATGGTAGCACCACACTCCCACAATTCTCCATCTTCCCTGGGACCTCAGGAAGGGCCTGTTTTGGAGACAGGGTCACTGCACACCCACCTAGCTCAAACGATGACGCAAAGGTGTGTGCGGGGACCCCGCCTAGCTGTGCTCCGGCCTAGCTTTGTCCTGTGTCCGCCGCAAGCCCTAGCTGCAGGACAGTGACACTGTAGATGGGAACTCATCTGGTCCTGATGATGCACAAGGCCTTGGGGGAGGAGCGATCCTCGGAGCACCAAATCGGGGTGCAGGCCCAACCCTTCACTCTGCCTCATGGCTCATCAGACTCCTTCTTCTGCAGACACCCGCCATTGTGAGATGCAGAGCCGTGGTGCTTATAGATGACCCCGTCTGTGCTGGTACAGACTTGGGCATGGTCGGCCTGCAGTGGGTGGATCCTCACTCCATCCTGAGAGCAGGAGACAGATGCTGAGGCTGCACTGACTCAACAGCAGCCGCAGCATGCCCAGGGCGACCACCACCAGAAACTGAGCTTCTGTCCTCCATGGCAGAGGGGGGCAGCTGGGATTCAGCCTTGTAGTCTCAGATAGGGAGGCAGGGCAAGTGGGGCGGGGCAGGGGGCTTGCTGTCAGACTAGGGCATTTCCCTCAGGCAGAGCAGCCACCACTGTGAGCATGGACTCCTGTCCCCCAGTTCCAGCACACAGCTGCTACAGGACCCCAGGGAGGCGACAGCTTCCAATGGCTCCACATTCTGTCCCCCTGTTTGTCTCGCCACCCTTCCCAGCGTCTTTGCAGCCCATGCCCATGTCGAATCCCCTCTGGACGTTGGCAGATCCATGCCCCATTCACTGCGGAGACTTGACCACACAGCTCTCAGCCACATCCTTCCCAGCCCCCGCTACAGCCAACACGGCCCTGCCTCTTTCAGTGCCAGCGTGTGCCATTGTCTTCCCGGTGGACAGGGCAGAGCTTGAGGCCAAAAGCCTTCTCCAGCTGGCTCCCAAGGCACTGTCAGATTCACACAGAGATGCCAGGAAGTACCTCCAGACTGCAGAACCCCTTTGGCCCTCTGAGAGGGGGGCAGGCTAGCCGAACAGCACGCACCCCGGGCAGGAATGGGAGGAGCCAATGCAGGCCCTGGAGACCCGCTCCTGGGTGCCCCTCTCCCGCATCCATGTGACTCCTCTTCTCCTCCAGTCACACTCCATCTCCCTGGCTTCCAGGCTGGCCAGGCTTTTTCCCATCCCACAGCACCTGAGCCCATCTATGCAAATCTAGTTGTTCCCAGAACAGCCTCTGTGTCCATTTTTGCCACCGACTGGTCATTGCTTTGGGAGACAGCCCATACATATCTCTTGAGACCGCACAAGGGGGCTCACCCACGGCAATGTTGGAGGAACTCCATGGCTTGGCAGGGTCAGAAGAGACAGCCTGTGGACTGCGGCCCTGACCACGCTTCCAACAGCCACCCCAAGTTAGAGTTAAGCCAGTGCATGACACCCATGGGCCCTGCTCAAGACCGTAGCCCTCCTTCCATTCAATCACCCTCCCAAGGACAAGAGGGGTTTGTAATGCTCTCTTTCTTCTTGTTAGTCCCCAGGCACAGCGCTAACCTGCCTGGGCTCCAGCATGCCTTGGCCATACCCAGAACTCTGAGTTGCGGGTATACCACAGCACCTGTCGGGGTAGTTCACCTCCTCTCCTAGGAGTTGAGAGAACTGCTTCAGCTGCCTCGTGGAGCCGTGACAGCGCAACTCCGAGCAGGCGAAGGAAGCGCTTGTGCTGAGCACACTAACAGCATACAAGGCACATTGTGCATCCTTGACCTTCTCCAGGGCCTTTAAGAATTCCGGCTAAAGCAGCCACAAGAATTCAGAGGCCCCACTTCTTGCTGGGAGCCACCCCCACTTGTCCAAAAATACAAGCAAGCCTTGCCCCAGCCACTGGGTCACCAGTCAAAACACACCATGAACCTGTGTGGCACTGGATACTTGTAGCAACCACAACTTCACCATCACCAGAGAAAGAAACTAATTTTATATTATTTGGCATGATATGGTGAAATGTACCCTCTCTTAGCAAGCAAGTCAACATCTGAACATGCGATCGGAATTAAAATGATTCATTTACATCTCTTGATACCAGATCTTTGAAACTCAATGAGGTTTGATGTCCCCTATGTGGCCAGGACAGCACCAGGGACAACAGCCATCCTGTCTCCGTCCAACCTGGAGACAGCTGGAACTCTGTAGTCCTCGCTTTCGGATCTCTCTGGCACCACAGGGCAGCTTTTGTCTAAGGGCCAGGCAGCACAGGGTCAGCAGGGAGCAGGCCTGCAGGACACCCAGGGCCCTGCCCTCCTGCTGGGCAGCTGCGCCACACTGGAGTGCTGGTGCTTTCCACAGACATGGGCTTGGTCCTGCCCCACTGTGCCTAGAGACCGGGGCAGGCAGAGCCTCTCAGTCAGCAGCTGAGCTCTGACGTGGCTGCCCTCAGCCCCACACCTGCACACATGGGCCACTTGGGGTGCTCTTTGAGAGCCATGGAAAGTGGAACCCCCAGTGCCTGAGGCCCATGGGGACCCCAACATACTCGGTGCCTGGCTGACTCCTAGTACAGACCGGAAGCCCAAAGGAGCAAAGCCAGCAGAGATCAATGACAGCTCAGATACAAATCTGCTTATCCAAGATCATTGCAGGAGAAAAGCCTTCAGCTTGGCATCAGGCAGCCCTGAGGGTGGGTCCCGGGCTTTCTACTGCCCTGCTCTAACCCCCACGCTGGGAGCTAGGCCTCTACCAGCCTCACATTCTCACACAAAGGAGTGAACAGCACGAAGAACGTGAAATCTGAACTCACACTATCTCACCCCTGCCAATTTACACACTCTGTCATGGAGCAAATTACCTAACCTTGCTGAATCTCCCTTTATCTGGGAAGCGGGGTAATGGGCACCTCCTTACACAGGAAGAGATCACTGTGCGTTCCATGAGTTACACCTGTGAGTACAACAGGTTACAGACATGAGTACAAGCACACTCGTGACATTGCCCTGCATGTAAGAACCAGGTGTGTCCCACATCATCTCTGTCACTGTCATGGTCACTGCTGTCATGAAGTAGTGTGTCAGCCCTTCGATCTCATGTCCTCACTTCAGACAACAAGGTCAGAGACTGGAGAAGTTCATGGATGTTCCCAAGTGTCACAGCTATGTGGCAACTCCATCCAGACTTGGGTACAGGTTATGTCCTGTCCTGGTAGCCAGTGAGCTCTGGAGGATTCCTGCCACACTGCACTGGAAGTGCAGAAATAGCAGAAGCCATGGAAGATTCATCAGGGCCCTGTCACACTGGCCATCCATCCATCCATCCATCCACCACACTAGCTAGCTGTCTGCGCATCACACCATCCATCCGTCACACCATCCAGCCATCACACCATCCAGCCGTCCATCACACCATCCAGCCATCCCTCACACCAGCCACCCTTTCGTCACACTAGTTACCCATCACATTAGCCATCGTCCATGCAGTCCATCCACGTGTCCCTCACTTTCCTTCCTTGCAGTGGTACATTAGGGCTGCCTTAGTGCATGGGTTGACTACAGAGATACAAGTGGGATACCAGAACAGAGAGCTGTCTTGCAGACTCTGCTCCTGCTGTGTGGGTGGGGCTGGATTCACCGCAGAGAGAGAGTTCAGGGGGACCCCAGGCTTTCCTGGAGAACACACAGGCCATTGCATTCTCACTGGAATTAGATGATGCCTCCCTGTGGTTTTATTTTCATTTCCCTGACAGCAAGTGTAGCTGGCTCACCTCGATGGCTTGTTTCTGCTGAGTTTCCTGAACGCCTCCTATATTCTTGATGTTAATTCCTTGTCCAATCTGTGGCTTCTGAGAGTTTCCTCCAACTCCATCAGTTGCCTCCTCACTCTGTTAGCAGTTTCCTTGGCCATGAGGAGTGTTTTAGCGAGATGTAACCCCGTTCATCCATTCTTGCTCTTCGTCCCAGCACTTGAGATGTGTCCCACGGACCATCACTTTCCTGCATTGTTTCTGTGTCTCTCCCCAACAATCTCATAGTTTCAGATCTCCAATTTATATTCTTGATCCATTTGGGGTTGACTTTTGTGCAGAGTTAAGTTCGGGGGGTCTTACTTCAAACTGCTACATGTGGAAAGACAATGTTCTCCACACCATTTATTGAAGTATCTGTCCTTTCTCCAAGTAATTTTTTAAGCACATTTGTCCAAGATGAGCTGGGCACAAACAAGCAGATTTTCTTGTGAGGTTTCTACTTGCCTCCATTGGTCTAGATATCTATTTTAATCTATTTTTATGCCAAGACCATGCTGTTTTGGTTTTGATAGCCCTGTAGTATATTTTGAAATGTTATTATGATGCCTGTGGCATTGTTTTGTGCACATTTGTATAAGGAGGCCTCTGGATAAATAGTCTCTCTCTCTCTCTCTCTCTCTCTCTCTTTCTCTCTCGGATAACACAGTCCCCTTGGGAGCATGAAAGATTTTGCTGCCCAGGCACAGAGGAGGGTTTTAGCATCTACTTGTTCTACAAGCCCAAGCTGTGCTTGTTGGCCCCAAGAATGGTCTCACTCCAGGTGGGTTCAAAGCTCAACCTGATCTACACCAAACCTTGACTTTTCTCATCCACTGGGATGCTCCTCCCCTCCCCTGAGCTGGAGTAAGAAGATGCATGCAGCAAACTAAGGAGGGAAACCAACTCTTGGAGTGCTGCATCCTCATGGTCCTGCAGACAGTCCTCAGGGCGTGTTCCTGCAGCAGCCAGCAGGCTCCTTCACTCGCTGCCCACCCCAGCTCCTCTGCCTGTAAGGGGCTCCTAGACAGATGGTGGAAGGCAGCAGCCAGCAGGCTCCTTCACTCGCTGCCCATCCCAGCTCCTCTGCCTGTAAGGGGCTCCTAGACAGATGGTGAAAGGCAGCAGCCAGCGGGGTGCTGGACAAGTCTGAGGAGAGCTCCTAGACCAACGGTGGAAAAGAGAGGTCAGGGGCAGTGGGTGTGTCTCAGAGGTGAGCTTGCACATGGATGGTCTCCTGAGGCTCGGGGTGTTTGTCCAGGACTGGCCTGACCGATTCCCCTCATGATTGCCGGTCAGCTGGCGTCAGCTCATTCAGCAGGCGACTCTTCCATGCTGACTTCTCAAGATGGTGTGGGCCCAGCTGCTCTCCACACTCTTGGGAAACCACGAGGACTTTACCCTGGCTTTCTGAAACTGCAGGTCACATCCTTAGCCCCACCACACAGGCAACCCCCCATCATGCTACGCCTGGTGAGAGCTGGCCTGTGGTCCGTGGGCTCCACACGGTGCCATCTGGGGAAATCATCCTGGCATCCTTACCTCTGGGTGCTGTGGGGCAACAGGTGCCTCTCCGAGACAGCATGCAAGATGGCTCCATCTGCCTTTTCGCCAAGCAGCCTTCCAGATTCTTCACTGAGATCAGCAGGAAAACTCTCAGGTACCCCAGCAAGGGAGAGGATGGAGCTGCAGGAACCCACTTGCTGACTGATGACCGTGTAGTTTCTGGTCTGCACTCACGTGTCCCAGAGTGCGTGTGGGGGTAACAAGCCTGCCTCCCTGGCTTCCTTCTCCATTGGATCTAGAGCCATGTGTTGATCTCGCAGCTGGGAGCTCCAGAAGGTATAGGGAACAGGCCACCAACCCCAGCATCGGCACACGCTGTACTGTTGCTTCCAGTCTCTGGTTTCCAGAGCCACCAGTGCTTTGCACCTGCATCATTCATCCTGAAGAGAAGAAATGATGCCACCTCCACCTGACTCACAGTCACCTTTGGAGCTGCGGCACCAACATCCTCAGAAGTCCGAAGCCATCGCTTGTGAAACAGGTGCCTGGTGGAGGCTGACACTTTTGTCAACACCAATTAGCATCTTTACTGCCTGGCTCCCAGCCGGCGGCTGTCTCTCCTGCTCTGTTTCAGACTCACCTTCTGCGTCATCTCCATGTGCGTGCCTCGCCTCTTGGTCCATTCCCTAGATTTCTCTTTTTCTTTAACTTACCTCCTCAGGACTCTCTGCTCCTCTTGTGTGTGTGTGTTGCCGAGGTGGTTGTTTCTTAACATTTCAAGAAACAAAGAAAGATTTCTGGGTACGCTGGATCATAATCAGGATGGACTTGATATTGACAATGGTGATGATGATGATGGTCGTGGTGATGATGATGATAATAATGGTGATGATGGTGAGGGTAATGATGGTGATGGTGATGATGACAGTGATGCTGGTGATGAAGATGATGGTGATGGTAGTCGTGGTGGTGATGGTGGCTGATATCCATGCAAGACTTATTCTTAGCGTGGAGCTGAGCACACTGCATGCCTGACTTCGGTCATCCCACAAGACAGACACCATATCTGACAACATTTAACCACTGAGGCACAGTGTGCTTAGAGGATTTTCAAGGTTGTACAGACAATTCAAAGAGCCCTTCCAACTCTGAAACACTCTGCCTTGGTGGGTGAAACCAAGAGAACCCTGTGTGACCTTCTCTGAGTTCTGGCAGCTGAGGGACAGGCACCTGCCCCTGGGTGTGCTGAACAGTGGTCCCTGAGACAGCCCAGGTGGGAGGGGGAGCTGTGGAGTGCGGGACTATGCCCCAAGATGGCGCTTGCTATTGTCTTCTCATAGCACCGAGGCAGTAAACAAGTTTTAGGAAGTTGCAGAAGATTGGTTCAAGGTCTCATGCAGTCTGCATGCTGTGCGCATGATCAGAGCTGTGATTGGTGTGTGTGTGTGTGATCAAGGCTGTGATTGGTGTGCTTGATGCGTGGCCAAGCAGCCCTGATAGAATTGGCTGTTGATAGGGATTTAAGCCCAGCATGAGAGAGAACAAAGAAGAAAAGAGGAAGCCTGTAAATACACTGTAGTTACTGCCCTTCTGTATTATACTTGGATTTCTTGTTTTGTTATGTTATGTAATTAGTTTGTTCTTCAATAAATTCTCATAAGAGCAAGTACCTGTGTCGGAGCTTCACTCGCTGGACGAGGATCCCTTTAGGGAGCAGGGAGAGGGGGAGCAGTGGGAGAAGCATCGGGGACTGTAGCTGGTGCAGAGGACAAGAGACAGCCCCAGCTGCTGGGAGAGCAGGCGAGGCCCCCCTGCCTACCCCAGGAGGCTTTGACCCTGTCAGACACGTGATGCAAGCAGCTCCTGCTGTGACAGCCTCCAGCTGGCGACACCTGCTGACGACAAGGCCCCAAACCTCCCGAGGGCCTCCAAGGCAGCACTGTGCAAACAGGCTGTCTGGTTCAGAGCCATTCACAGTCCTTCTTCTTTGGATTAAGGGCACCTGGCGAAGACCCTGAGTTACTCCAGCAAGAACAATTTGCACTTCCAAAACTAGGAGACAAAGAAGGGTGACATCGCTGCTGTTTCCGAGGCCTTCTTGGAGTCCCAAAGGGGACCAGGTGCCTGCCTGTCACCAGCTGGTCCTGCAGCTCAGACGGAACCCGATGCTGTCAGCACCGGACCGCACTCCACCACGCCAGCAGCTCCACGGTCAGCAGGATCGTAATTTGGAAATGGTTCTCCCTCCACCCCCTGTCAATTTGCAGACTTCAAATTGATCTGTCTAATCTCTTATCTGTACACATGAAATTGTATTTCCCTCTTAATAGCCCCACAAACGTTATAGATGGCTAGTTCAGGAATAGGCCAGCGGGAGCATTGGGCATACTAAAAAGGGACATTAGCACCTCGGATCTGCCGCAGCCTCGGCCGCCAGACCCTTCCGTACCCAGAATCCCAACCAGCCCTGGCCTCTGTCTGGCCTTGACCTGGAGAAGAACAGATGCACAGTGAGGCAGGCAGCACCCCACCCCAGCAGGGAGACCAGGGCCGGCTGCCGCACTTGACGCTGATGCCAACTTGAGGGGCAGAGACAAGCAGGAAGGGGTGGACAGACAGACCAACGCTCACTTGCTGGCTCCCTCCTCCAGTGCCTTCCTGGGACTGGGTACTTCATCCTGGTCTCCCAGGGGCTGGCAGGGACCAAATCCCCTGAGCCATCACCTGCTCAGGGTCAGGGGTCAGGGATCAGGGATCAGGGATCAGGATTAGGTCAGGGATAGGGTTAAGTGTTAGGGATATGGTTGCACTCAGGGTCAGGGTCAGGGTTAGGGTCAGGGTTAAGTATAGCACCTAGGATTAGGATTGGTGTTTTGGATAAGGTTAGTTGTTAGGGTTACACTCAGGGTCATGATCAGGGTTAGGGGCAGCAGGAAGCAGGGTCAGCGTAGGGCTGGGAGTCAAACCAGCACTGCATCCTGGGATGCAGGTGTCCCAGGTGCTAGGCTGGAGGTTACTCCCAAGCCTGTGGTTCTGAGCCACTAAGTTTGTGGTCATTTGTGGCCACAGCCACAAGATGTTCAAGTGCCCTCCACACCGGGCCACGTTCCTGCACTCCTGGGCTGCAGGATCACCCCTGCTTTGGCATTCCCATGCCACAGTGATTTCACCTGCCTCTGACTTCCCTCATGGCTGTTTGGCCTGTCCAAGCCTGGGATACAGGACATAGTGGTTGTGTGGATGGAACACTACAGAGTGGCAAGACATACTCCTGAGGATCCCTCAAGCTTTCAGGCACCTACAGGCCCCCGTCCCTGGGCCTTCCTCTCCTGGCCAGGCATCCCACCCTCCACATCTTTGCAGCAGCCTCTGGCATACAGCCTTGCCACCACTACCACCGCAGTGGCAAACACAGTGTGCTGCTGAGCAGCAAACCGCTGTCCCTGGGAAGTCTGTCCTCAGGCACGCTCCTCCCACTCCGCCAGGCCTCGGGGCATCCCAGGCTCTACAATCCCACAGACTGCACAGCTCCCATACATGTGGCAGAAGGGACCGCACACACTGGCACATCCATCACAGGCAGGGCCTGGAAGAAGTACTGGAGATACTGGAGACAGGGAGCACAGGGCCTGGGGTCTAAGCCCTCTTGGCAGTGTCAGCTCTCAGGAGTGCCCACCGAGAGGGTGCGGCATGCAACTCCTCGGGCCAGTGGGAGCAACGGGCATATTAAAAAGACATTAGCGCCTCAGATCTGCTGCAGCCTCGGCCGCCAGACCCCTCCATGCCCAGAATTCCAATCAGCCCTGGCCTCTGTCTGGCCTTCACCTGGAGAAGAACAGATGCACAGTGAGACAGGCAGCATTCCCACCCCAGCAGGGAGACCAGGGGCCAGCTGCCTGGCAAGGGGGATGCTTGGCTGTGGAAGGCACTGGGCCCCCCACCAGCGGAACCTTGCTTGGCTGGAAGCTTGCCTTCCATGAGGCTCAACTCAGGCCTGATCCCGCCAGGGGCCGGAAAGAAGACGTAATCTGTCTGCAAATTCCCCTCTTCAGAAAGTCACTTCCATGCTGGCTGCCAGGCCGGTGTGACCTGCCAGTCCTGGTGCGGGTCCCAAGCTCCGTCTGCTTCTACCATGTTGGTCAGGGATGGAAGAATCCATAAGCCCTGGATGTCACCGCTGGCCCCAAACGCACAGGGTGCTCTGTTAGGTCAGGTGTGGCCGGCAGAGGAAACTGGAGGAAGTGGGACACTGGCCCAACTTTCAGAGCCTTCGGGAGCAGAAATGTAGGACAGAGTCAGAGCCCCAGCTCCTCTGTCTGCTTACTTGGGGGCAGGTTCCTCTCCCAGGGGAAGGTTCTGGAGACAGCAGGTGGATCTCCCTCTGAAGAGCCAATACTACTCCAGCAGGTGCCGCCCACTGGGCGCCCGTTTCTCAGATGCTCGGGTGCAGAGCTGCGTAGGAGCGAGTGAGAGGCCTGGCATGCCTGAAGGCTTCTCAATGCCAGTGCCAACTGTCTGCAGGGGGAGGCTGGTGATGGCTCAAGAACTGAGCCTAGCTGCCCCCGTGGGAGACCAGGACAGAGTTCTTGGCTCTTGACTGTGCGCATGTATGATGTGTCCCTCTGTCCCTCCCTGAAAGGCCGGAGGAGACATGTGGGACCTTCTTACACAGGGAAGGGCCTGCTTCTAAGGAACCATGAAAAGTGCATGGGAAGGGTTTGGTGCAATGGTTCAACTGGATAATCCACCCCTTGCAAGTGCCAGGATACCATATGGGCACCAATTCCTGTCCTGGCTGCACCACTTTCCATCCAGCTCCCTGCTTGTGACCTGGAAAAGCAGTGGAGGAAAGCCCAAAACCTTGGGACCCTGCACCAGTGTGGGAGACTCAGAGAAAGCTCCTGGTTCCTGGCTTCAGATCACTTCAGCTCTGTCCTTTGAGGCCATTTGGGGAGTGAATCAATAGATGGAAGATCTCTCTTGCTTCTCTCTGTAACTCTGTCTTTCTTACAACAACAACAAATTTTAATCTAAAGAGCTCATGAAAAACAGAATTAAAAGACATGTTTATTTTTTTTAGAGATTTATTTATTTTTTTATTACAGTCAGATATACACAGAGGAGGAGAGAGAGAGGAAGGTCTTCTGTCCGATGATTCACTCCCCAAGTGAGCCGCAATGGGCCGGTGCTGCGCCGATCCGAAGATGGGAATCTGGAACCTCTTCCGGGTCTCCCACGAAGGTGCAGGGTCCCAATGCATTGGGCTGTCCTCGACTGCTTTCCCAGGCCACAAGCAGGGAGCTGGATGGGAAGTGGAGCTGCCAGGATTAGAACTGGTGCCTATATGGGATCCCGGCACGTTCAAGGCGAGGACTTTAGCCGCTAGGCCACGCCGCCGGGCCCAAAAGATATGTTTATTTGGGTGCAAAAAAAGTTGCAATTCATGAATAGGTTCTGGAGGTAGACCTTTCCGTGAACATGGTAGTGAGTCTGTGTACAATTGCAGTGGAGTGGCACTTGGCAGAGTGGTTCTTCTGTCACTTGAGCTGAATTTCAAATCGCATGCCTGGGATCGAGGGCCAGCTCCACTCAGAGCTATTAATGCTATTAACGCTCACCTGGACACAGCAGGTGTGGGCTCACGGAGCTGGGGCCCACGGGAGACTGGGTAGCGCTCCCGGCCTCCAGCTCCAGCCTGGCTCAGCCACGGCTGTTTTGAGTAAAGTACAGACGGAAGACCTTTCTCTCTCTCTCTCTCTTCCCTTCCTTTCCTTCAAATAAACAAGTATTTTTTAAAAGGACAGAATTTCTTTATGCAAATATTTTTGCATCAAAACAAGCTTACCTTCTCATTCCCTCTCTCCACAAACGTCTGAGGGCATCTTTCCACGTTGTTGTATCCTGAATCCAGGAACGCAATCAGATCCAGGCTGCCAAGGCATGGGGAGCAGAGACAGACTGCCCACGGGGGGAGTACACGACGACGGACATGGAGAACGGCCAGACCGCAGAGGAGGGCTGCGTCCACATCCACAGAAAGAGTGAAGCTTGCTGGTCGCAGGGGGAGGAACACAGAGGCAGCCAGGGTTCTGTGTGGAGCAAGACAGGAATGAGAAACTGAAGCGTGAGGGAGAGGAGACGGTTTGCCAGGAGAGGCCAGACGTACATCTGTGGACATACTGACTTCGACCTTGACAGAGTACGTGTTTAGGGTCTCCAGAACATAGGAGGGGCTTGGGAGACAGCCAAGACCCCACCCCGGACTCCTCCGTCATTCTTAATTGGCAAAGGTGGGAGGGGCAGGCGTGTGAGTGGCTCAGAGTGACACTCGGGTGCACTGTCGAACTAGGCGGAAGGTGGGAGTGATTCTGGCTGCAAGGTCATGGGGAAAAACCAGTTTGAAATCAGCCGCTTGTGGAGGTGGGGGCTGCGGCTAGGAAAGCCTCAGAGACCAAGGGCAGGTGTTGGGAGACGGGCAGGAGGCACAGGGAGTGGAGCCACGCCGTGGAGCTCTGTGGTCGGCGCCGGGATGGATGGTAGACAAGATGAGACAGAAGGGAATGGAGGAAGCCATCACGGACAAACATGTGAGCAAGACGGCCAGGACCTAGGAGCCCCAGCGTGGGGCAAAGCAAGGCATGTCATCCACCGGCGGGGATCGGGCTGTGTAGACCCTCCCCCAGGAGAAGGAGCCAGGGTGTCTGCTGGCAAGAGGGCCTGATCCCTGTGTGAGGTGGAGGACACCGGTGGGGAAGGCCAGGCCAGAAGGGCCAGTCACGCCTCCCCCTGCGCAATCCTGCAGTTTCCAAGAGGGGAGGGACCAGGCGTTCTCTGCTCACAAGCAGAGCCTTGGCACACCTTGGCACTCCTTGGCATGCCTTGCTATTCAAACTTCCATTGTTGAGTTTGTGTGAAAAGCTACCCCAATTGCACTTTAATTCAGATATTCTCAATTCCTGGTGACAGAGACTCGATTTTCTCATCAATTTTCTTCAAAAGAGCCTTTGTTCAAGACCTTAAAAAATGGAGGTGCAGGGGTGCCGGATTGTGGCATGGTAACCTAGTGGCTAAAGTCCTCACCTTGCCTTTCTTTTTTTTTTTTTTTTTTTTTTTTAATTTTATTTTAAATTCATTAATTACATTGTATTATGTGACACGGTTTCATAGGTACTGGGATTCTCCCCACCCCTCCCCAAACCCTCCCACCATGGTGGATTCCTCCACCTTGTTGCATAACCACAGTTCAAGTTCAGTTGAGATTCCCCCATTGCAAGCATATACCAAACATAGAGTCCAGCATCTTATTGTCTAGTCAAGTTCAACGGCTTCTTAGGTATACCCTCTCTGGTCTGAAGACAGAGCCAGCAGAGTATCATCCTGATCAATTAAAAGCTCCAACATACCATCTGCAAAAATTTACATCATTATGGAATTAATTGACATAGTAATGAGTAACCAATATGGTAAAAGTAAATGCGATTTCTTATCCACCTTCTGTGACCACCTCATTGACATTTCAATTTTGGTTTATACACAACATATAACATTCATAACATAACTTGTTATACATAACATCATATCAAATTAAGGCAAACATGTGGTATTTAACCTTTTGGGATTGGCTCATTTCCCTTAGCATTATGGTTTCCAGTTTGGCCCATTTGGCCACAAAGAACTGCATTTTGTTTTTTTTAATAGCTGAGTAGTATTCCATGGAGTAGATGAACCATAGCTTTCTTATCCAATCCTCTGTTGATGGGCATTTTGGCTGCTTCCATGTTTTTGCAATTACTGATTGTGCTGCTATGAACATAGGAGTGCATGTTGGTTTCTCATAAAACAATTGTTCTGGATATATTCCTAGGAGTGCTATTGCTGGGTCATACGGTATGTTGTATTTGAGTTGTTTGAATGTTCTCCATACTGATTTCCATAGAGGCTGTACCAGCCTGCAGCCCCACCAGCAGTGGAGTAGGGTTCCCTTTTCCCCGCAACCTCGCCAACAAGTGTCGTTGGTGCTTTTATTCATGTGGGCCAGTCTTACTGGCGTTAGGTGGTACCTCATTGATGTTTTAATTTGGATTTCCCTTATTGCCAGAGAACTTGAGCATTTTTTCATATGTTTATTTGCCATTTGGGTTTGTTCCTTTGTGAAGTGTTTGCCCATTTCCCGTGCCCATTTCTTGAGTGGCTTGTTTGTTTTGACATTTTGGTTGTTTTGTAGCTCTTTGTATATTCTGGAGATCAGCCCTCTATCACCTAAGTCGTGTGCGAAGATCTTCTCCCATTCTGTGGGTTGCCTTTTTACTTTGTTGATTGTTTCTCTAGCTGTACAGAAGCTTCTTAGTTTGATGAGGTCCCACTTGTTTATTTTGGTCTTGATTTCTACTGCATTTGGAGTCTTTTTTAGGAAGTGAGGGCCTACCCCTAAGTGTTCCAGTGTGTTTCCAACATTTTCTTCCAAAAGTTTGAAGGTTTCTGGATGTAGGTTTAAATCTTTTATCCATTTGGATTTGATCTTAGTATATGGTGAGAGATGTGGGTCTATCTTTTTGTTTCTGCAGGCTATCAACCAGTTGTCCCAACAGCATTTATTGAACAGACCTTCCCATTTGCCTGGGTTGTCGTTTGTCTTTTTGTCAAAGATTATTTGGCTGTATTTGTGTGGGTTCCCATCTGGTGTTTCTATTCTGCTCCATTGAACTTCCTCTCTATTTTTTTGCCAGTACCAGGCTGTTTTGATAACCACTGCCCTATAGTATGTCCAGAGGTCTGGGACTGTGATTCCCCCTGCTAACTTCCTGTTCTTGAGAATGGTTCTAGCTATTCGTGGTTTTTTGTGTTTCCAGATGAACCTTTGAATCATTGTTTCCAGATCTGTGAAGAATGTTTTGGGCAATTTGATTGGGATTGCGTTGAATGTATATATTGCTTTTGGCAGTATAGACATTTTAATGATATTGATTTTACCTATCCAGGAGCATGGGATGTTACTCCATCTTTCTAGATCTTGTTCAATTTCTTTTTTAAGTAGTTTGTAGTTTTCCTCAAATAGGTCTCCAACATTTTTGGTTAGGTTAATTCCCAGATACTTCATGCTTTCCTTTGTTACTTTGAATGGTATCTTGCTGGTTAGATCTTTTTCCAACTTGGGGCTGTTAGCATACACTATGGCTGTTGATTTTTGTTCATTAATTTTGTACCCTGCCACTCTACCGATCTCTCGTATAAGTTCTAGTAGTCTCTGTGTTGAGCCTTTTGGCTCTTCCATATAAAGAATCATGTCATCTGCATATAGTGAAAGCTTGACTTCTTCATTTCCCATTTGGATTCCTTTGATTTCTTTTTCTTGTCTTATGGCCTCAGCGAGTACCTCTAGAACTATGTTGAATAGCAGCGGAGAAAGCGGACATCCCTGTCTTGTTCCAGATCTCAGTGGGAAGGGTTCCAGCTTTTCTCCATTCAGTATGATGCTGGCATTGGGTTTTGCATATATTGCTTTGATTATGTTGTGGATTTTTCCATCTATGCCTACCTTGGTTAGGGTCTTTAGCAGGAAGTTGTGCTGGATTTTGTCGAAAGCTTTTTCTGCATCTATTGATACTATCATGTGATTCTTGTTTTTCAGTTTTTGGATGTGGTGTATCACATTTATGGATTTCCGAATGTTGAACCATCCCTGCATTCCAGGGATGAATCCTACTTGATCTGGATGAATGATCTGTCTGATGTGTTTTTGAATTCTGTTGGCTAGGATTTTGTTGAGAATCTTAGCATCAATGTTCATCAAAGAGATAGGTCTGTAGTTTTCCTTCTCTGTAGGATCTCTGCCCGGTTTTGGGATTAAGGTAATGTTGGCTTCATAGAATGAGTTTGGAAGGGTTGCTTCCTTTTCTATTGTTTTGAAGAGTTTGTAGAGGATTGGGGTTAGTTCTGTTCGGAATGTTTTGTAGAATTCTGGCGTGAAGCCGTCTGGGCCTGGGCTTTTCTTTGTTGGGAGGTCTTTAATCACTGATTCAATCTCTGCTTCAGTTATGGGTTTGTTCAGGTTGATTGTTGCCTCTGGGCTAAGTTTTGGCAGGTTGTATGAGTCTAAGAACTTTTCCATTTCTTGGTGGTCTTCTGATTTGTTGGAGTACAGTGCTTTGTAGTAATTTCTGATTATGTTCTTAATGGTTGTAATGTCTGTTGTTATGTTGCCTTTTTCATCTTTGATGCTGTTAATTCTTGCTTTCTCTTGTTTTTTCTTTGTCAGTCGGGCCAGCGGGGTGTCTATTTTGTTTATCTTTTCAAAAAACCAGCTTTTTGATTTGTTGATTTTGTGTATGGTTTTTTTTTATTTCTATCTGGTTGATTTCCTCCCTTGTTTTGATGATTTCTTGTTTCCTGTTGTGTGTGGGGCTCATCTGCTGCTGCTTTTCCAATTCCTGGAGGTGTGTGGTTAGTTCCTGTATTTGGCGCCTCTCTTGGGCCTTGACATGAGCTCCAATTGCGATGAGTTTACCCCGTAGCACTGCTTTGGCAGTGTCCCACAAGTCTTGGAATGTTGTATCAGAGTTTTCATTGGTTTCCATAAATTTTTTGATCTCATCTTTAATTTCTTCCCTGACCCATTGTTCGTTCAATAGCATATTGTTCAACCTCCAAGAGTTTCTATATTTCCTTGGGCATTTTGAATTGCTGATTTCCAGTTTCATTCCGTGGTGGTCTGAGAGGGTACATGGTATGATTTCTATCTTTTTGAAGTTATTTAGGTTTGCTTTGTGTCCTATCATGTGGTCGATCTTGGAGAAGGTGCCATGTACTGCTGAAAAAAATGTATAATCTGTGGTCTTAGGATAAAAAATTCTATAAATGTCTACCAAGTCCAGTTGTTCTAATGTTTGTACGAGCTCTGTTGTTTCTTTGTTGAGTTTTTGTTTTGTTGATCTGTCTATAGTTGTTAGCGGGGTGTTAGGATCGCCCACTATTATTGTGTGTGTATCTATGTCTCCCCTTAAGTCTGTAAGTAGTTGCTTCACGAAGCTAGGCGCATTGGAATTAGGTGCATATATGTTCACGATTGTAATTACTTCTTGATGGATCAGTCCCTTCACCAATATATAATGTCCTTCTCTGTCCTTTTTGATGTCTGTCAGCTTGAAGTCTAGGTCATCTGAGATTAGAACAGCTACGCCAGCCTTTTTTTCTCGTCCATTGGCATGAAATGTCTTTTTCCATCCTTTCACTTTAAATTTCTTACAGGATTTTCTGGTTAGATGTGTCTCTTGTAGGCAACATATAGTTGGGTGCTGTTTGATGATCCATTCCGTTAATCTATGCCTTTTGATTGGTGAGTTTAAGCCATTTGTGTTTAGAGATAATATTGAGAGGAATTGGTTTTGGGCTGCCATGAGTGTAAGTGTGCAAGTGTGTATTTGCGACTATTAGAGTTTCTGATTGGTTGACTTTTCTTGTATGGATTTTAGTGGGGAGGTCTTCCCATTTGCCATCTTTGATTTTGGTTTGTATTTTTTCTTTCTGGGTTTAGCACCTTCCTGAGGAGATTTTCCAGAGCTGGTTTCGTGTTGATGTATTCTTCGAGTTTCTCTTTACTGTTGAAGTATTTGATTTCATTCTCAAATATAAATGAGAGCTTTGCTGGGTACATTATTCTTGGTTGGCAGTTGTTTTGTTTCAGGATTTGATAGGTTTTACCCCATTCTCTCCTTGCTTGGAGCGTTTCTTCTGATAGGTCGGCTGTGATCCTGATTTCCCTTCCCCTGAAAGTAATCTTATCCTTTTTTCTTACTTGTCTTAGAATGGTTTCCTTGTATTCACTTGAAGGTAGCTTGAGGACCACATGTCTGGGAGACGATTTGTTTGGGTCGTATCTACTGGGGGTTCTTTGTCCTTCCTGGATTTGTGCTAGATTTATATTTCCAGTATTCTGGAAGTTCTCCTGTATTATCTCATTGAGCACTCGTTGCAAGCCTGTCTCCTTTTCCACTCCGTCGGGAAGGCCTATTATTCTAATATTTGATTTTTTGAGGTTGTCTTTCATTTCCTGTATGGACCTATTGGCTTTCTCTAGATTTGTCTCCAACTGTTTGATGAGCTGCTGCCTTTCATTCTGATTGTCTTCCAATTCTGATATTCTGTCTTCTGCTGTGTTCATTCTGTTGGTTAGGCTTTCAATTTTGTTCTCTATATCAAGGATTCCCTTTTTGACTTGATTTATTTCTGCAGTGATATGATTTTCGAATGCCTTAGACTCTTCCCAGCGCTTTTCACTCTCTCTGACGAATTTCATCATTAGCTTCTTAAAGTCCTTATCTGATAGTTCCTCTATGTCTTCATCTTGCATCTCAGATATTGGGATTAGTTTTTGGTTGTATTGGGAGGGAGTGCTTGATCTTTCCTCTGGGTCATTGCTTTTTCTGATACTTCTCCTCATTGTGTTTTTACTTCTTGTTGTTTTGAGATTTTAGCAGTGATTCAGCTGAGCCGGCTCTGGTTTGGGGTCTCCGGCTGAGCCCAGCAGGGCTTACTGCCTGAGTCACCAGCTGCTTTCAGGGTCTGTAGATCACAGCCCCGAGTTGGGTCAGGAGGCTTTGTGGGCCAGCCCTAGTGCCAGGCCCCTTCCCCTGTGGCTCCCTCTCAAAGGCAGTGCCCTACAGATTCACTCTGCCGAGCTGCGCCTGGGCTTTGGGTCACAAGGCTAATACAGCGGGGGTCTCTGCCTCAGTGCTGAGCCGAGACTCTCCTTCAGGGCTTGAGGTTAGCACAGCAAGGGCTCCTGCTGCTCGGAGCCTAAAATCCCCAACCCCGGCCTGTGCTGGGTTGGAAATCTCCGCGGCCCCAGTGCCAAACTCGGAAGCGCTGCTCCACTGAGGGCTGCAAGACCACAGGCAGGTCTTTCGGAGCGGGCTCCTGCTGGGAAAACCTGTCCGGCCAGTTCAGCTGAGCCCGCTCCGGTCTGGCCTCTCTAGCTGAGCCCAGCTGGGGACTCCGCCCTGAAGAAGCCACTTCCTCAGCTGCACTCTCTCAAGGATGGAAGCGGATCTCTGAGAGGCACAGAGCCCTTTAGGTGAGATGTGCCCCCACTAGTCTGCTCCTCTGCCCAGGACGTGAGGCCCTGTCGAGCGTTGCCCAGCCTCTGGGGCTCAGGGCGAGTCCAGCAACAGGATCCACTGACTCTCCCGCAGCCAGTCCACAGCTCGGAGCCGATATGGGGATCTCTGAGCCCCAGTCCCACAGTGCTGCTCCTGTTCCCTCTGCACTCTCCCAGAGCCGCTGAGCAGCGGGTAGGCAAGCCTCTGGGAAATCTCCCCAGCTTTTCCTCCACTTCTGCAGGGATAATGCACCCAATGATCAGTCCAGTAGCCTCCTCTGGGGGCTCCTGCCTTCCAGGGGACTGGTGCCCCTGTCTGTGTGGGCGCCTATCCTTCCAGCCGCCTCTGGCCTCTGTTTTCCCTGGGGCGGTTGAGCCTCTGCCGCCTTCCCCCTGCCTGTGATCGTGACTCACCAGGTTTCTCGCGGCGTGCTGTATTTTCTTTCCTACTTTTTGCGGCTGTTCCTTCACGCTGTGTAGATCTTCTTGCTTTAGTGAACTCCAGTGACCTTCTCGTTCTTCTCCCTACAGTTTCGCGCCTCCTGGCCTGTTTCTCTGCTGGATCGGCTCCCCTCCTTCCCTACTCCACCCTACACCAGCTCTCTGCAGTCGGCCATCTTTTTCAGTCGTGTCTGTGTCTTTCTTTATCGCCAACTCCACGCATCCTTCCCGAGCTCCGAACTCAGCTGGAGCTGGACTCCGGCATAATATGGTACTCAATTTCTAAAGTCCTCACCTTGCATGCACAGGGATCCCATACAGGCACTGGTTCATGTCCCAGCCACTCCACTTCCCATCCAGCTCCCTGACTGTGGCCTGAGAAAGCAGTCGTGGACGGCCCGAAGCCTTGGGACCCTGCACCCACCTGGGAGACCCAGAAGAAGCTCCTGGCTCCTGGCTTTGGATCAGTCCAGCTCTAGCTGTTGCAGCCACTTGGGCAGTGAACCAGCAGATGGAAAATCATCCTCTGTTTCTCCTTCACCTTGTAGAACTGACTCTCCTATAAAAAATAAACAAATCTTTTTTTAAAAAATCTACTTAAACATAGAGGGACAGAGAGCCCTTCCATTGCCTGATTCCCTCCCCAGATGGCCACAGTGACAAAAGCTGGCCAGGAGCACCATGGGTTCCCCATTTCTGAGTATGGTGTGTGATAGGGGCTAGGTTTCATCTTTCTCATATGTGTGACTTGTGACTCCAAAGCCAGCTGCTAGCAAGACCTTCTGTTCTACATGAACTGGCTCAGTGACCTACGACCTTCCTGTCCTACAAGAACTGGCTCAGTGACCTACGACCTTCCTGTCCTACAAGAACTGGCTCAGTGACCTACAACCTTCCTGTCCTTCATGAACTGGCTCAGTGACCTATAACCTTCCTGTCCTACACGAACTGGCTCAGTGACCTACAACCTTCCTGTCCTACAAGAACTGGCTCAGTCACCTACGACCTTCCTGCCCTTCATGAACTCAGTGACCTACGGCCTTCCTGCCTTCACCAACTGACTGAGTGACTGACTTGAAAACGGCTTGACTGTGTCTAAGTGAGTCTGTCCCTGCACTCTCTGTTGGTCTGTCCTCACGTAAACATCTCGCTCTCTCAAATGTCTATGTTTTGCACTAAGCTTGAACGCCATGGCCTCAATTCCTAAGCTTCACCCTCCTTTACTTCAACACTTGAAGACTGTATTTTTAAGCAATATTTTTATTCAATAATTTTGCTAATATTTGCTTAGTAAACTACACTGAGATAAAAAAAAAGATCATTGGGTCATTCTAGATCATTTGCATTTCCACATACATTTTAGTATCTGTTCAATTTCCTCCAAATAACCTGCTGGAATTTTGAGTGTGATTATACTGAATTGATGGAGCAATTTCGGGAGAATGGACTGCTTAATAACAATGACTCTCCCGGCTCCGGATGTGCCAGCTCTCCCATCCGCCTCACAGAGCTTCGTGGCTTCCAGCCCATATCTTTATTAGCTCTTTGGTGTTGGATGTTTAGACTGCTGTACAAGTGTGCTTCCCGCCTCCATTTCTCATTGCTATTACACGAAAACATCTTCTGTTTTGTATACAGAGCCTGTCTCCCATAAACCTGAAAACTCACATGTTGATCTTCAGTCCCATCTGCTCTGAATAACGTCTTTCTGTTACAGATCTTTATCCATTTTCTTTGTTTCCTTATTATACTGGAAAGGAGTTCATGTGTGGTGTTGAATAGGAGTGGTGGGACCAGGCAGCCTTGCTCCACTGCCGCTTTGCAGAGAGAGAAGCTCAATGTTTGATCTTTAAGACGTGACTTTTGGCACTTTATTATGTGCAGCCTCTATGACATTGGGGAAATCTGCTTTTATTTCTAATTTGTGAATAATTTTCATCACGAATGGGTGCTGAATTTTGTCAAATTCTTTTTTTGAATTTATTGAAGTAGCGCATGTACATTTTTTTCCTTTCTTCTGTTAACATAATTAATTTTATTGACTGTGTGCCGACTTTTCCTTGAGATCCTGGAATAAATCAACTTGATCACATTTTTCCATCTCGTCCACGTGTTTGGCTTTCTTGCTGTAAGGTTCTTAAGAGCATCTCCTTGTCCCACTGATGTCTGTGGCTCGTAGTGATGCCCCTTCTCACACTCTTACCTGAGCAGTGCCTGATTTTGCCTGACCCCCGCCCCCATCCTTAGCCAGTTGAACGGAGTTTTACTAACATTTATTACTTATCTGAGTTTTGTGTTGACTGGCATTCATCTTTGCCCATTTTCCATGTCACTGCCTTCCATCCTTACTTTCATCGCTCTCTTTCTGCTTCCTTAGGTTGCCTTGACTCTTTCTTGTCCGTCTTCAAGGAAATGCTGAGATGGTTTATTTTTTTTATTTTTTTAAATTTTTTTTAAAGATTTATTATTATTGGAAAGCTGGATGTACAAAGAGGAGGAGAGACAGAGAGGAAGATCTTCCATCCGATGTTTCACTCCCCAAGTGAGCCGCAACTGGCCGATGCGTGCCGATCCGATGCCAGGAACCTGGAGCCTCTTCCAGGTCTCCCACGTGGGTGCAGGGTCCCAAAGCTTTGGGCCGTCCTCGACTGCTTTCCCAGGCCACAAGCAGGGAGCTGGATGGGAAGTGGAGCTGCCGGGATTAGAACTGGCGTCCATGTGGGATCCCGGTGCATTCAAGGCAAGGACTTTAACCGCTAGGCCACGCCGCTGTGCCCAAGATGGTTTATTTTAAATTGTCCGTGTTGCTTGGTGCAGGCATTCTCCAGAGACTCTATGGGCTTGGTAATGGCACCACAATAAAGCAAACGTGGCAGTTACGTTCATCACATAATTTTTCTGTTTTGCTTTGTTGCCCAGTACTTATAATGGTATGTCCACAAAATGTCGTGCCACCATACAAGTACAATAGCATAATGCCTACAAACCAATGTGCATACATGTAGGTTAGAACATTCTGTTCCGTGTAAGTGCCGATCGTAACCCGCGCTGCTGGGGAGGTGGCACTAACTCACCTGCTCGGTACAGCTTGCTGCAGATCTTCATTTAGTAACACTGTGGTGTCCTGGACAGGTAGTAGGGGGAGCAACACGAGCCCTGCCTGTCCTGGGATTCCTGGAGCCCCTGGTTCTTCTTGGTTACATTAGCTGCACCCCGCAAGCCTTGAAATGCTGTGCTTCCAAGTTTTCTTATCAAAATATTGTCTTAGGCTGGTTTGTTGGCATAGCAAACAAATAATCTGCCTGTGGTGCCAGCATCCCTTATGGGCATCAGCTTGAGTCCCGGCTGCCCACTTCCAATCCAGCTCCCTGACTGGAAAAGCAGCAGAAGATAAGCCAAGTGCTTGGGCCTCTGCACTTACTTGGAATACCAGGAAGAAGTTCCTGGCTTCCAGCTTTGGACCAGCCCAGGTCTGGGTGAAGCGGCCATTTGGGAAGTGAACCAGCAGGTGGAGACTTCTGTCTGTCCATCCTGCTCCTTCTACAATTCTGACTTTCAAGTAGAATAAATAAGTCCTTTTTTGAAAAAAAGAAATAACAAATATTTCCTAGTATCACTTGTGATTCCTCTTATACCTGTTTACTCTAGGGAAGTACTACATTTTTGCACAGTCCTTCTGATCTAAGGTCACTGTGATCACAGAACACGCTCAGTGCTCCCACTCCATGACGTGTCCCGAGGTGCAGCTCACAGCTCTGTGCTGCGAAATGTCCCATGTGAGCCCAGCCTGGGGGGTGTCCTCGGATATGGTGGGCAGGGCTGCTTAAAGCTCATACGTGTTGCTCCCTATTTTCCGCCTCTCTTGTCTCCCAGTTAATGGCACCAGGTGTCCCCCTTGGCTGTTCTCAGGCTCTGTGCCCCCTGACACCTCAGTGTCTCCCCACTTGGCTGTTCTCAGGCTCTGTGCTCCCTGACACCTCAGTGTCTCCTCACTTTGCTGCTCTCAAGCTCTGAGCTCTCACAGGCACGTGGCACCTAAGTGTCCTTGATGAACTGCGTCTTCATCACCACGTGTTGCCATTCTTGCCCCAAGCAATGTTCTTTTCCATGACATTGACTTGTCCTGACATTCACACCACGCTAGCGTGTTGTGCCGAGGGCTTGCATGCAGCACCATGTTCTGTCCTGTTACTGCGCACTGGCTTTGCCTTGACATCTTTGTCTTTGCACTCAGCGTGAGGCAGGCTGTGGGCTTTGGTCCATTTGGGAATCCACATGCTTTAGCGGCATGCTCAGTCCTTGTAGCTGCAGCTCTGTGTCGTTAGGGTTGGGTCCAATGATGCCATCTCAGCATTTTGGCTTCGTTGACCCTTTTTGGGATTTCTCTGTGCTGCCTGTCACTCTTTCTTGCCATTTTTGAGCACATCGTATTTCAAGGTGGCTTCTTTCATGTAAGGCATCAGTGTTTGGCTGAATCTCTTTTGACTACTTTGGTGATTAAACCCAGATTACGTGATTTGTCTTCAAGACAACGCAGCCCTCCTTCAAGTCGCATTAAACAACTTCAGAGAGTAGGATGTGTGAGTATCCTGCAGCAGTGGGAGTCAGGCACGTCGCCCTTGGTAACTGCTCTTATATGGCCTTGCTCAGGGCCATGGCTGTAGGGACAGGGGCCACAGTACCAGGACAGTGCAGTCAGAGGGCCAGGGGGCCAGGGGGCCAGGGGCCACTGCAATGGGGCAGTGCAAGCAGAGAACTGTGGCCATGGGGACAGGAGCCACAGCAATAAGTGACTGAGACCAGGTTCCACTCCAAACTGAACAGGCAGTGGATATTCACTCTAAGGAGCCTGGTAGGGTAACAGCATGGAAAATGCTTGGGGACATCACCGTGGGTGAGGGTCCTAGCAGTCTTTGAGAGCAGTGCAGGAAGCCAGTGTCGCCTGACAGAGGTGCAGGGGGAGGGCCTCAATGGATGTGGGAAGTGAATGATCTGCTAAGGAGATACCGCAGGCTCTCTGCTCCACCCATGCAATGAGCCTGGGAGAAGGTTCCAGAAGCTCAGAGCTGCTTATCCAAGGGGCTTAGGGAACCTGTGAGGTGCTCCCTCTCTGAGACCATAACTGTGCCCAACTCTGGCCATAGCCATGTGTGACATCCACGCACATGGCCAACTGCCAGCTCTTGCTCTGCCCATGGTCAGGTCAGGGTGGCTGCACCCTGAGGGCCCCAGGGTCCTGCCTTGGCAGGCAGGGCCCTCAGGGGTTCTTTCCAAGGGCCCAGGGCAATCACTCAGAAGGTGCTTTCCGAGAACCACCAAGGTCACCGCTGCAGGGCCAGGCCAAGGGGCTCAGCAGCAGCCTTGTGCCGAGGTGCAGAGGAGAAGCACCCCAGTGCACCCCAACAGACCTAAAGCAGCCCTGCTTACTCTTCACACACAGGGAGAGACAGGAAGAAGAAGAGAGCTGGGTGTGCAGAGCTTGGTTGGCTCCAAGCCTGGGAGGCAGAGACACCCTTAGCTGCAGGAATCAATGTGGGGGCACAGAACCCCGCAGGGCTCCCTAAGAGGTAGTCACCAGCGTTGGAGTTTGAGAACAGGGCCTGCCTCCTGTGTGCCAGATGGTCTCCCCTCTAGCTCCGCAGCAGGGCATATCCACCAGCCTGTGGGTGGGCTTTGACGCCGCTAAACGTCTGGGTGCACCTGGGGCGGGCAGCCTTGGCCTCTGGGAGCATGAGCTGGGGCTGATTCCACCCTGACAGCAGATCTCCCCAAGCACTGCCTGCACTGCCCATCTTCTCGCCTTTCTGCCTGTCCAGAAAGACGCAGTCACCAGACTTGTCCACTATTCCCAAGTTGGACAGCTAAAGATGGCGATGCCATGGACCCACAGACTGTGGCCCTCCTGAGCTCAGATCTCCCTGCCCGGAGTCTGGGAAGCTGCAAGGCTCTTATCCCAGTTCCATAAGCAAATGCTTGGGTACCATTTTCGCCTGCCCTCCGTGGCCCTCTCTCCTTCTTACTTCTGTTTGAGCAGGAGGTATTCAAACATTCTCTGTGGCCCTGTGTGGGCTGAGAAGGGCCCGTGCCACTGGTAACATCTGGGAGCTTGAAGAAGCTTGTGTCTGTTTGCCATCGCAAATATCGATCTCCTGCCAGTGTGAAATGTCACATCCATGCACATGGAGAAACAGCAGGTGCGGGGAGCCCCACCCTGGGCACTGCTCCCTGGGCTCTACAAGAACCCGATATGGAAGGTTTGTCTATTTTTTTTTTTATTATTTAACTTCATTAATTACATTGTATTATGTGACACAGTTACATAGATACTTGGGTTCTCCCACCCCTCCCCAAACCCTCCCACCATGGTGGATTCCTCCACCTTGTTGCATAACCACAGCTCAAGTTCAGTTGAGATTCCCCCATTGCAAGCATACACCAAACATAGAGTCCAGCATCTTATTGTCCAGTCAAGTTCAACGTCTTCTTAGGTATACCCTCTCTGGTCTGAAGACAGAGCTAGCAGAGTATTATCCCAATCAATTGAAAGCTCCATCATACCATCAGCAAAAATTTACATCATTATGGAATTAATTGACATAGTAATGAGTAACCAACATGTTGAAAGTAAATGCGAGTTCCCAGCCACCTTCTGTGACCACCTCACGTATACTTCAATTTAGTTTATACACAACATATAACATTCAAAACATAACATGTTATACATAACATCATATCATCTTAAATTAAGGCAAACATGTGGTATTTAACCTTTTGGGATTGGCTCATTTCCCTTAGCATTATGGTTTCCAGTTTGGCCCATTTGGCCACAAAGAACTGCATTTTGTTTTTTTTAATAGCTGAGTAGTATTCCATGGAGTAGATGAACCATAGCTTTCTTATCCAATCCTCTGTTGATGGGCATTTTGGTTGCTTCCATGTTTTTGCAATTACTGATTGTGCTGCTATGAGCATAGGAGTGCATGTTGGTTTCTCATAAAACAATTGTTCTGGATATATTCCTAGGAGTGCTATTGCTGGATCATACGGTATGTTGAATTTGAGTTGTTTGAATATTCTCCATACTGATTTCCATAGAGGCTGTACCAGCCTGCAGCCCCACCAGCAGCGGAGTAGGGATCCCTTTTCCCCGCAACCTCGCCAACAAGTGTTGTTGGTGCTTTTATTCATGTGGGCCAGTCTTACTGGCGTTAGGTGGTACCTCATTGATGTTTTAATTTGGATTTCCCTTATTGCCAGGGAACTTGAGCATTTTTTCATATGTTTATTTGCCATTTGGGTTTGTTCCTTTGTGAAGTGTTTGCCCATTTCCCGTGCCCATTTCTTGAGTGGCTTGTTTGTTTTGACATTTTGGTTATTTTGTAGCTCTTTGTATATTCTGGAGATTAGCCCTCTATCACCTATGTCGTGTGCAAAGATCTTCTCCCATTCTGTGGGTTGCCTTTTTACTTTGTTGATTGTTTCTCTAGCTGTACAGAAGCTTCTTAGTTTGATGAGATCCCAATTGTTTATTTTGGTCTCGATTTCTACTGCATTTGGAGTCTTTTTTAGGAAGTGAGGGCCTACCCCTAAGTGTTCCAGTGTGTTTCCAACATTTTCTTCCAAAAGTTTGAAGGTTTCTGGATGTAGGTTTAGATCTGTTATCCATTTAGATCTGATCTTAGTGTATGGTGAGAGATGTGGATCTATTTTTTTGTTTCTGCAGGCTATTAACCAGTTGTCCCAACAGCATCTATTGAACAGAACTTCCCATTTGCCTGGATTATTGTTTGTCTTTTTGTCAAAGATTATTTGGCTGTATCTGTGTGGGTTTCCTTCTGGTGTTTCTATTCTGCTCCATTGATCTTCCTCTCTATCTTTGTGCCAGTACCACGCTGTTTTGATAACCACTGCCCTATAGTATGTCCAGAGGTCCGGAACTGTGATTCCCCCTGCTAACTTCCTGTTCTTCAGGATGGTTCTAGCTATCCGTGGTTTTTTGTGCTTCCAGATGAACTTTTGGATCATTGTTTCCAGTTCCATGAAGAATGTTTTGGGCAATTTGATTGGGATTGCGTTGAATGTATATATTGCTTTTGGCAGTATAGACATTTTAATGATATTGATTTTACCTATCCAGGAGCATGGGATGTTACTCCATCTTTTGAGGTCTTGTTCAATTTCTTTTTTAAGTAGTTTGTAGTTTTCCTCAAATAGGTCTCCTACATTTCTGGTTAGGTTTATTCCCAGATACTTCATGTTTTCCTTTGTTACTTTGAATGGTATCTTGCTGGTTAAGTCTTTTTCCATCTTGGGGCTGTTCGCATACACTATGGCTATTGTCTAGAGCATGCTTGGGGCCCTGAACGGCTGTTGTCATGTGTGCTGGTTGTTGGAATAGCTGTTGCTGGCAAGCAAATGGCAACCACCAAAGTTGTCTTAGACGCAGAAGCCCTGCTGCATCTGTCTAGAGGGTACCGCTCATACCCTCCTGCCTTTATTCTACCCAATCCCAGGCCACTGCCTGGTGCTCCACCTACCGCTCCCACCGGGTACCTCCCGTGTACACTGCACATGGCTCCCGACTTACCACGATGAATCAGCTGACCACTCTGGCGTTCCAGGATGAAAGCATCGGTTCTGTTGCTCCCTACTGGTGCCATGTTGGGTCACTGGCTCAAGATGAGCAACTCTTGATGACAAAGCAAGCCTGGAGTGAGACAGCAGCTCTACCCAGGCTCCGGCTCATGAAGGATCCTGCACGCATCTGAGGAAGTCCCGCTGCATGTCTCCAACAAGCTTAGCCTTGCCGTGGGTTTATCCGAGCACAGCCTCTTCATGGGACAGGCATGTCTCATAGAAGTTTTTTTCTGTTCTCTTGTTAATCCAATGTTTCCTACAGGGCCCCTAGTGAAGAATCTACATGGGAGGGGGACCGTATTTACCTGTTCCCACATGAGCTCACAGTCCACGCTGGCCTCCCGGCACCTAGGGTGCTTTGGCTGCAAGAAAGCAATGCTGGGGCTGAGCCCTGGGCTGGCCTTGTGCTTGCAGGACACATGCCATGCCCCTGCTGCCATGTTTGGCAGTCGCAGCCACCAGGTAAGCCATGTGGGATAGCCAGGTTTCACTCTCAGGCAGCCAAGGTTTCTGGAAACTGAACAGAGTTGCCTCTGAGGACCTTGCACAGGCCATCACGTGGGTCTAAAATGAAAGGTTTCTCATGCTTAGAAAGTAGCCAGGAGCCCAGGGGGAGCCCCAGATGCCATCTGCCATTTCTGATCCTGCGTTGGCACTGTTCTAGAGGGTGATGCGGGAACCCGGGCAGGGCCAGCCTCTCCCATCTGTTCAGGTAGCCAGGATTGGAGGGGAGGGGCCAGGTGAGAGCCTTCCAGGAGCTGCTGTGGCTCCTGGAGGGTGGCTGTCAGCTGCACTTCTGCATGAATCAGAGAATGCCAAAGCCAGGGCACAAGAGGCCAGTGGGCCTGGCCACAAGGCAGTCACTGCTTCAGTCCATGCAGCCTTCCAGCCTGCCAGAACCTGGCTGGAGGAGTCTCCCCCACACCCCCACGGCCATCACTTACCTCTGCATCTTTCGCCTCCCCAGCCAAGCTCCAGAAAGTCCTCAAGTGTTGTCCTCCTCATCTGTCCGTGGCACATCTGTCCCTGCAACCCTCCTTTGCGGTCCCTTTCTGTCCTCTGAGCAGGGTTCTGCCCAGCCCCTTGTGGCAGTACTCTCCAGGAAGCCACATGGGGACCCCTGGCGGTCCCAGCCCACGGCGGCCAGGGCTTGACTGTTGAGTAACAACCTGTCTGGATTTCAGCTCCTCTTCCAGCGCAGAACCAGGCAAAGTGACACGTGCCCCTCCCAGTCACCAAACAAGGTACTGGTGCCCATCTGCCACCTGTGGCCTCCCCAGCCCTTAGGCTCCACCCAGGGCTTCGCTGCCCACACCACAGCCCCACCCCCACTACTCTCGCACACTATGGACTCCAGCACCAGTGGCCAACTGGCTCTCTAAGGCAGGCAGGAGGAGACACTGGCCTATGGTGCGTGAGGGGCGGCAGGGACCACCAAAGGCATGGGGGCTGTATAGAGTTGGATGGGAAAAGAAACAGAGAAGCAGGACTGGGTGGCAGACCAGCATCTGCACAGCAGGCGTCTTGCCCAGGGCCCAGCCTTGGACATAGGCTCCACCCCAGGGATTCCAGAAGAGTCTGCCCTGCCCAGTTCTGCTCTAGCACCACTGTCCTAATGAAACCCTGGCAGGAATCTGATAGGTTCCATGGCCACAAAGCCTCTGCCAGTGGCCGCCCAGAAGAAGAGGCCAGGGGAGTAAGAGCAAGTCTGTGGGCACAGAACTCCAGTGGAATACAGACATGGCTTGCAGCTCTCTGCCGGTTCACCTACCTGGGCTGGCAGAGGCACTGCCTTCCTGAAACCTCACCAGCTGGCTTACTGCCCACCTCATATCAAGAACCTCTGTGCCAGACAACCCTAGCCCTCCCTGGTTATGGCAAGTTCGGAATAAAGAGCAGCTGGTTTGTCTGTTGTGTAAATTTGGCTCCAAGTACCCCCACACAGCGGACAAAACGCAGACAGAACTATCCAGAATGAATGGGTGGCAGTGGACCATTTGGCCGTCTCCAGTTTAGGGACCCTCAGGCAAAGTACCAGAGGATGTCACCATGAGATCCACTCTGGGATCACTGGGCACCATCTTTCTCCCTCCTGCTGCAAAGCCAATGCAGTTGGTGCACCTGCTGACAGAGCGAGCAGGGCCTGCTGGGATTGGCTGGCTCCCTGCAAAGGCAGCTGCTGATGCCATCCCACTCAAGAAATGACTCCTGCGTTGTGCTTCTCCGTGAGCTTTATCCTAGTCTTCCCCAGCATGAGTTCTTTGGGGAGAAACCACCAGGATATTTTGCCTAGGAATGTGAATGAAAAACAATGAGATTGTGGCATCGTAGGTGAAGCCACGGTCTGCTGTGGCAGCATCTTATGGGTGATGGCTTGCATCCCAGCTGTTTTACTTCTGATCCAGCCCCCTACTTATGGCCTGGGAAAGCAGCAGAAGATGGTCCAAGCCCTCGGACCACTGCACCCACGTGGAAGACCTGGAAAGAGCTCCTGGCTCTTGCCTTCCATCTGGCCCAGCACTGGCTGTTGTGGCCATGTAGAGTATGTCAGTGGATAGAAGGCTCTCTCTCTCTCTCTCTCTCTTTCTCCTTTTCTCTGTAACTCTTTCAAAATAGAAAAGAAGGGAGGTAATGATACACTCCAATGTAGTCATAGCATAAGACAACCTACACCACAAAAGGCCCCTCTCTCTACTTTCCCAGGGAGCCTAGTTGAGGCTGAGCCTGGGAGCTCCGCCCAGGGAGAGAGTCCCCCAGGTCATCTCCAAGAGTCAAACAAGTGAGGGCACACCCATCTTCACAAGCACCTGGGTGGCGCTCACTGAGAGCCTACCGCACGCCCTACACTGGGTACAAAGCAGTGAGTGTGCGCCATGACCCTGCTTACATGGTACCATGTGCTCAAGAGGGAGACACACGGCAGCATGACAGCCATCACAGAAATGTGATTCCGGAAGAAGAGCCAGACACTGCAGGCTAGCGGAGGGAAGCCAGCCCAATCACTGGGCCAGGGTCTAGGACGTTCTTGGATACGATCGGAAATGCCGTCAGAAGGGCACCTTAGAGATGCTACGGCCACAACTCCTACCCGTAAGACTCCATAGTCCACCTGGTGACTGCAGTCATAGCATACATGTGCAGGCAGGTGAAAACACACTTGATATTCACTCATGCACACAGAAACATGCAATACTCATGCAAGTGCATGCATGTGCATGCAGACTTACACATGCAAGTGTGCATATGTGTGGGCACCATGCATGCACAACTGTGTCCATGTGCACACAGATGTTCCTAAGGAACACCTGTACCCATGCTCATGATGGCACAAACACGTGGACAGGACACACACAGGCCTGCACAACCACATGTGAACATGTATGAATGTGTACAACCATGCACTCGCACACCCACATGAGTTCTCATTACAAATGGAGAGTCCATGTGTAGCTCCTCTGTGTCTCAACCCCATCGCCGCTGAACCCCATAAGGGCACGTGCACCCAGAGGACAGCCACCACAGACAGGAGCCACGTGTCTGGATATGATGTTAGGCTCCCAGTTAGTCACTGATTAGAAGTCAGCACAGCTAAGAGGCATAGTGGCCCAGGTCCCATTCCAAGTTCATTCCAAGTCCTTGCCTTGCAAACAGACCTCTGCCCAGCAGCGTGTCCTGAGCAACTGTGAACGGGACCTGCCAAAGTGTTGCCTCCGAGGGAGATAGACACACCATTAGCCCAACCCCTACTGCTGGGGTGGCATTGCCTCCAGGAAAGGAGGAAGCTGCTTGCATCAGTGAGCCCAGGAAGCTGCGAGCTTGCCTCAGTAGTTAAGTGTGGCTGGCAGCTGATGGATCCGTGTCGGCTCAGTTGGCCATGCACTGTGATGGTGAGCTCACTGGGAGGATCATGTGAGAGGAAGGGAGGGATGTGGACGTACAGGCTGTGGGCACAGAAGGCACTGCTGATCCGTGACCCCGGGGATCCAGCGACCTGAGGAGCAGCCAAGTGGAGCTCGAACATCCCCAATTGGATTACCATTCCCCTCTCCGGAACCTTCATCTGGGGTGCGGGGGACTCAGCAGCAGCTTTGCCCCAATGCAGGGATGTGAGGAGGACACAGCTGGACTCAGCACCGGGGGCCAGATGAACAGGAAAGGAAGACAGAGTCAGCCCCACATGGGGGGATCTTGGTACTCAGGTGCCTCACCTGAACGGCTCCCCACTGCCCATCCAGGCTTAGAGCATGGCAGTGAGACATTTCAGCTTTCTCACGGACCCTGTGGGCCAGGAGTGTTGACCAAGTCCTAGATCAGGGTCTCAAGGGTTTCACACAGGAATACTCAAGTTCCCAGATCCCAGGTGTCAGCAGAACCCATTCTGTCATGCTGCACGCCCAGGGCCCAGCTGGAGGACGCCCCACATCACCAATACAGCAGCTGGTTCCTTTAAGAGACCCAGTCTCTATTTAAGGGTTGCCCCATAAAACAGTAGGTGTTCTCTCTCTCTCTCTCTCTCTCTCTCTCTCTCTCTCTCTCTCTCCAACTCTTTCAAATAAGTAAATAAATCTTTTTAAAAGATAAAAACCTATGCATCATATGTCTTCACACCAAGTCCTATAGCAAGTTTGAAAATAGAATTAAAATATAATGTGGCTGAATCAAGATGGTGGAATATGGTAAGGACATGCTTAAAAGGACAGAGAATCAAAGCCAGAGTGAAGCAGAGAGGGCACATTCCAGGAAATAGTACAGGTCAGGCCAACAGCAGAGGGACAGCTGGAGACTGATGGACACAAGAAAGCAGTGGATACAATGATGTGATACTGCAGTGACCACCCAGCCCAGTGTCAATCAGCAAGGTGCTGGAACTCCACCAGCAGTAAGGTGGGAAGGAGAGGTCAGTGGGAGCTCAGCAGGTGAATCCAGACAAAGAACTGTCTGTCCTGCTGGTCTGTTTGATTTGACTAGGACCAGAGACAGACCAGCAGACCCCAAACAGGCTGTGCAGGAACAGGGTAGATTTCATAACCCAGAACCGCACTGGAGCCGTTTTGTGTATGGAGGTAAAGGCTTTGGGACAGGACTGTGCATGCAAACTAATTTCTGGCTCAGTGCATTGCACCAACATGGCATCCTACAGCTTCCACCAAAAGCAGGTCCGGGTAGACCCCAGAGCCAATGGCCAGCAGAACTGCACCAGCAGCACATCAGGTGTCATTCTGTACAGCCTGAAAATGGCTGAGATGAGAGGGATGACAGTAAGCTCTAATGCACTTCCAGATCAGTGCATTGCACTGGTCCCACAGGAAAAATAATACCGATTTTGGAATCCTACAGGTCAAAACAGGTCCAGTTGGCCCTAAGACCTAAAAGCCAGCAGGTACTGGCAAGATCAGTACCACCAACAACCTAGTTATTTAGGACACATGGTATCTCCATAATTCTGGGAACTGCTAGTACTAAAAGTGAGACAAAGGTTGTACAGATAGTAGTGCAGCCACAGCATGGGATCACAGGAGCTGAAGAGTGGTGAGCCAGGAGCTGCAGCATACAGAGGCTGTGGCGGAAAGCTAACACAAGAGCCCAACCTGAAACTTGCTGGAGGGAGTCGCACAAGTGACTGCCAACAAAGAGCCATGTACCAGCCACAAAAATAAAACTAAACTGTAGACCTATGGGTGACAGAGAATAGAAACCTGCCCCAAGGAGAAGAATCTGCTAACCAGAAGTACAATGACCAAGAGTAAAAGAAGAGACAGAGGGACAGGCTCCTGTGTCTCTCTTGCTTTCCGTCATTCTGGCTGGCAAGGTAAAGGTGGCTCTCTCTCTCTCTCTCTCTCTCTCTCTCTCTCTCATGTCTCTCAGAAAGCCAGCCTTGCCTTGCGAATCTGTGTCTCTCTAGCTGTCTGTCTCTCTATCTGTGGCAAGGCAAGGCTGGCTCTCTGCCTCTTTATCTGTCTCTATGGCAAGGCAAGGCTGGCTCTCTGTCTCTTCTCTCTCTGTCTGTCACTCAGATATCCAGCCTTGCCTTGCCAATCTGTGTCTCTCTTGCTGTCAGTCTCTCTCTCTCTGGCAAGGCAAGGCTGGCTCTATGACTCTCACTCTGTCTGTCTATCAGAGAGCAGGCTTTGCCTTGCCAATCTGTGTCTCTCTCACTTTCCGTCTCTCTCTCAGGCAAGGCAAGGCTGGCTCTCTGACTCTCACTCCGTCTGTCTATTTGACTCTCTAAGGCAAGGTAAAGCTGGCTCTCTGTCTCTCTGTCTCTCTGTCTGTCTGTGTCTAAGAGAGCCAGCCTTGTCTTACCAATCTATGTCTCTAGCTGTCTGTCTCTCTATCTCTGGCAAGGCAAGGCTGGCTCTCTGACTCTCACTCTGTCATCTGCCTCTAAGTTAAGGCAAGGCTGGCTCTCTCTCTCTCTTTCTGTGTCTGTCTGTCTCTCACTCTAAGGCAAGGCAAGGCTAGCTCTCTGACTTTGACTCTATCTGTCTACCTCTCAGAGAGCCAGCCTTGCCTCACCAATCCGTGTCTCTCTCGCTGTTGGCTCTCTCTCAGGCAAGGCAAGGCTGGCTCACTGTCTCTATCTCTGGCAAGGCAAGGCTCGCTCTCTGACTCTCACTCTCTGTGTATGTCTGTGTCTCAGAGAGCCAGCCTTGCCTTGCCAATCTGTGTCTCTCTAGCTGTCTGTCTGTCTCTCTGGCAAGGCAAGGCTGGCTCTATCTCTCTCACTCTGTCTGTCTCTAAGGAAAGGCAGGGGTGGCGCTCTGTCTCTCTCTATCTCTGTCTGTCTCTCAGAAAACCAGCCTTGCCTTGCCAATCTGTGTCTCTCTTGCTGTCTGTCTGTATCTCTGACAAGGCAAGGCTGTTCTCTGTCTCTCAGTCGGTCGGTAGTCTGTTTGTCTCTAAGGCAAGGCAGGGCTGGCTCTGTCTCTCTCTCTCTCTCAGTATGTCTGTCTCTCAGAGAGCAAGCATTGCCTTGACAATCTGTGTCTCTTTCGCTGTCTGTCTGTCTGGGTGGTAAAGGAAAGGCTGTCTGTCTGTCTGTCTGTCTGTCTGTCTCTCTGTCTCTCTCTCTCTCTGTGTGTGTGTGTGTTTCTCACAGAGCCTGCCTTGCCTTGACAATCTGTGTCTCTCTCACTGTCAGTCTGTCTCTCTGGCAAAGCTAGGCTGGCTCTCTGTCTCTGTCTCTGGCAAGGCAAGGCTGGCTCTCTGTCTCTCACTCTGTCTATCTGTCTCTAAGGCAAGGCAGGGCTGGTTCTCTGTCTCTCTCTCTACTCTCTCTCTCTCTCTCTGTCTGTCTCTCAGAGAGCCAGCCTTGCTTTCCCAATCTCTGTCTGTCTCGCTGTCTTTCTCTCTCTCAGGCAAGGCAAGGCTGGCTCACTGTCTCTCTCTCTGTCTGTCTGTCCCTCACTGAGCCAGCCTTGCCCTGCCAATCTGTGTCTCTCTCGCTACCCTTCTGTCTGGCAAGGCAAGGCTGGCTCTCTGGCTGTATCTCCGGCAAGGCAAGGCTGACTCGCTGACTCTCTGCCTGTCTCTCTCTCTCTCTCTAGGCAAGGCAATGCTGTCTCTCTGTCTCTCTCTCTGGGATGGCAAGGCTGGCTAGCTGACTCTCACTCTGTCTGTCTCTCTCTCTGGCAAGGCAAGGCTGGCTCTCTGACTCTACTCTGTCTGTCAGTCTCTGTCTGTCAGAGCCTCATTGCGTGCCAATATGCGTCTCTGTCACTACCTGTCTCTCTGGCAAGGCAAGGCTGGCTCTCAGTCTGTCTCTCTCTGTCTCTCAGAGTGAGAACCCAGCCTTACAAATCTGTCTCTCTCTCTCTGTCCTTCTGTCTCTGGCAAGGCAAGGCTGGCTCTCTGACTCTCACTCTGTCTGTCTGTCTGTCTGTCTGTCTCTAAGGCCAGGCATTGGTGTCTCTCTGGGTCTCTCTTTCTCTGTCTGTCTGTCTCTCAGAGAACCTGCCTTGCCTTGCCAATCTGTGTCTCTCTCGCTGTCTATCTGTCTGTCTGGCAAGGCAAGGCTGCCTTTCTATCTCTATCTCTGGCAAGGCAAGGCTGCCTTTCTATCTCTATCTCTGTCAAGGCAAAGCTGGTTCTCTGTCTCTCACTCTGTCTTTTGTCTGTCTCTAAGTAAAGGCAAGGCTGGCTCTCTGTCTCTCTCTCAGAGAGCCTGCCTGGCCTTGACAATCTGTGTCTCTCTCGCTGTCTGTCTGTCTGGCTGGTAAGGCAAGGCTGGTTCTCTGTCTCTCTCTGTCTCTCTGTCTCTCTCTCTCTCTCTGTTTCTCACACAGCCTGCCTTGCCTTGACAATCTGTGTCTCTCTAGCTGCCTGTCTGTCTCTCTGGCAAGGCAAGGCTGGCTCTCTGTCTATCTCTCTCTCTGTATGTCTGTCTCTCAGAGAGCCAGCATTGCCTTGCCAATCTCTCTCTGTCTCACTGTCTTTCTCTGTCTCAGGCAAAGGCAATGCTGTCTCTCTTGCTCTCTCTCTGTCTGTTTGTCTCTCTCTCAGAAAGCCAGCCTTGCGTTGCCAATCTGTGTTTCTCTCGCTGTCTTTCTGCCTGGAAAGGCAAGGCTGGCTCTCTGTCTCTACATCTGGCAAGGCAAGGCTGGCTCTTTGACTCTCACTCTGTCTGTCTCTGGCTCTCTCTCTAAGCAATGCAAGGCTGGCTCTCTGTCTCTCTGGCTCTCTCTCTGTCTGTTTGTCTCTCTCTCAGAGAGCCAGCCTTGCCTTGCCAATCTGTGTTTCCCTCGCTGTCATTCTCTCTCTGGCAAGGCAAGGCTGGATCTCTGGCTCTATCTCTAGCAAGCAAGGCTGGCTCTCTGTCACTCACACTGGCATGGCAAGGCTGGCTCTCTGTCTTTTCTCTCCCTGTCTGTCTGTCTCTCAAGAGCCAGCCTAGACTTGGAAATCTATGTCTCTCTTGCTGTCTGTCTGTCTGGCGGGCAAGGCAAGGGTTCTCTCTGTCTGTCTCTCTGGCAAGGCAAGGCTGGTTCTCTTTCTCTCTCTCTGGCAAGGCAAGGCTGGCTCTCTCTCTCTCTCTTGCTGTCTCTCACTCTAAGGCATGGCAAGGATAGCTCTTTTACTCTCACTCTGTCTGTCTGTCTCTCAGAGAGCCAGCCTTGCCTTGACAATCTGTGTCTCTCTCGCTGTCTGCCTGTCTCTCTCTCTGGCAAGGCAAGGCTGGCTCTCTGTCTCTCACTCTGTCTGTCTACTTTCTCTAAGGCAAGGCAAGGCTGGTTCTCTCTCTCTCTCTCTCTGTCTACTCTCTCTCTCTCTCTCTCTCTCTCTCTCTGTCTCTCAGAGAACCAGCCTTGCTTTCCCAATCTCTGTCTTCTCACTGTCTTTCTCTCTCTCAGGCAAGGCAAGGCTGGCTCACTGTCTCTCTCTCTGTCTGTCTGTCCCTCACTGAGCCAGCCTTGCCCTGCCAATCTGTGTCTCTCTCGCTACCCTTCTGTCTTGCAAGGCAAGGCTGGCTCTCTGGCTGTATCTCTGGCAAGGCAAGGCTGATTCGCTGACTCTCTGCCTGTCTCTCTCTCTCTCTCTAAGGCAAGGCAAAGCTGGCTCTCTGTCTCTATCTCTCTTGTCTGGCTGTCTCTCAGAGAGCCAGCCTTGCCTTGACAATCTGTGTCTGTCTCTGTCTCTCTGTCTGTTTCTCAGGCAAGGCAAGGCTTGATCTCTGGCTCTATCTCTAGCAAGGTAATGCTGACTCTCTGACTCTCACTCTGTCTGTCTGCCAGTCTCTAAGGCAAGGCAAGGCTGGCTCTCTGTCACTCTCTCTCTCTCTCTCTCTCTCTCTTTGTCTGTCCTTCTCTCAGAGAGCCAGCCTTGCCTTGTCAGTCTGTGTCTCTCTCGCTGTCTGTCTGTCTCTCTGGCAAGGCTGGATCTCTGGCTCTTTCTCTAGCACGGCAAGACTGGTTCTCTGTCTCTTCTCTCTCTGTCTGTCTGTCTCTAGAGAGGCATCCTTGCCTTGCGAATCTGTGTCTCTCACGCTACCTCTCTGTCTGGCTGGCAAGGCAAGGCTGTCTCTCTGTCTCTCTGTCTCTGGCAAGGCAAGGCTGGCTCTCTGTCTCTCTCTGGCAAGGCATGGCTGGCTCTCTGTCTCTCACTCTGTCTGTCTACCTCTCAGACAGCCAGCCTTGCCTTACCAATCTGTGTCTCTATTGCTGTCTGTCTGTCTCTCAGGTAAGGCTAGGCTGGCTTTCTGTCTCTCTCTCTGGCAAGGCAAGGCTGGCTCTCTGTCTCTCACTCTGTCTGTCTATCTGTCTCTAAGGAAATGCAAGGCTGGCTCTGTGTATCTCTCTCTCTCTCTCTCTCTCTCTCTCTCTATCTATCTCTCAGAGAGCCAGCCTTGCTTTCCCAATCTCTGTCTGTAACGCTGTCTTTCTCTCTCTCAGGCAAGGCAAGGATGGCTCTCTGTCTCTCACTCTAACATGTCCAGGCTGGCTCCCTGACTATCAATCTGCCTGTCTGTTTCTAAGGCCAGGCAGTGCTGGCTCTTGTGTCTCTCTCTCTCTCTCTCTCTGTCTGTCTGTCTCTCAGAGAGCCAGCCTTGCCTTGCCAATTGGTGTCTCTCTCACTTTGTATCTGTCTCTCAGGCAAGGCAAGGCTGGCTCTCTGTCTCTCTCTCTGGCAAGGCAAGGCTGGCTCTCTGCCTCTCTCTCTGGGATGGCAAGGCTGGCTAGCTGACTCTCACTCTGTCTGTCTCTCTCTCTGGCAAGGCAAGGCTGGCTCTCTGACTCTACTCTGTCTGTCAGTCTCTGTCTGTCAGAGCCTCATTGCGGGCCAATATGCGTCTCTGTCACTACCTGTCTCTCTGGCAAGCAAGGCTGGCTCTCAGTCTGTCTCTCTCTGTCTCTCAGAGTGAAAACACAGCCTTACAAATCTGTCCCTCTCTCTCTGTCCTTCTGTCTCTGGCAAGGCAAGGCTGGCTCTCTGACTCTCACTCTGTCTGTCTGTCTGTCTGTCTCTAAGGCCAGGCATTGGTGTCTCTCTGGGTCTCTCTTTCTCTGTCTGTCTCTCAGAGAACCTGCCTTGCCTTGACAATCTGTGTCTCTCTCGCTGTGTATCTGTGTCTCTCTCTGGCAAGGCAAGGCTGGCTCTCTAACTCTCTCTCTGTCTTTCTGTGTCTCAGACATCCAGCCTTGCCTTGCCAATCTGTGTCTCTCTTGCTGTCCTTCTATCTCTAGCAAGGCAAGGCTGACTCTCTGTACCTCACTTTGTCTGTACATCTGTCTTTCTATCAGGCAAGGTTGGCTCTCTGTCTATCGCTCTCTCTGTCTCTCAGAGAATTAGCCAGCCTTGCCAATATGTGTCTCTCTCAATTTTTGTCTTTCTCTCTCGCTCTGGCAAGGCAAGGCTGGATCTCTGTCTCTATTCCTGGCAAGGCAAGGTTGGCCGTCTGTTTGTCTGTCTCTCTCTGGCAAAGTAAGGCTGGCTCTCTGTCTCTCTTCTCTCTGTCTGTTTCTCAGAGAGCCAGCCTTGCTTGCCAATCTGTGTCTCTCTCGCTGTCTATCTGTCTGTCTGGCAAGGCAAGGCTGCCTTTCTATCTCTATCTCTGGCAAGGCAAGGCTGCCTTTCTATCTCTATCTCTGTCAAGGCAAAGCTGGTTCTCTGTCTCTCACTCTGTCTTTTGTCTGTCTCTAAGTAAAGGCAAGGCTGGCTCTCTGTCTCTCTCTCAGAGAGCCTGCCTGGCCTTGACAATCTGTGTCTCTCTCGCTGTCTGTCTGTCTGGCTGGTAAGGCAAGGCTGGATTTCTGTCTCTGTCTCTCTCTTTCTCTCTCTCTGTTTCTCACATAGCCTGCCTTGCCTTGTGATCTGTGTCTCTCTCACTGTCCATCTGTCTCTCTGGCAAGGCAAGGCTGGCTCTCTGTCTCTCTCTGTCTCTCTCACTCTCTCTCTCTCTCTCTCTCTCTCTCTCTCTCTCTCTCTCTCTGTTTCTCACACAGCCTGCCTTGCCGTGCCAATCTGTGTCTGTCTAGCTGCCTGTCTGTCTCTATCTCTGGCAAGGCAAGGCTGGCTCTATGTCGCTATCTCTGGCAAGGCAAGGCTGGCTCTCTGTCTCTACATCTGGCAAGGCAAGGCTGGCTCTTTGACTCTCACTCTGTCTCTGGCTCTCTCTCTAAGCAATGCAAGGCTGGCTCTCTGTCTCTCTGGCTCTCTCTCTGTCTGTTTGTCTCTCTCTCAGAGAGCCAGCCTTGCCTTGCCAATCTGTGTTTCCCTCGCTGTCATTCTCTCTCTGGCAAGGCAAGGCTGGATCTCTGGCTCTATCTCTAGCAAGCAAGGCTGGCTCTCTGTCACTCACACTGGCATGGCAAGGCTGGCTCTCTGTCTTTTCTCTCCCTGTCTGTCTGTCTCTCAAGAGCCAGCCTAGACTTGGAAATCTGTGTCTCTCTTGCTGTCTGTCTGTCTGGCGGGCAAGGCAAGGGTTCTCTCTGTCTGTCTCTCTGGCAAGGCAAGGCTGGTTCTCTTTCTCTCTCTCTGGCAAGGCAAGGCTGGCTCTCTCTCTCTCTCTTGCTGTCTCTCACTCTAAGGCATGGCAAGGATAGCTCTCTTACTCTCACTCTGTCTGTCTGTCTCTCAGAGAGCCAGCCTTGCCTTGACAATCTGTGTCTCTCTCGCTGTCTGCCTGTCTCTATCTCTGGCAAGGCAAGACTGGTAATCTGTCTCTCTCTCTGGCAAGGCAAGGCTGGCTCTCTGTCTCTCACTCTGTCTGTCTACTTTCTCTAAGGCAAGGCAAGGCTGGCTCTCTCTCTCTCTCTCTCTCTCTCTCTCTCTCTGTCTCTGTCTCTCAGAGAGCCAACATGGCCTTGCCAATCAGTGTCTCTCTTGCTGCCTGTCTTTCGGACTGGCAAGCAAAGTGGCTCTCTGTCTCTCTCTACTCTGTCTTCTCTCAGAGAGTCAGCCGTGCCTTGCCCATATGTGTCTCTCTCGCTGTCCTTTTGTCTGGCAGGCAATGCTGGCTCTCTGGCTTTATCTCTGGCAAGGCAAAACTGGCATTCTGACTCTCATTCTCTGTGCATCTCTATGTCTCAGAGAGCCAGGCTTGCCTTGACAATCTGTGTCTCTCTCGCTGTCTGTCTCTCTGGGAAGGCAAGGCTGGCTCTCTGTCTCTATCTCTGGCAAGGCAAGTCTGGCTCTCTGCCTCTCTATCTGTCTCTATGGCAAGGCAAGGCTGGCTCGCTGTGTCTCTCTCTCTCGGTCTGTCACTCAGAGTTCCAGCCTTGCCTTGCAATCTGTGTCTCTCTTGCTGTCAGTCTCTCTCTCTCTGGCAAGGCAAGGCTGGCTCTATGACTCTCACTCTGTCTGTCTGTCTCTCAGAGAGCCAGCCTTGCCTTGCCAATCTGTGTCTCTCTCACTTTCCATCTCTCTCTCACGCAAGGCAAGGCTGGCTCTCTGACTCTCACTCCATCTGTCTATCTGACTCTCTCTAAGGCAAGGCAAAGCTGGTTCTCTGTCTCTCTGTCTCTCTGTCTGTCTGTGTCTAAGACAGCCAGGCTTGCCTTGCCAATCTGTGTCTCTCTTGCTGTCTGTCTCTAACTAGCAAGACAATGCTGGCACTCTGCTCTCTCTCTGGCAAGGCAAGGCTGGCTCTCTGTCTCTCAGTCTTTCGGTAGTCTGCCGGAGTCCCGCTCCAGCCGAGAGTTCGGAGCTCGGGAAGGGTGCGTGGAGTTGGCGATAAAGAAAGACACAGACACTGACACTTGGTGCGTTCTCACCACAGCCCAAGAAAAAGCTGTCCTTTTTATTTACTCAGACACCTCACAAGCTTCTGCACAAGCAACTAATTGTTCTATTTTTTTACTTCAAGACTAAGGGGGCATGTACAGACATTCGGTCATTCCGTCTGCACTTCAGGGCTAAGCAGGTGTCCCCAGAGATAATTCTTTAAAACACTGTATTCATATTCTTCAAAGCAAGCCATTATTCATTCTTCAACAGTAGCCATGGAGCGGCAGCCAGGACTCCAAGGCCAAGGCACATGCGATTACCTGCTAATCAGTAGTACATTCCTACCACATTTCTATTTTTACAACTTGCCCATTATTCGATGGGAAAATAGTTTACAAGGGAAAAAATATAATTCTAAAAACAAAAATTACAAATATTAAATCCCCCTACAACTATAGACCTTGCAACCCCATAAATAAAACAATAATCAAAAACATTTTTCTTTTATAAAAGCATCCTTAATTCCTCTAGCTAAAAATTATAAAAGCGGCTGAAACAGCTACATTTTCTATGCTCCAAAAAATTGCAAAAACAGGCTAGCCTATAAAATAACAATAACTATACTTATTGCCATAGCAATTTCAGCTCTCACTCCCATCACTTGCATTCCCGTGGGTCCACTGGGTGCTACCTGACTGGCCAGGCCCTGGAAAGGAGGCAGATCCGCCTCACCTGTGACCTCCTGTCTTCCTGCTGCCTCCTGGCCTTGAACCAGTCATTATTTTAGGGCAGGGCACTCGTGCAGTGCTCCCAACAGTAGTCTGTTTGTCTCTAAGGCAAGGCAGGGCTGGCTCTCTGTCTCTCTCTCTCTCTGTGTATATCTGTCTCTCAGAGAGTCAACCCTGCCTTGCCTTCTGTGTCTTTCACTCTGTCTGTATGTCTATCTCTAAGGCAAGGCAAGGCTGGATCTCTGTCTCTCTCTCTGTTTGTCTGTCTGTCTCTCAGAGAGCCACCCTTGTCTTGCCAATCTGTGTGTCTCTTGCTATCTGTCTCTCTCTGGCAAGGCAAGGCTGGCTCTCTGTCTGTCTCTCTAGCAAGGCAAGGATGGCTCTCTGTCTCTCACTCTGTCTGTCTGTCTCTGAGGCAAGGCAGAGTTGTCGCTCTGTCTCTCATCTCTCTCTCAGTCTCTCAGAGAGCCAGCATTGCTTGCCATACTGTATCTCTCTTGCTTTCTGTCTTTCTGGCTGGCTAGGCAAAGCTGGCTCTCTGTGTCTCTCTCTCTCTGTCTGTCCGTGTCTAAGAGAGCCAGCCTTGCCTTACCAATCTGTGTCTCTCTTGCTGTCTGTTTCTCTCTCTCTGGCAAGACAAGGCTGGCTCTCTCTCTCTCTTTCTGTGTCTGTATGTCTCTCACTCTAAGGCAAGGCAAGGTTAGCTCTCTGACTCTCACTCTGTCTGTCTGTCTCTAAGGCAATGCAGGGCTGGCACTCTCTGTGTGTGTGTGTGTGTGTCTGTCTGTCTCTCAGAGAGCCAGTCTTGCCTTGCCAATCTGTGTCACTCTCGCTGTCTGTCTCTCTGGCAAGCCAAGGTGTCTCTCTGTCTCTATATATGGCAAGGCAAGGCTGGCTCCTGTCTCTCTCTCTGGCAAGGCAAGGCTGGCTCTCTGACTCTCTCTCTGACAAGACAAGGCTGGCTCTTTCTCTCTCTCTGGCAAGGCAAGGCTGGTTCTCTGTCTGTCTCTCTCTGTCTGTCGTTTTCTCAGACATACAGCCTTGCATTGCCAATCTGTTTCTCTCTCGCTGTCTGTCTCTCTCTCTGGCAAGCCTGGCTCTCTGTCTCTCTCTTTGGCAAAGCAAGGATGGCGCTGTGGTAATCTCTCTGGCATTGCAAGCCTGGCTCTCAGACTCTCACTTTGTCTGTCTGTCTCTCTCAGAGAGCCAGCCTTGCCTTGCCAATCTGTGTCTCTCTCGATGGCTGCATCTCTCACTGGTAAGGCAAGCCTGGCTCGCTCTCTCTCTGGCAAGGCAAGGCTGGCTCTCAGTCTCTCTCTCTGGCAAGGCAAGGCTGCTCTCTGTCTCTCTCTCTGGCATGGCAAGGCTGGCTCTCTGTCACTCACTCTATCTGTATGTCTCTCAGAGAGCCAGCCTTGCCTTGCCAATATGTGTCTCTCTCTGTCTGTCTGTCTGTCTCTAAGGCAAGGCAAAGCTGGCTCTCTGTCTTTCTTTCTGGCAAGGCAAGGCTGGCTCTATGTCTCTCACTCTGTCTGTATGTCTCTCAGACAGCCAGCCTTGCCTTGCAAATCTGTGTCCCACTTGCTGTCTGTCTTTCTCTCTGGCAAGGTAAGGCTGGCTCTCTGACTCTCTCTCTGGCAAGGCAAGGCTGGCTCTCTGTTTCTCACTCTGTCTCAGAGAGCCAGCATTGCCTTGCCAATCTCTCTCTGTCTCACTGTCTTTCTCAGGCAAAGGCAATGCTGTCTCTCTTGCTCTCTCTCTCTCTGTCTGTTTGTCTCTCTCTCAGAAAGCCAGCCTTGCGTTGCCAATCTGTGTTTCTCTCGCTGTCTTTCTGCCTGGAAAGGCAAGGCTGGCTCTCTGTCTCTACATCTGGCAAGGCAAGGCTGGCTCTTTGACTATCACTCTGTCTGTCTCTGGCTCTCTCTCTCAGCAATGCAAGGCTGGCTCTCTGTCTCTCTGGCTCTCTCTCTGTCTGTTTGTCTCTCTCTCAGAGAGCCAGCCTTGCCTTGCCAATCTGTGTTTCCCTCGCTGTCATTCTCTCTCTGGCAAGGCAAGGCTGGATCTCTGGCTCTATCTCTAGCAAGCAAGGCTGGCTCTCTGTCACTCACACTGGCATGGCAAGGCTGGCTCTCTGTCTTTTCTCTCCCTGTCTGTCAGTCTCTCAGGAGCCAGCCTAGACTTGGAAATCTGTGTCTCTCTTGCTGTCTGTCTGTCTGGCGGGCAAGGCAAGGGTTCTCTCTGTCTGTCTCTCTGGCAAGGCAAGGCTGGTTCTCTTTCTCTCTCTCTGGCAAGGCAAGGCTGGCTCTCTCTCTCTCTCTTGCTGTCTCTCACTCTAAGGCATGGCAAGGATAGCTCTCTTACTCTCACTCTGTCTGTCTGTCTCTCAGAGAGCCAGCCTTGCCTTGACAATCTGTGTCTCTCTCGCTGTCTGTCTCTCTGGGAAGGCAAGGCTGGCTCTCTGTCTCTATCTCTGGCAAGGCAAGTCTGGCTCTCTGCCTCTCTATCTGTCTCTATGGCAAGGCAAGGCTGGCTCGCTGTGTCTCTCTCTCTCTCGGTCTGTCACTCAGAGTTCCAGCCTTGCCTTGCAATCTGTGTCTCTCTTGCTGTCAGTCTCTCTCTCTCTGGCAAGGCAAGGCTGGCTCTATGACTCTCACTCTGTCTGTCTGTCTCTCAGAGAGCCAGCCTTGCCTTGCCAATCTGTGTCTCTCTCACTTTCCATCTCTCTCTCACGCAAGGCAAGGCTGGCTCTCTGACTCTCACTCCATCTGTCTATCTGACTCTCTCTAAGGCAAGGCAAAGCTGGTTCTCTGTCTCTCTGTCTGTCTGTCTGTGTCTAAGACAGCCAGGCTTGCCTTGCCAATCTGTGTCTCTCTTGCTGTCTGTCTCTAACTAGCAAGACAATGCTGGCACTCTGCTCTCTCTCTGGCAAGGCAAGGCTGGCTCTCTGTCTCTCAGTCTTTCGGTAGTCTGTTTGTCTCTAAGGCAAGGCAGGGCTGGCTCTCTGTCTCTCTCTCTCTCTGTGTATATCTGTCTCTCAGAGTCAACCCTGCCTTGCCTTCTGTGTCTTTCACTCTGTCTGTATGTCTATCTCTAAGGCAAGGCAAGGCTGGATCTCTGTCTCTCTCTCTGTTTGTCTGTCTGTCTCTCAGAGAGCCACCCTTGTCTTGCCAATCTGTGTGTCTCTTGCTATCTGTCTCTCTCTGGCAAGGCAAGGCTGGCTCTCTGTCTGTCTCTCTAGCAAGGCAAGGATGGCTCTCTGTCTCTCACTCTGTCTGTCTGTCTCTGAGGCAAGGCAGAGTTGTCGCTCTGTCTCTCATCTCTCTCTCTGTCTCTCAGAGAGCCAGCATTGCTTGCCATACTGTATCTCTCTTGCTTTCTGTCTTTCTGGCTGGCTAGGCAAAGCTGGCTCTCTGTGTCTCTCTCTCTCTGTCTGTCCGTGTCTAAGAGAGCCAGCCTTGCCTTACCAATCTGTGTCTCTCTTGCTGTCTGTTTCTCTCTCTCTGGCAAGACAAGGCTGGCTCTCTCTCTCTCTTTCTGTGTCTGTATGTCTCTCACTCTAAGGCAAGGCAAGGTTAGCTCTCTGTCTCTCACTCTGTCTGTCTGTCTCTAAGGCAATGCAGGGCTGGCACTCTCTGTGTGTGTGTGTGTGTCTGTCTGTCTCTCAGAGAGCCAGTCTTGCCTTGCCAATCTGTGTCACTCTCGCTGTCTGTCTGTCTCTCTGGCAAGCCAAGGTGTCTCTCTGTCTCTATATATGGCAAGGCAAGGCTGGCTCCTGTCTCTCTCTCTGGCAAGGCAAGGCTGGCTCTCTGACTCTCTCTCTGACAAGACAAGGCTGGCTCTCTTTCTCTCTCTCTGGCAAGGCAAGGCTGGTTCTCTGTCTGTCTCTCTCTGTCTGTCGTTTTCTCAGACATACAGCCTTGCATTGCCAATCTGTTTCTCTCTCGCTGTCTGTCTCTCTCTCTGGCAAGCCTGGCTCTCTGTCTCTCTCTTTGGCAAAGCAAGGATGGCGCTGTGGTAATCTCTCTGGCATTGCAAGCCTGGCTCTCAGACTCTCACTTTGTCTGTCTGTCTCTCTCAGAGAGCCAGCCTTGCCTTGCCAATCTGTGTCTCTCTCGATGGCTGCATCTCTCACTGGTAAGGCAAGCCTGGCTCTCTCTCTCTCTGGCAAGGCAAGGCTGGCTCTCAGTCTCTCTCTCTGGCAAGGCAAGGCTGCTCTCTGTCTCTCTCTCTGGCATGGCAAGGCTGGCTCTCTGTCACTCACTCTGTCTGTATGTCTCTCAGAGAGCCAGCCTTGCCTTGCCAATATGTGTCTCTCTCTGTCTGTCTGTCTCTAAGGCAAGGCAAAGCTGGCTCTCTGTCTTTCTTTCTGGCAAGGCAAGGCTGGCTCTATGTCTCTCACTCTGTCTGTATGTCTCTCAGACAGCCAGCCTTGCCTTGCAAATCTGTGTCCCACTTGCTGTCTGTCTTTCTCTCTGGCAAGGTAAGGCTGGCTCTCTGACTCTCTCTCTGGCAAGGCAAGGCTGGCTCTCTGTTTCTCACTCTGTCTGTCTGTCTCTAAGGCAAGGCAAGGCTGGATTTCTGTCTCTCTTCTCTCTGTCTCTCAGAGAGCCAGCCTTGCTTGCCAATCTGTGTCTCTCTCGCTGTCTATCTGTCTGTCTGGCAAGGCAAGGCTGCCTTTCTATCTCTATCTCTGGCAAGGCAAGGCTGCCTTTCTATCTCTATCTCTGTCAAGGCAAAGCTGGTTCTCTGTCTCTCACTCTGTCTTTTGTCTGTCTCTAAGTAAAGGCAAGGCTGGCTCTCTGTCTCTTTCTCAGAGAGCCTGCCTTGCCTTGACAATCTGTGTCTCTCTAGCTGCCTGTCTGTCTCTCTGGCAAGGCAAGGCTGGCTCTCTGTCTATCTCTCTCTCTGTATGTCTGTCTCTCAGAGAGCCAGCATTGCCTTGCCAATCTCTCTCTGTCTCACTGTCTTTCTCTGTCTCAGGCAAAGGCAATGATGTCTCTCTTGCTCTCTCTCTCTGTCTGTTTGTCTCTCTCTCAGAAAGCCAGCCTTGCGTTGCCAATCTGTGTTTCTCTCGCTGTCTTTCTGCCTGGAAAGGCAAGGCTGGCTCTCTGTCTCTACATCTGGCAAGGCAAGGCTGGCTCTTTGACTCTCACTCTGTCTGTCTCTGGCTCTCTCTCTAAGCAATGCAAGGCTGGCTCTCTGTCTCTCTGGCTCTCTCTCTGTCTGTTTGTTTCTCTCTCAGGAGCCAGCCTTGCCTTGCCAATCTGTGTTTCCCTCGATGTCATTCTCTCTCTGGCAAGGCAAGGCTGGATCTCTGGCTCTATCTCTAGCAAGCAAGGCTGGCTCTCTGTCACTCACACTGGCATGGCAAGGCTGGCTCTCTGTCTTTTCTCTCCCTGTCTGTCTGTCTCTCAAGAGCCAGCCTAGACTTGGAAATCTGTGTCTCTCTTGCTGTCTGTCTGGCGGGCAAGGCAAGGGTTCTCTCTGTCTGTCTCTCTGGCAAGGCAAGGCTGGTTCTCTTTCTCTCTCTCTGGCAAGGCAAGGCTGGCTCTCTCTCTCTCTCTTGCTGTCTCTCACTCTAAGGCATGGCAAGGATAGCTCTCTTACTCTCACTCTGTCTGTCTGTCTCTCAGAGAGCCAGCCTTGCCTTGACAATCTGTGTCTCTCTCGCTGTCTGCCTGTCTCTATCTCTGGCAAGGCAAGACTGGTAATCTGTCTCTCTCTCTGGCAAGGCAAGGCTGGCTCTCTGTCTCTCACTCTGTCTGTCTACTTTCTCTAAGGCAAGGCAAGGCTGGCTCTCGCTCTCTCTCTCTCTCTCTCTCTCTCTCTGTCTCTGTCTCTCAGAGAGCCAACATGGCCTTGCCAATCAGTGTCTCTCTTGCTGCCTGTCTTTCGGACTGGCAAGCAAAGTGGCTCTCTGTCTCTCTCTACTCTGTCTTCTCTCAGAGAGTCAGCCGTGCCTTGCCCATATGTGTCTCTCTCGCTGTCCTTTTGTCTGGCAGGCAATGCTGGCTCTCTGGCTTTATCTCTGGCAAGGCAAAACTGGCATTCTGACTCTCATTCTCTGTGCATCTCTGTGTCTCAGAGAGCCAGGCTTGCCTTGACAATCTGTGTCTCTCTCGCTGTCTGTCTCTCTGGGAAGGCAAGGCTGGCTCTCTGTCTCTATCTCTGGCAAGGCAAGTCTGGCTCTCTGCCTCTCTATCTGTCTCTATGGCAAGGCAAGGCTGGCTCGCTCTGTCTCTCTCTCTCTCGGTCTGTCACTCAGAGTTCCAGCCTTGCCTTGCAATCTGTGTCTCTCTTGCTGTCAGTCTCTCTCTCTCTGGCAAGGCAAGGCTGGCTCTATGACTCTCACTCTGTCTGTCTGTCTCTCAGAGAGCCAGCCTTGCCTTGCCAATCTGTGTCTCTCTCACTTTCCATCTCTCTCTCACGCAAGGCAAGGCTGGCTCTCTGACTCTCACTCCATCTGTCTATCTGACTCTCTCTAAGGCAAGGCAAAGCTGGTTCTCTGTCTCTCTGTCTCTCTGTCTGTCTGTGTCTAAGACAGCCAGGCTTGCCTTGCCAATCTGTGTCTCTCTTGCTGTCTGTCTCTAACTAGCAAGACAATGCTGGCACTCTGCTCTCTCTCTGGCAAGGCAAGGCTGGCTCTCTGTCTCTCAGTCTTTCGGTAGTCTGTCTCTAAGGCAAGGCAGGGCTGGCTCTCTGTCTCTCTCTCTCTCTGTGTATATCTGTCTCTCAGAGAGTCAACCCTGCCTTGCCTTCTGTGTCTTTCACTCTGTCTGTATGTCTATCTCTAAGGCAAGGCAAGGCTGGATCTCTGTCTCTCTCTCTGTTTGTCTGTCTGTCTCTCAGAGAGCCACCCTTGTCTTGCCAATCTGTGTGTCTCTTGCTATCTGTCTCTCTCTGGCAAGGCAAGGCTGGCTCTCTGTCTGTCTCTCTAGCAAGGCAAGGATGGCTCTCTGTCTCTCACTCTGTCTGTCTGTCTCTGAGGCAAGGCAGAGTTGTCGCTCTGTCTCTCATCTCTCTCTCAGTCTCTCAGAGAGCCAGCATTGCTTGCCATACTGTATCTCTCTTGCTTTCTGTCTTTCTGGCTGGCTAGGCAAAGCTGGCTCTCTGTGTCTCTCTCTCTCTGTCTGTCCGTGTCTAAGAGAGCCAGCCTTGCCTTACCAATCTGTGTCTCTCTTGCTGTCTGTTTCTCTCTCTCTGGTAAGACAAGGCTGGCTCTCTCTCTCTCTTTCTGTGTCTGTATGTCTCTCACTCTAAGGCAAGGCAAGGTTAGCTCTCTGTCTCTCACTCTGTCTGTCTGTCTCTAAGGCAATGCAGGGCTGGCACTCTCTGTGTGTGTGTGTGTGTCTGTCTGTCTGTCTCTCAGAGAGCCAGTCTTGCCTTGCCAATCTGTGTCACTCTCGCTGTCTGTCTGTCTCTCTGGCAAGCCAAGGTGTCTCTCTGTCTCTATATATGGCAAGGCAAGGCTGGCTCCTGTCTCTCTCTCTGGCAAGGCAAGGCTGGCTCTCTGACTCTCTCTCTGACAAGACAAGGCTGGCTCTCTTTCTCTCTCTCTGGCAAGGCAAGGCTGGTTCTCTGTCTGTCTCTCTCTGTCTGTCGTTTTCTCAGACATACAGCCTTGCATTGCCAATCTGTTTCTCTCTCGCTGTCTGTCTCTCTCTCTGGCAAGCCTGGCTCTCTGTCTCTCTCTTTGGCAAAGCAAGGATGGCGCTGTGGTAATCTCCCTGGCATTGCAAGCCTGGCTCTCAGACTCTCACTTTGTCTGTCTGTCTCTCTCAGAGAGCCAGCCTTGCCTTGCCAATCTGTGTCTCTCTCGATGGCTGCATCTCTCACTGGTAAGGCAAGCCTGGCTCTCTCTCTCTCTGGCAAGGCAAGGCTGGCTCTCAGTCTCTCTCTCTGGCAAGGCAAGGCTGCTCTCTGTCTCTCTCTCTGGCATGGCAAGGCTGGCTCTCTGTCACTCACTCTGTCTGTATGTCTCTCAGAGAGCCAGCCTTGCCTTGCCAATATGTGTCTCTCTCTGTCTGTCTGTCTGTCTGTCTCTAAGGCAAGGCAAAGCTGGCTCTCTGTCTTTCTTTCTGGCAAGGCAAGGCTGGCTCTATGTCTCTCACTCTGTCTGTATGTCTCTCAGACAGCCAGCCTTGCCTTGCAAATCTGTGTCCCACTTGCTGTCTGTCTTTCTCTCTGGCAAGGTAAGGCTGGCTCTCTGACTCTCTCTCTGGCAAGGCAAGGCTGGCTCTCTGTTTCTCACTCTGTCTGTCTGTCTCTAAGGCAAGGCAAGGCTGGATTTCTGTCTCTCTTCTCTCTGTCTCTCAGAGAGCCAGCCTTGCTTGCCAATCTGTGTCTCTCTCGCTGTCTATCTGTCTGTCTGGCAAGGCAAGGCTGCCTTTCTATCTCTATCTCTGGCAAGGCAAGGCTGCCTTTCTATCTCTATCTCTGTCAAGGCAAAGCTGGTTCTCTGTCTCTCACTCTGTCTTTTGTCTGTCTCTAAGTAAAGGCAAGGCTGGCTCTCTGTCTCTTTCTCAGAGAGCCTGCCTTGCCTTGACAATCTGTGTCTCTCTAGCTGCCTGTCTGTCTCTCTGGCAAGGCAAGGCTGGCTCTCTGTCTATCTCTCTCTCTGTATGTCTGTCTCTCAGAGAGCCAGCATTGCCTTGCCAATCTCTCTCTGTCTCACTGTCTTTCTCTGTCTCAGGCAAAGGCAATGCTGTCTCTCTTGCTCTCTCTCTGTCTGTTTGTCTCTCTCTCAGAAAGCCAGCCTTGCGTTGCCAATCTGTGTTTCTCTCGCTGTCTTTCTGCCTGGAAAGGCAAGGCTGGCTCTCTGTCTCTACATCTGGCAAGGCAAGGCTGGCTCTTTGACTCTCACTCTGTCTGTCTCTGGCTCTCTCTCTCAGCAATGCAAGGCTGGCTCTCTGTCTCTCTGGCTCTCTCTCTGTCTGTTTGTCTCTCTCTCAGAGAGCCAGCCTTGCCTTGCCAATCTGTGTTTCCCTCGCTGTCATTCTCTCTCTGGCAAGGCAAGGCTGGATCTCTGGCTCTATCTCTAGCAAGCAAGGCTGGCTCTCTGTCACTCACACTGGCATGGCAAGGCTGGCTCTCTGTCTTTTCTCTCCCTGTCTGTCAGTCTCTCAGGAGCCAGCCTAGACTTGGAAATCTGTGTCTCTCTTGCTGTCTGTCTGTCTGGCGGGCAAGGCAAGGGTTCTCTCTGTCTGTCTCTCTGGCAAGGCAAGGCTGGTTCTCTTTCTCTCTCTCTGGCAAGGCAAGGCTGGCTCTCTCTCTCTCTCTTGCTGTCTCTCACTCTAAGGCATGGCAAGGATAGCTCTCTTACTCTCACTCTGTCTGTCTGTCTCTCAGAGAGCCAGCCTTGCCTTGACAATCTGTGTCTCTCTCGCTGTCTGTCTCTCTGGGAAGGCAAGGCTGGCTCTCTGTCTCTATCTCTGGCAAGGCAAGTCTGGCTCTCTGCCTCTCTATCTGTCTCTATGGCAAGGCAAGGCTGGCTCGCTCTGTCTCTCTCTCTCTCGGTCTGTCACTCAGAGTTCCAGCCTTGCCTTGCAATCTGTGTCTCTCTTGCTGTCAGTCTCTCTCTCTCTGGCAAGGCAAGGCTGGCTCTATGACTCTCACTCTGTCTGTCTGTCTCTCAGAGAGCCAGCCTTGCCTTGCCAATCTGTGTCTCTCTCACTTTCCATCTCTCTCTCACGCAAGGCAAGGCTGGCTCTCTGACTCTCACTCCATCTGTCTATCTGACTCTCTCTAAGGCAAGGCAAAGCTGGTTCTCTGTCTCTCTGTCTCTCTGTCTGTCTGTGTCTAAGACAGCCAGGCTTGCCTTGCCAATCTGTGTCTCTCTTGCTGTCTGTCTCTAACTAGCAAGACAATGCTGGCACTCTGCTCTCTCTCTGGCAAGGCAAGGCTGGCTCTCTGTCTCTCAGTCTTTCGGTAGTCTGTCTCTAAGGCAAGGCAGGGCTGGCTCTCTGTCTCTCTCTCTCTCTGTGTATATCTGTCTCTCAGAGAGTCAACCCTGCCTTGCCTTCTGTGTCTTTCACTCTGTCTGTATGTCTATCTCTAAGGCAAGGCAAGGCTGGATCTCTGTCTCTCTCTCTGTTTGTCTGTCTGTCTCTCAGAGAGCCACCCTTGTCTTGCCAATCTGTGTGTCTCTTGCTATCTGTCTCTCTCTGGCAAGGCAAGGCTGGCTCTCTGTCTGTCTCTCTAGCAAGGCAAGGATGGCTCTCTGTCTCTCACTCTGTCTGTCTGTCTCTGAGGCAAGGCAGAGTTGTCGCTCTGTCTCTCATCTCTCTCTCAGTCTCTCAGAGAGCCAGCATTGCTTGCCATACTGTATCTCTCTTGCTTTCTGTCTTTCTGGCTGGCTAGGCAAAGCTGGCTCTCTGTGTCTCTCTCTCTCTGTCTGTCCGTGTCTAAGAGAGCCAGCCTTGCCTTACCAATCTGTGTCTCTCTTGCTGTCTGTTTCTCTCTCTCTGGTAAGACAAGGCTGGCTCTCTCTCTCTCTTTCTGTGTCTGTATGTCTCTCACTCTAAGGCAAGGCAAGGTTAGCTCTCTGTCTCTCACTCTGTCTGTCTGTCTCTAAGGCAATGCAGGGCTGGCACTCTCTCTGTGTGTGTGTGTGTCTGTCTGTCTGTCTCTCAGAGAGCCAGTCTTGCCTTGCCAATCTGTGTCACTCTCGCTGTCTGTCTGTCTCTCTGGCAAGCCAAGGTGTCTCTCTGTCTCTATATATGGCAAGGCAAGGCTGGCTCCTGTCTCTCTCTCTGGCAAGGCAAGGCTGGCTCTCTGACTCTCTCTCTGACAAGACAAGGCTGGCTCTCTTTCTCTCTCTCTGGCAAGGCAAGGCTGGTTCTCTGTCTGTCTCTCTCTGTCTGTCGTTTTCTCAGACATACAGCCTTGCATTGCCAATCTGTTTCTCTCTCGCTGTCTGTCTCTCTCTCTGGCAAGCCTGGCTCTCTGTCTCTCTCTTTGGCAAAGCAAGGATGGCGCTGTGGTAATCTCCCTGGCATTGCAAGCCTGGCTCTCAGACTCTCACTTTGTCTGTCTGTCTCTCTCAGAGAGCCAGCCTTGCCTTGCCAATCTGTGTCTCTCTCGATGGCTGCATCTCTCACTGGTAAGGCAAGCCTGGCTCTCTCTCTCTCTGGCAAGGCAAGGCTGGCTCTCAGTCTCTCTCTCTGGCAAGGCAAGGCTGCTCTCTGTCTCTCTCTCTGGCATGGCAAGGCTGGCTCTCTGTCACTCACTCTGTCTGTATGTCTCTCAGAGAGCCAGCCTTGCCTTGCCAATATGTGTCTCTCTCTGTCTGTCTGTCTGTCTGTCTCTAAGGCAAGGCAAAGCTGGCTCTCTGTCTTTCTTTCTGGCAAGGCAAGGCTGGCTCTATGTCTCTCACTCTGTCTGTATGTCTCTCAGACAGCCAGCCTTGCCTTGCAAATCTGTGTCCCACTTGCTGTCTGTCTTTCTCTCTGGCAAGGTAAGGCTGGCTCTCTGACTCTCTCTCTGGCAAGGCAAGGCTGGCTCTCTGTTTCTCACTCTGTCTGTCTGTCTCTAAGGCAAGGCAAGGCTGGATTTCTGTCTCTCTTCTCTCTGTCTCTCAGAGAGCCAGCCTTGCTTGCCAATCTGTGTCTCTCTCGCTGTCTATCTGTCTGTCTGGCAAGGCAAGGCTGCCTTTCTATCTCTATCTCTGGCAAGGCAAGGCTGCCTTTCTATCTCTATCTCTGTCAAGGCAAAGCTGGTTCTCTGTCTCTCACTCTGTCTTTTGTCTGTCTCTAAGTAAAGGCAAGGCTGGCTCTCTGTCTCTTTCTCAGAGAGCCTGCCTTGCCTTGACAATCTGTGTCTCTCTAGCTGCCTGTCTGTCTCTCTGGCAAGGCAAGGCTGGCTCTCTGTCTATCTCTCTCTCTGTATGTCTGTCTCTCAGAGAGCCAGCATTGCCTTGCCAATCTCTCTCTGTCTCACTGTCTTTCTCTGTCTCAGGCAAAGGCAATGCTGTCTCTCTTGCTCTCTCTCTGTCTGTTTGTCTCTCTCTCAGAAAGCCAGCCTTGCGTTGCCAATCTGTGTTTCTCTCGCTGTCTTTCTGCCTGGAAAGGCAAGGCTGGCTCTCTGTCTCTACATCTGGCAAGGCAAGGCTGGCTCTTTGACTCTCACTCTGTCTGTCTCTGGCTCTCTCTCTCAGCAATGCAAGGCTGGCTCTCTGTCTCTCTGGCTCTCTCTCTGTCTGTTTGTCTCTCTCTCAGAGAGCCAGCCTTGCCTTGCCAATCTGTGTTTCCCTCGCTGTCATTCTCTCTCTGGCAAGGCAAGGCTGGATCTCTGGCTCTATCTCTAGCAAGCAAGGCTGGCTCTCTGTCACTCACACTGGCATGGCAAGGCTGGCTCTCTGTCTTTTCTCTCCCTGTCTGTCAGTCTCTCAAGAGCCAGCCTAGACTTGGAAATCTGTGTCTCTCTTGCTGTCTGTCTGTCTGGCGGGCAAGGCAAGGGTTCTCTCTGTCTGTCTCTCTGGCAAGGCAAGGCTGGTTCTCTTTCTCTCTCTCTGGCAAGGCAAGGCTGGCTCTCTCTCTCTCTCTTGCTGTCTCTCACTCTAAGGCATGGCAAGGATAGCTCTCTTACTCTCACTCTGTCTGTCTGTCTCTCAGAGAGCCAGCCTTGCCTTGACAATCTGTGTCTCTCTCGCTGTCTGTCTCTCTGGGAAGGCAAGGCTGGCTCTCTGTCTCTATCTCTGGCAAGGCAAGTCTGGCTCTCTGCCTCTCTATCTGTCTCTATGGCAAGGCAAGGCTGGCTCGCTCTGTCTCTCTCTCTCTCGGTCTGTCACTCAGAGTTCCAGCCTTGCCTTGCAATCTGTGTCTCTCTTGCTGTCAGTCTCTCTCTCTCTGGCAAGGCAAGGCTGGCTCTATGACTCTCACTCTGTCTGTCTGTCTCTCAGAGAGCCAGCCTTGCCTTGCCAATCTGTGTCTCTCTCACTTTCCATCTCTCTCTCACGCAAGGCAAGGCTGGCTCTCTGACTCTCACTCCATCTGTCTATCTGACTCTCTCTAAGGCAAGGCAAAGCTGGTTCTCTGTCTCTCTGTCTCTCTGTCTGTCTGTGTCTAAGACAGCCAGGCTTGCCTTGCCAATCTGTGTCTCTCTTGCTGTCTGTCTCTAACTAGCAAGACAATGCTGGCACTCTGCTCTCTCTCTGGCAAGGCAAGGCTGGCTCTCTGTCTCTCAGTCTTTCGGTAGTCTGTCTCTAAGGCAAGGCAGGGCTGGCTCTCTGTCTCTCTCTCTCTCTGTGTATATCTGTCTCTCAGAGAGTCAACCCTGCCTTGCCTTCTGTGTCTTTCACTCTGTCTGTATGTCTATCTCTAAGGCAAGGCAAGGCTGGATCTCTGTCTCTCTCTCTGTTTGTCTGTCTGTCTCTCAGAGAGCCACCCTTGTCTTGCCAATCTGTGTGTCTCTTGCTATCTGTCTCTCTCTGGCAAGGCAAGGCTGGCTCTCTGTCTGTCTCTCTAGCAAGGCAAGGATGGCTCTCTGTCTCTCACTCTGTCTGTCTGTCTCTGAGGCAAGGCAGAGTTGTCGCTCTGTCTCTCATCTCTCTCTCAGTCTCTCAGAGAGCCAGCATTGCTTGCCATACTGTATCTCTCTTGCTTTCTGTCTTTCTGGCTGGCTAGGCAAAGCTGGCTCTCTGTGTCTCTCTCTCTCTGTCTGTCCGTGTCTAAGAGAGCCAGCCTTGCCTTACCAATCTGTGTCTCTCTTGCTGTCTGTTTCTCTCTCTCTGGTAAGACAAGGCTGGCTCTCTCTCTCTCTTTCTGTGTCTGTATGTCTCTCACTCTAAGGCAAGGCAAGGTTAGCTCTCTGTCTCTCACTCTGTCTGTCTGTCTCTAAGGCAATGCAGGGCTGGCACTCTCTGTGTGTGTGTGTGTGTCTGTCTGTCTGTCTCTCAGAGAGCCAGTCTTGCCTTGCCAATCTGTGTCACTCTCGCTGTCTGTCTGTCTCTCTGGCAAGCCAAGGTGTCTCTCTGTCTCTATATATGGCAAGGCAAGGCTGGCTCCTGTCTCTCTCTCTGGCAAGGCAAGGCTGGCTCTCTGACTCTCTCTCTGACAAGACAAGGCTGGCTCTCTTTCTCTCTCTCTGGCAAGGCAAGGCTGGTTCTCTGTCTGTCTCTCTCTGTCTGTCGTTTTCTCAGACATACAGCCTTGCATTGCCAATCTGTTTCTCTCTCGCTGTCTGTCTCTCTCTCTGGCAAGCCTGGCTCTCTGTCTCTCTCTTTGGCAAAGCAAGGATGGCGCTGTGGTAATCTCCCTGGCATTGCAAGCCTGGCTCTCAGACTCTCACTTTGTCTGTCTGTCTCTCTCAGAGAGCCAGCCTTGCCTTGCCAATCTGTGTCTCTCTCGATGGCTGCATCTCTCACTGGTAAGGCAAGCCTGGCTCTCTCTCTCTCTGGCAAGGCAAGGCTGGCTCTCAGTCTCTCTCTCTGGCAAGGCAAGGCTGCTCTCTGTCTCTCTCTCTGGCATGGCAAGGCTGGCTCTCTGTCACTCACTCTGTCTGTATGTCTCTCAGAGAGCCAGCCTTGCCTTGCCAATATGTGTCTCTCTCTGTCTGTCTGTCTGTCTGTCTCTAAGGCAAGGCAAAGCTGGCTCTCTGTCTTTCTTTCTGGCAAGGCAAGGCTGGCTCTATGTCTCTCACTCTGTCTGTATGTCTCTCAGACAGCCAGCCTTGCCTTGCAAATCTGTGTCCCACTTGCTGTCTGTCTTTCTCTCTGGCAAGGTAAGGCTGGCTCTCTGACTCTCTCTCTGGCAAGGCAAGGCTGGCTCTCTGTTTCTCACTCTGTCTGTCTGTCTCTAAGGCAAGGCAAGGCTGGATTTCTGTCTCTCTTCTCTCTGTCTCTCAGAGAGCCAGCCTTGCTTGCCAATCTGTGTCTCTCTCGCTGTCTATCTGTCTGTCTGGCAAGGCAAGGCTGCCTTTCTATCTCTATCTCTGGCAAGGCAAGGCTGCCTTTCTATCTCTATCTCTGTCAAGGCAAAGCTGGTTCTCTGTCTCTCACTCTGTCTTTTGTCTGTCTCTAAGTAAAGGCAAGGCTGGCTCTCTGTCTCTTTCTCAGAGAGCCTGCCTTGCCTTGACAATCTGTGTCTCTCTAGCTGCCTGTCTGTCTCTCTGGCAAGGCAAGGCTGGCTCTCTGTCTATCTCTCTCTCTGTATGTCTGTCTCTCAGAGAGCCAGCATTGCCTTGCCAATCTCTCTCTGTCTCACTGTCTTTCTCTGTCTCAGGCAAAGGCAATGCTGTCTCTCTTGCTCTCTCTCTCTCTGTCTGTTTGTCTCTCTCTCAGAAAGCCAGCCTTGCGTTGCCAATCTGTGTTTCTCTCGCTGTCTTTCTGCCTGGAAAGGCAAGGCTGGCTCTCTGTCTCTACATCTGGCAAGGCAAGGCTGGCTCTTTGACTCTCACTCTGTCTGTCTCTGGCTCTCTCTCTCAGCAATGCAAGGCTGGCTCTCTGTCTCTCTGGCTCTCTCTCTGTCTGTTTGTCTCTCTCTCAGAGAGCCAGCCTTGCCTTGCCAATCTGTGTTTCCCTCGCTGTCATTCTCTCTCTGGCAAGGCAAGGCTGGATCTCTGGCTCTATCTCTAGCAAGCAAGGCTGGCTCTCTGTCACTCACACTGGCATGGCAAGGCTGGCTCTCTGTCTTTTCTCTCCCTGTCTGTCAGTCTCTCAGGAGCCAGCCTAGACTTGGAAATCTGTGTCTCTCTTGCTGTCTGTCTGTCTGGCGGGCAAGGCAAGGGTTCTCTCTGTCTGTCTCTCTGGCAAGGCAAGGCTGGTTCTCTTTCTCTCTCTCTGGCAAGGCAAGGCTGGCTCTCTCTCTCTCTCTTGCTGACTCTCACTCTAAGGCATGGCAAGGATAGCTCTCTTACTCTCACTCTGTCTGTCTGTCTCTCAGAGAGCCAGCCTTGCCTTGACAATCTGTGTCTCTCTCGCTGTCTGCCTGTCTCTATCTCTGGCAAGGCAAGACTGGTAATCTGTCTCTCTCTCTGGCAAGGCAAGGCTGGCTCTCTGTCTCTCACTCTGTCTGTCTACTTTCTCTAAGGCAAGGCAAGGCTGGCTCTCGCTCTCTCTCTCTCTCTCTCTCTCTGTCTCTGTCTCTCAGAGAGCCAACATGGCCTTGCCAATCAGTGTCTCTCTTGCTGCCTGTCTTTCGGACTGGCAAGCAAAGTGGCTCTCTGTCTCTCTCTACTCTGTCTTCTCTCAGAGAGTCAGCCGTGCCTTGCGCATATGTGTCTCTCTCGCTGTCCTTTTGTCTGGCAGGCAATGCTGGCTCTCTGGCTTTATCTCTGGCAAGGCAAAACTGGCATTCTGACTCTCATTCTCTGTGCATCTCTGTGTCTCAGAGAGCCAGGCTTGCCTTGACAATCTGTGTCTCTCTCGCTGTCTGTCTCTCTGGGAAGGCAAGGCTGGCTCTCTGTCTCTATCTCTGGCAAGGCAAGTCTGGCTCTCTGCCTCTCTATCTGTCTCTATGGCAAGGCAAGGTTGGCTCGCTGTGTCTCTCTCTCTCGGTCTGTCACTCAGAGTTCCAGCCTTGCCTTGCAATCTGTGTCTCTCTTGCTGTCAGTCTCTCTCTGGCAAGGCAAGGCTGGTTCTATGACTCTCACTCTGTCTGTCTGTCTCTCAGAGAGCCAGCCTTGCCTTGCCAATCTGTGTCTCTCTTGCTATCTGTCTCTCTCTGGCAAGGCAAGGCTGGCTCTCTGTCTGTCTCTCTAGCAAGGCAAGGATGGCTCTCTGTCTCTCACTCTGTCTGTCTGTCTCTGAGGCAAGGCAGAGTTGTCGCTCTGTCTCTCATCTCTCTCTCTGTCTCTCAGAGAGCCAGCATTGCTTGCCATACTGTATCTCTCTTGCTTTCTGTCTTTCTGGCTGGCTAGGCAAAGCTGGCTCTCTGTGTCTCTCTCTCTCTGTCTGTCCGTGTCTAAGAGAGCCAGCCTTGCCTTACCAATCTGTGTCTCTCTTGCTGTCTGTTTCTCTCTCTCTGGCAAGACAAGGCTGGCTCTCTCTCTCTCTTTCTGTGTCTGTATGTCTCTCACTCTAAGGCAAGGCAAGGTTAGCTCTCTGTCTCTCACTCTGTCTGTCTGTCTCTAAGGCAATGCAGGGCTGGCACTCTCTGTGTGTGTGTGTCTGTCTGTCTGTCTCTCAGAGAGCCAGTCTTGCCTTGCCAATCTGTGTCACTCTCGCTGTCTGTCTGTCTCTCTGGCAAGCCAAGGTGTCTCTCTGTCTCTATATATGGCAAGGCAAGGCTGGCTCCTGTCTCTCTCTCTGGCAAGGCAAGGCTGGCTCTCTGACTCTCTCTCTGACAAGACAAGGCTGGCTCTTTCTCTCTCTCTGGCAAGGCAAGGCTGGTTCTCTGTCTGTCTCTCTCTGTCTGTCGTTTTCTCAGACATACAGCCTTGCATTGCCAATCTGTTTCTCTCTCGCTGTCTGTCTCTCTCTCTGGCAAGCCTGGCTCTCTGTCTCTCTCTTTGGCAAAGCAAGGATGGCGCTGTGGTAATCTCTCTGGCATTGCAAGCCTGGCTCTCAGACTCTCACTTTGTCTGTCTGTCTCTCTCAGAGAGCCAGCCTTGCCTTGCCAATCTGTGTCTCTCTCGATGGCTGCATCTCTCACTGGTAAGGCAAGCCTGGCTCTCTCTCTCTCTGGCAAGGCAAGGCTGGCTCTCAGTCTCTCTCTCTGGCAAGGCAAGGCTGCTCTCTGTCTCTCTCTCTGGCATGGCAAGGCTGGCTCTCTGTCACTCACTCTGTCTGTATGTCTCTCAGAGAGCCAGCCTTGCCTTGCCAATATGTGTCTCTCTCTGTCTGTCTGTCTCTAAGGCAAGGCAAAGCTGGCTCTCTGTCTTTCTTTCTGGCAAGGCAAGGCTGGCTCTATGTCTCTCACTCTGTCTGTATGTCTCTCAGACAGCCAGCCTTGCCTTGCAAATCTGTGTCCCACTTGCTGTCTGTCTTTCTCTCTGGCAAGGTAAGGCTGGCTCTCTGACTCTCTCTCTGGCAAGGCAAGGCTGGCTCTCTGTTTCTCACTCTGTCTGTCTGTCTCTAAGGCAAGGCAAGGCTGGATTTCTGTCTCTCTTCTCTCTGTCTCTCAGAGAGCCAGCCTTGCTTGCCAATCTGTGTCTCTCTCGCTGTCTATCTGTCTGTCTGGCAAGGCAAGGCTGCCTTTCTATCTCTATCTCTGGCAAGGCAAGGCTGCCTTTCTATCTCTATCTCTGTCAAGGCAAAGCTGGTTCTCTGTCTCTCACTCTGTCTTTTGTCTGTCTCTAAGTAAAGGCAAGGCTGGCTCTCTGTCTCTTTCTCAGAGAGCCTGCCTTGCCTTGACAATCTGTGTCTCTCTAGCTGCCTGTCTGTCTCTCTGGCAAGGCAAGGCTGGCTCTCTGTCTATCTCTCTCTCTGTATGTCTGTCTCTCAGAGAGCCAGCCTTGCCTTGCCAATCTCTCTCTGTCTCACTGTCTTTCTCTGTCTCAGGCAAAGGCAATGATGTCTCTCTTGCTCTCTCTCTCTGTCTGTTTGTCTCTCTCTCAGAAAGCCAGCCTTGCGTTGCCAATCTGTGTTTCTCTCGCTGTCTTTCTGCCTGGAAAGGCAAGGCTGGCTCTCTGTCTCTACATCTGGCAAGGCAAGGCTGGCTCTTTGACTCTCACTCTGTCTGTCTCTGGCTCTCTCTCTAAGCAATGCAAGGCTGGCTCTCTGTCTCTCTGGCTCTCTCTCTGTCTGTTTGTCTCTCTCTCAGAGAGCCAGCCTTGCCTTGCCAATCTGTGTTTCCCTCGCTGTCATTCTCTCTCTGGCAAGGCAAGGCTGGATCTCTGGCTCTATCTCTAGCAAGCAAGGCTGGCTCTCTGTCACTCACACTGGCATGGCAAGGCTGGCTCTCTGTCTTTTCTCTCCCTGTCTGTCTGTCTCTCAAGAGCCAGCCTAGACTTGGAAATCTGTGTCTCTCTTGCTGTCTGTCTGGCGGGCAAGGCAAGGGTTCTCTCTGTCTGTCTCTCTGGCAAGGCAAGGCTGGTTCTCTTTCTCTCTCTCTGGCAAGGCAAGGCTGGCTCTCTCTCTCTCTCTTGCTGTCTCTCACTCTAAGGCATGGCAAGGATAGCTCTCTTACTCTCACTCTGTCTGTCTGTCTCTCAGAGAGCCAGCCTTGCCTTGACAATCTGTGTCTCTCTCGCTGTCTGCCTGTCTCTATCTCTGGCAAGGCAAGACTGGTAATCTGTCTCTCTCTCTGGCAAGGCAAGGCTGGCTCTCTGTCTCTCACTCTGTCTGTCTACTTTCTCTAAGGCAAGGCAAGGCTGGCTCTCGCTCTCTCTCTCTCTCTCTCTCTCTCTCTCTCTGTCTCTGTCTCTCAGAGAGCCAACATGGCCTTGCCAATCAGTGTCTCTCTTGCTGCCTGTCTTTCGGACTGGCAAGCAAAGTGGCTCTCTGTCTCTCTCTACTCTGTCTTCTCTCAGAGAGTCAGCCGTGCCTTGCCCATATGTGTCTCTCTCGCTGTCCTTTTGTCTGGCAGGCAATGCTGGCTCTCTGGCGTTATCTCTGGCAAGGCAAAACTGGCATTCTGACTCTCATTCTCTGTGCATCTCTGTGTCTCAGAGAGCCAGGCTTGCCTTGACAATCTGTGTCTCTCTCGCTGTCTGTCTCTCTGGGAAGGCAAGGCTGGCTCTCTGTCTCTATCTCTGGCAAGGCAAGTCTGGCTCTCTGCCTCTCTATCTGTCTCTATGGCAAGGCAAGGCTGGCTCGCTGTGTCTCTCTCTCTCGGTCTGTCACTCAGAGTTCCAGCCTTGCCTTGCAATCTGTGTCTCTCTTGCTGTCAGTCTCTCTCTCTCTGGCAAGGCAAGGCTGGCTCTATGACTCTCACTCTGTCTGTCTGTCTCTCAGAGAGCCAGCCTTGCCTTGCCAATCTGTGTCTCTCTCACTTTCCATCTCTCTCTCACGCAAGGCAAGGCTGGCTCTCTGACTCTCACTCCATCTGTCTATCTGACTCTCTCTAAGGCAAGGCAAAGCTGGTTCTCTGTCTCTCTGTCTCTCTGTCTGTCTGTGTCTAAGACAGCCAGGCTTGCCTTGCCAATCTGTGTCTCTCTTGCTGTCTGTCTCTAACTAGCAAGACAATGCTGGCACTCTGCTCTCTCTCTGGCAAGGCAAGGCTGGCTCTCTGTCTCTCAGTCTTTCGGTAGTCTGTCTCTAAGGCAAGGCAGGGCTGGCTCTCTGTCTCTCTCTCTCTCTGTGTATATCTGTCTCTCAGAGAGTCAACCCTGCCTTGCCTTCTGTGTCTTTCACTCTGTCTGTATGTCTATCTCTAAGGCAAGGCAAGGCTGGATCTCTGTCTCTCTCTCTGTTTGTCTGTCTGTCTCTCAGAGAGCCACCCTTGTCTTGCCAATCTGTGTGTCTCTTGCTATCTGTCTCTCTCTGGCAAGGCAAGGCTGGCTCTCTGTCTGTCTCTCTAGCAAGGCAAGGATGGCTCTCTGTCTCTCACTCTGTCTGTCTGTCTCTGAGGCAAGGCAGAGTTGTCGCTCTGTCTCTCATCTCTCTCTCTGTCTCTCAGAGAGCCAGCATTGCTTGCCATACTGTATCTCTCTTGCTTTCTGTCTTTCTGGCTGGCTAGGCAAAGCTGGCTCTCTGTGTCTCTCTCTCTCTGTCTGTCCGTGTCTAAGAGAGCCAGCCTTGCCTTACCAATCTGTGTCTCTCTTGCTGTCTGTTTCTCTCTCTCTGGTAAGACAAGGCTGGCTCTCTCTCTCTCTTTCTGTGTCTGTATGTCTCTCACTCTAAGGCAAGGCAAGGTTAGCTCTCTGTCTCTCACTCTGTCTGTCTGTCTCTAAGGCAATGCAGGGCTGGCACTCTCTGTGTGTGTGTGTGTGTCTGTCTGTCTGTCTCTCAGAGAGCCAGTCTTGCCTTGCCAATCTGTGTCACTCTCGCTGTCTGTCTGTCTCTCTGGCAAGCCAAGGTGTCTCTCTGTCTCTATATATGGCAAGGCAAGGCTGGCTCCTGTCTCTCTCTCTGGCAAGGCAAGGCTGGCTCTCTGACTCTCTCTCTGACAAGACAAGGCTGGCTCTTTCTCTCTCTCTGGCAAGGCAAGGCTGGTTCTCTGTCTGTCTCTCTCTGTCTGTCGTTTTCTCAGACATACAGCCTTGCATTGCCAATCTGTTTCTCTCTCGCTGTCTGTCTCTCTCTCTGGCAAGCCTGGCTCTCTGTCTCTCTCTCTGGCAAAGCAAGGATGGCGCTGTGGTAATCTCTCTGGCATTGCAAGCCTGGCTCTCAGACTCTCACTTTGTCTGTCTGTCTCTCTCAGAGAGCCAGCCTTGCCTTGCCAATCTGTGTCTCTCTCGATGGCTGCATCTCTCACTGGTAAGGCAAGCCTGGCTCTCTCTCTCTCTGGCAAGGCAAGGCTGGCTCTCAGTCTCTCTCTCTGGCAAGGCAAGGCTGCTCTCTGTCTCTCTCTCTGGCATGGCAAGGCTGGCTCTCTGTCACTCACTCTGTCTGTATGTCTCTCAGAGAGCCAGCCTTGCCTTGCCAATATGTGTCTCTCTCTGTCTGTCTGTCTGTCTGTCTCTAAGGCAAGGCAAAGCTGGCTCTCTGTCTTTCTTTCTGGCAAGGCAAGGCTGGCTCTATGTCTCTCACTCTGTCTGTATGTCTCTCAGACAGCCAGCCTTGCCTTGCAAATCTGTGTCCCACTTGCTGTCTGTCTTTCTCTCTGGCAAGGTAAGGCTGGCTCTCTGACTCTCTCTCTGGCAAGGCAAGGCTGGCTCTCTGTTTCTCACTCTGTCTGTCTGTCTCTAAGGCAAGGCAAGGCTGGATTTCTGTCTCTCTTCTCTCTGTCTCTCAGAGAGCCAGCCTTGCTTGCCAATCTGTGTCTCTCTCGCTGTCTATCTGTCTGTCTGGCAAGGCAAGGCTGCCTTTCTATCTCTATCTCTGGCAAGGCAAAGCTGGTTCTCTGTCTCTCACTCTGTCTTTTGTCTGTCTCTAAGTAAAGGCAAGGCTGGCTCTCTGTCTCTTTCTCAGAGAGCCTGCCTTGCCTTGACAATCTGTGTCTCTCTAGCTGCCTGTCTGTCTCTCTGGCAAGGCAAGGCTGGCTCTCTGTCTATCTCTCTCTCTGTATGTCTGTCTCTCAGAGAGCCAGCATTGCCTTGCCAATCTCTCTCTGTCTCACTGTCTTTCTCTGTCTCAGGCAAAGGCAATGATGTCTCTCTTGCTCTCTCTCTCTGTCTGTTTGTCTCTCTCTCAGAAAGCCAGCCTTGCGTTGCCAATCTGTGTTTCTCTCGCTGTCTTTCTGCCTGGAAAGGCAAGGCTGGCTCTCTGTCTCTACATCTGGCAAGGCAAGGCTGGCTCTTTGACTCTCACTCTGTCTGTCTCTGGCTCTCTCTCTCAGCAATGCAAGGCTGGCTCTCTGTCTCTCTGGCTCTCTCTCTGTCTGTTTGTCTCTCTCTCAGAGAGCCAGCCTTGCCTTGCCAATCTGTGTTTCCCTCGCTGTCATTCTCTCTCTGGCAAGGCAAGGCTGGATCTCTGGCTCTATCTCTAGCAAGCAAGGCTGGCTCTCTGTCACTCACACTGGCATGGCAAGGCTGGCTCTCTGTCTTTTCTCTCCCTGTCTGTCAGTCTCTCAGGAGCCAGCCTAGACTTGGAAATCTGTGTCTCTCTTGCTGTCTGTCTGTCTGGCGGGCAAGGCAAGGGTTCTCTCTGTCTGTCTCTCTGGCAAGGCAAGGCTGGTTCTCTTTCTCTCTCTCTGGCAAGGCAAGGCTGGCTCTCTCTCTCTCTCTTGCTGACTCTCACTCTAAGGCATGGCAAGGATAGCTCTCTTACTCTCACTCTGTCTGTCTGTCTCTCAGAGAGCCAGCCTTGCCTTGACAATCTGTGTCTCTCTCGCTGTCTGCCTGTCTCTATCTCTGGCAAGGCAAGACTGGTAATCTGTCTCTCTCTCTGGCAAGGCAAGGCTGGCTCTCTGTCTCTCACTCTGTCTGTCTACTTTCTCTAAGGCAAGGCAAGGCTGGCTCTCGCTCTCTCTCTCTCTCTCTCTCTCTGTCTCTGTCTCTCAGAGAGCCAACATGGCCTTGCCAATCAGTGTCTCTCTTGCTGCCTGTCTTTCGGACTGGCAAGCAAAGTGGCTCTCTGTCTCTCTCTACTCTGTCTTCTCTCAGAGAGTCAGCCGTGCCTTGCCCATATGTGTCTCTCTCGCTGTCCTTTTGTCTGGCAGGCAATGCTGGCTCTCTGGCTGTATCTCTGGCAAGGCAAAACTGGCATTCTGACTCTCATTCTCTGTGCATCTCTGTGTCTCAGAGAGCCAGGCTTGCCTTGACAATCTGTGTCTCTCTCGCTGTCTGTCTCTCTGGGAAGGCAAGGCTGGCTCTCTGTCTCTATCTCTGGCAAGGCAAGTCTGGCTCTCTGCCTCTCTATCTGTCTCTATGGCAAGGCAAGGTTGGCTCGCTGTGTCTCTCTCTCTCGGTCTGTCACTCAGAGTTCCAGCCTTGCCTTGCAATCTGTGTCTCTCTTGCTGTCAGTCTCTCTCTGGCAAGGCAAGGCTGGTTCTATGACTCTCACTCTGTCTGTCTGTCTCTCAGAGAGCCAGCCTTGCCTTGCCAATCTGTGTCTCTCTCACTTTCCATCTCTCTCTCACGCAAGGCAAGGCTGGCTCTCTGACTCTCACTCCATCTGTCTATCTGACTCTCTCTAAGGCAAGGCAAAGCTGGTTCTCTGTCTCTCTGTCTCTCTGTCTGTCTGTGTCTAAGACAGCCAGGCTTGCCTTGCCAATCTGTGTCTCTCTTGCTGTCTGTCTCTAACTAGCAAGACAATGCTGGCACTCTGCTCTCTCTCTGGCAAGGCAAGGCTGGCTCTCTGTCTCTCAGTCTTTCGGTAGTCTGTTTGTCTCTAAGGCAAGGCAGGGCTGGCTCTCTGTCTCTCTCTCTCTCTGTGTATATCTGTCTCTCAGAGAGTCAACCCTGCCTTGCCTTCTGTGTCTTTCACTCTGTCTGTATGTCTATCTCTAAGGCAAGGCAAGGCTGGATCTCTGTCTCTCTCTCTGTTTGTCTGTCTGTCTCTCAGAGAGCCACCCTTGTCTTGCCAATCTGTGTGTCTCTTGCTATCTGTCTCTCTCTGGCAAGGCAAGGCTGGCTCTCTGTCTGTCTCTCTAGCAAGGCAAGGATGGCTCTCTGTCTCTCACTCTGTCTGTCTGTCTCTGAGGCAAGGCAGAGTTGTCGCTCTGTCTCTCATCTCTCTCTCTGTCTCTCAGAGAGCCAGCATTGCTTGCCAATCTGTATCTCTCTTGCTTTCTGTCTTTCTGGCTGGCTAGGCAAAGCTGGCTCTCTGTGTCTCTCTCTCTCTGTCTGTCCGTGTCTAAGAGAGCCAGCCTTGCCTTACCAATCTGTGTCTCTCTTGCTGTCTGTTTCTCTCTCTCTGGCAAGACAAGGCTGGCTCTCTCTCTCTCTTTCTGTGTCTGTATGTCTCTCACTCTAAGGCAAGGCAAGGTTAGCTCTCTGACTCTCACTCTGTCTGTCTGTCTCTAAGGCAATGCAGGGCTGGCACTCTCTGTGTGTGTGTGTGTCTGTCTGTCTCTCAGACAGCCAGTCTTGCCTTGCCAATCTGTGTCACTCTCGCTGTCTGTCTGTCTCTCTGGCAAGCCAAGGTGTCTCTCTGTCTCTATATATGGCAAGGCAAGGCTGGCTCCTGTCTCTCTCTCTGGCAAGGCAAGGCTGGCTCTCTGACTCTCTCTCTGACAAGACAAGGCTGGCTCTCTTTCTCTCTCTCTGGCAAGGCAAGGCTGGTTCTCTGTCTGTCTCTCTCTGTCTGTCGTTTTCTCAGACATACAGCCTTGCATTGCCAATCTGTTTCTCTCTCGCTGTCTGTCTCTCTCTCTGGCAAGCCTGGCTCTCTGTCTCTCTCTCTGGCAAAGCAAGGATGGCGCTGTGGTAATCTCTCTGGCATTGCAAGCCTGGCTCTCAGACTCTCACTTTGTCTGTCTGTCTCTCTCAGAGAGCCAGC